>NW_006239018.1:214776-250682 GCF_000226075.1 Solanum tuberosum
ACTTTTTTTTGAAAAAATAAAAATTTTTAATTTTGCCAACCCTACCCCCACCCTCACCCAGGACACCCCCCACCCACACACAAAAAAGTTTTATAAAAAATTTCAATTTTTTTTTGCCCCCACTACCACATCCACCCCCACCGCCACCCCAGTTTTTTATATTTTATTTTCAAAATAAATAGTGCAATTAGGGATTTTTATGGTAAGAGAGTGATATATGGGTATATATGGATTCTCATGTTTACCCATTTTGTCCATATTTGTATGAGCTTAAATAAGTTGATGCCCATATTTACCCATTTAAGAAAATATGAGTGATCCATTGAATTTAATATGGAAAAAATGGTTCCTTCCATTTATATGAGCTGAAATTGCCACCCCTAGTTTCTATCTCGCTTGCCTCTCTCCTCCGTCGCTTGCCTTTCTCACTCGTCTCTCTTCCTATGTATCCATATTTTATAGTGCATATGACTTATAATTTGATATGAAGTTATTAATTAGTGAGATCCTATATAATTATTTCAAACTATAGAAAAAAAATAGTAAATATGGTAAGAATGTCTGTATAACTATTAGTTTTTTTTTCAATTGTTAATCCCATAATTTGCCACGTAGTTGTAGAAAACATAATAAAATAAATGGATCATTTGGTAGTGTATATATAAGAAATAGAGTTGAATAAAGTGCATTAGTAGTGGTGATATTACTAATGTTGATATTAGTTATGATGAGACCATTTGCTTATATATTGTTTTTTTTATGTATTAAAAATAATATGAATTGCATAATTTCTAAAAATAATTATTTGTTTACACAAATACCGTCCATAATACAACAAAAAGAATGTGTAAAAGATTTTGAGAGACAATTATATATTTAACCATGCTAGTACATTCATCAAAAACTCTTGCATTACTGACACCATAATTTATCATGTACTCCCTCTGTCCAATAATAGTCGTCAACTATTAACTTGACACACCCCTTAAGAAATTATAAATAGAAGGACAATTTTATTATATCACCCTTTGAATATACTTCCTCCGTCCCTAATTACTTGTCCACTTTTTCTTTTTTAGTTGTCCCTAATTACTTGTCCATTTTGACAAATCAAGAAAGGACAAAATATTTTTACCTATTATACCCTCAATTAATTACTTCGAAAAAGGTAGAACTTTTTGAAAATCTTAAGTTTTTAATTCATCCACTTCATAATTAATAGGGGTAAAATGGTAAACTCACTATGTTAAATAATTGCTTTCTTAATAGGTGTGTCAATTTAAAAGTGGACAAGTAATTAGGGACATAGGGAGTAATAAATACAGTGTGTTGAAAAATGTAATAGGAAAATGACTATAATTAATGATAAAGATAAATTAGGAACTAAATGTAAAATTATTCATGGATTTCATAAAGTGAACAAGTATTGTTGGACGTCTATTTTTAATAGGCGTTTGGCCATGCGATACCATATCATGATATGAAATCGTGAGATGGATTCAACGTTTGGACATGCGATTTTACGCTGATTCTATCTCATGATTCCATATCATGAGATGTGATTTCATATTCTCCAAAAACCATGATATGAGAATTTCATATCATGATTTGAGATATTTTTAATACAAAAATTGATCCATAAGTTTATATTTTGTTAAAACGACCCCACATTTATATCTACTAACCATTTTTCATATGTAAATAAAATTTATAATTACATCATTGCTTTTTTAAATTTATTATTCTTACCGACATAAAATTTATTATTCTCACCAACACATAGTCATTTTAACTCACATCAACCGATTGTTGAGTAATAAAATTGTTCTCTTCATTTACTCCAACACCTAATTTATTACTTCTACCGTTTTGTATTTATTACAACTCAAAGTAACAATGTTGGTTCGTCTTCTCGGTCACATGATCGAGAAATGCAAGTTCGGCGTGAGGAAATTGTCCGTACTATGTGAGAGGATTATATTAAAGACTAGTACACTACAATTTATATTCAATTTTTTTTATTGAATTAAAGTTAGTTGAAACAATTACTTAAGTGGAGATCAAATAACTTTGTAATAATTTATTATGAGATTTTATAATTTTTTGTTTATTTGTTAAGATTGAATAAACAATTGGGGATTTTTAATAGTTTTACAACTTATGAGATTCTTATGTTTATGAGAAAATATACAACTCGAAAATTTCATATCGCATGTCCAAACAAAACTTCAATTTCATCTCATAATTCCATATAATGATATTATATCATGATTCCATATCATGATACCATATCGCATGGCCAAACGAGCTCTTAGTATAGTGGACAAGTATTGTTGGACGGAGGGAGTTAATTATGCATAACATATTACCAAATAAAGTACATAAAAAGTGAAAATTATACCAAATAAAATATTAAAAATACACAAAGCTAATCCATGCATTATTATTATAATACATCCTACCAAATAACGTGTGTGTATCGGTCGATTCAATTCGATTTTATGTATTATCAATTCGGTTTTATCAATTTTTAAATATGCTAAACCAATACCGATTTTAGATTTATCAGTTTTGATCCTTAACAGTTGAGTTTTTCGATTTAACCAATAAAAAATGCTTGTGAAACAAATATATGACTTCTCTAACAATTTGACACGACAAGACAATAATGTAACTTTGCAAATGCTCCGTAACACCTCAGAAAAACTAGTAGGTGAAACTAGAACCTTACGAGTGTATTGTTGAGTTTGATGTGGGATTTTTTGTTGTTAAATGAGTTTCCGAGCTTAGGTTGAGGGGTTTAAAGGTTAAACGTCAAGGTACGACTCCCGAAGGACCAACCAAGACCTTAAAGCCTAACCCCCAAAGCTCCCCAAAACTGCCTAAGTTGCCAAAAAGTTGTGGGCTACGGGTGGTACCTACCCCTGTAGGTCCATCCACTCCTCGTAGAGAGGTTTCATGAGTCCAGAGATGAGATGTCAAGTTGCAGACCCCACCCACGGACCTGCAGGACGGGGTGTAAGTGCACCCACGGTCCGTGGGTCAAGGGGTGTGGATCACACCTGGGAATCTGCCTAGGCTCGGCTAATTAAGGGGCAAGGTGGTAAATTCTTAGGGTGGTTAGTTAAGTTAGGGGTCGGTTTGTTTTGATTATTTAGAGTTATTTAAGGTTTTTTAAACTATTAAACACCCCCTTACAACTCATTATTCCCAAAAACACAAAATAAAAACTATATCCTCTCCAAATAATTCTCTCTCTGGAAACCTCCATTGGAGAAGAAGAAGTCAAGGTTTGGAGTTCAAGAGTTCATCTTTTCTCTTCAATTTTGTGGAGAATCTTCAGTCAAGGTATGGTAGTTTTCATCTATGGGTAGCTTTCACCCATAAAGTCCCTTCAAAACATGATTTCAAAGCTTTCAAATTCCCCCAAAAGTTAGGGTTTCAATATAAGTCATGGGTTCAATTTCAAAACGTTTTCAAAGGTTGATTTATGATGAATGATGATTGAATTGAGGAATTAATGTTGTTTTATGATGAAATTTCCCCATGAACCCATGATTCCCCTAAAATATTAAATTGTGAATTTAGAATGTGGGTTGATTGATTATGGAAGCATGTTAATTGAGTATGTCTATCTTGATTGAGTTATTGAATCATGATATTCCCCTTATCTAAATGTTTGGGTTGAAATTGATTCATAGCCCTGGAGGGCAAATTATGAAAGATTGATGTATAATCATGATGCTATGCATGATCCATGCCTAATTGTAGTAATTCTAGGTGTGTTGGTGAATTGTGATTCATAGCCTTGAAGGGCAAAGTATGAAGAATTGATGTATAATCATGATGCCATGTGTATGCTTTGTGATTTCAATGAAAGTAATGTGACCATGACTACAATGCAATTGTGATATTATTGTAATGTTATTCTCAATTATACACTTGTGAATGATGATGGTATATTGTGAAAGATTTCTTCAATGTAATGATATACCTTGAATTGGTAGGCTTAGGGCATCCTCTTTAACTAATGTATCTGGACTTAATGAATATTGAATCGGTAGACCTAATGGTTGTAGCCCTTTCCTGTTATGAATAATGAACATTGAATTGGTAGACCTAATGGTGGTAGTCCTTTCATGTAATGAATAATGAACCTTGAATTAGTAGACCTAATGGTGGTAGCCCTTTCATAAATGATTAATGAAGTATTCTAAGGCTATGTCTTGAACCGGTAGACCTAATGGTGGTAGCCCTTTATGATGAGTCTATGAACTACTAATGTAATGATGAACATTGATTCGGTAGACCTAATGGTGGTGGCCCTTTCTTGAGGATTCAATGAGCTATCCTAATAATGTACCTTGAATCGGTAGACCTAATGGTGGTGGCTCTTTCATGTGTGTAATGTACTTTGGGTCGGTAGACCTAATGGTGGTAGCCCTCTTAAGTATAATAATGTTAATGAGAATGAACTACTCTATGGGAATGTAAGCTTGACACCGAGTTGATATGGTAAGATAGAAGCTCTCCCCATGTTAGGCCGGGTTTCAATGAACATCTTCTTTATCCCAAAACTATGTGCCCACATAAGTTATTAGCTAGTAGATCCACCTAAGTTAAAATGTTATGGGTCCTACCTTAGGCAAGTAGACCAACCCTTTACGGTGTAGGATAGACACCGAATTTCATGGTTTACTCACATGGTCTATGTCGGTTAATGTTTATTCCCATCATGTGAGATACATGCTATAGTTACTCAAGAGGTTCTATGAAGTGTGGGTGGTAGTATGAGATGCCATTCATGTATTGCACGAGTAGGCTTTGCGAGGGCTATGGTGTGTTCTCTAATGTCTTAATGTCTAATGAAATGAATGTGCTCATAATGAAGCTAATGAGAATGTTGACTTAAAGAGTTAATGAAATGATGAATGCTCAACTTGAAAATGTTATTATGAGTTCATTTCCTTGTCATGCCTTATTGAATGTAAATGTTCATTGTCTATGATTATTGACTAAAGAGGAGATTGAAGAATGATAAATATGTTATAGTGGCCTCAAAGTGGTACTTAGTATGAATGGTATTATGGGATGCCATTCATATATTGCACAAGTATAACTTAGGGTTACTTTCATGATGACTCTATTATGTTCTAATGACTTACATGATAAATATGCTTATGTCTTGTATGTTTATACTAAAGATGCATGATGATTCTCAAACTTGACATAAAGCATGGTTTTCAACCAAAATGTCCTTTTAAGCATGGTTTTTACATGGCTATCATACTTAGTACATTTTTTTTGTGTTAACCCATATTTCTTCTATTTTTCTACAAAGTGTAGGTTCCGGATCTTAAGGTGATTTTCTTTGGAGTAAAACTTGGATTGACTATTCTCTAAGCTAGTGGTGAGTCCTCAAGATTCGAGGACATATGAGAGTCTTTAGTAGTTTCTTATGTCATTTTACGTTTCAGACTATGTTTAAGTGCTGTGACCCTATCTTTGATTCAAGTTGTATTAGATGACCATGTGAGACAAGTTAGACTTCCGTTGTTTGTTTTTAAGTAAAGTTTTCGATTGTATGGATTAAAAGTTTTAAATTCCGTACTATTTTTCATATGTCTTATGTTATGAATGCTATGAAGTTTTTCGGAGTCTTGTACGCCGTGTCACGTCCGGGGTGTAGGCTCGAATCGTGACATGCTCATAAAATATAAACAGTAATAACTAACATGAAAAGATTATACAAGTGTAGCACAAAGAGAAATTAAGAGGGAAAAAAATTCTTACTTTAGATTTTGATGTTTTGTATATTGTGAAGTATAAATTGAAGGCTAAAATGCAAAGATAGTAACTACTAACTAGTGATGCATTGAGACTAATATTTAACATTTATGTACGGGTAAAGTAGTAAATTACTACAGTCTTAATGTGTTATCAATTTATCCAATAACTCAATATTCAAAAATCAAAATCGAATCGATAAATCGATAGATTTTTTTATTAAACCATTAGAAAATTGTTAACCCAATAACCCAATAAAAATTAATAAATAATATTTTTTTCAATTTCGATTTATCGATCGATTTAATTTTTGCACACCCTGCGAAACACTCCGGGGAAATTGAGATTCCAAAAGGGAACATGTGTAAATAAATCAAAGCTGAGGGGTTAAAAGTGAAAATCAATGGAACAGATCCTACACCGTTGGCATTTATAACCAGAAAAAAGCCCTAAAATTAAGAACTCTCTGGAAGAAGTGCAGCACAGCACCAGGAGAGAGAACCCGACAAGAACTGGAGAAGAAGTTGATCACCAATTTCATCAGAATTCCGCCGAGCCGAAATTGAAATTCCAGGTAATATTTAGTAGATTTTTTTCTCACAGCTCTGTCCTAAGATAAGGGCACATTTGTTAATCCCTGAGAAGGGTCGAGGGTGGAAGAAACCCTAGTTACGAATCTGTAAAAATCTTACCGAATTTAGCTATTTCTGTATTTTCTGGATGTTCTGTGTTGCGAATTGATCGTTTTCTGTTTGTGGCAGAATGGGTTCATTTCGTAATCCCAGGGTTTGTTTTAGCCTGGGTGTTGCTTCTCATTGTTCGTCGGCTTTTGCTAGAAAAGCTCGAACTTTTATGGGTCATATCTCTTGTGATGTTTCTTGTGTTACATAACAGTGTGATAGTTTTTTTATTAGTGAAATTCGTACTGCAATAGCGTTTTTCCCTTCAAAGAGCTGCAACCATCATGTCGGACTTGCTTGGCAGGAAATAATAGGAATATTGGAATTGAAAGATGAAATTCTAATCGTGTAATAAGAAAAATACTTGATGGGTTTGCTTGGTATGACAGAGAATATTTTATTGAATGGTTTTTTACTCATTGAATCGTTCTCCAATGTTTATTTCCTCAATGGTTGAAAATTCACCACCAAAAGGGTGAAAACAACTTAAGTCATTTTCCATTGCGAATATTCTGAATCTCACTCTATATCACTTGCTTCATCCAACACATAAGGGTCGTTGTCAACTTTAATATTCAAAGATTTCACCAAAATACCATCCTCCATCTTTTATGATTGCTGGGGTGGAGCCACATTATAGTTGACGGGTTTGGTAGCTTATAGCCTGGGTGGACAGAGTTACTGGTACCTGGTACTGGTACTCGTTGCTGGTGGGAGGTGGCAGGTATCCCGTGTAATTAGTCGAGGTGCGAGAAAGCTGGCCAGGACACCATGGTCATCAAAAATAACATAAATTTATCCCGAACCCATTCTCTTTATTCTCAAAATAAATAAATAATTTATCTAGAACCCTATTTGAAGATGCCTTTTCTAAAATTCAGGACCTATAAACTCAATCCTAGCGCATTTGATGGTTGCCATATGATCCTGTTTTTAATCCAACCAAATATTGAAAAACATTTTAGACAACGATCTGCCAAAGTAAATCCTTTTTTCTCCGAAAATATGTTGCATCATATCCAATTCTCATCTTTGTAGTCTCCACAGTTCAAAGTTCAAGCAATGTTTTACTGACAATTGGTGACTTAGAAATCTTTTTTTTTGAGAACTTCTTTTTTTGCATTGTAAAGTGACTGAGAAACTATGGAAGTATTTCATTAACCTGAGAGGTATAACATGGACCATGCCTAGAAATACTGCAGAAGTCCTAGCATGTTGGAATAGAGATGGAAATCAGTCAGGACACAAGGAGAGATGGAAGATTGTCCCTGCCTGCATCTGGTGGACAATATGGAGTGAGAGAAATCAGAGATGTTTTGAGAACAAGAGCATCCCTTTCCAAAGCATTAAAATGAATTCTTTAGTGACCTTTTACTTTTGGTGTATCCATTCTATTCCCAAGGATCCGGGGGACATCACCCTATTCTTAGATAGTTTACGAGGGAGATAGGTGTTTAGATTCTTTTTGGTAAACCCTCTATACTTTTGATGTAATTACTACAGGAGTTCACTATTGGTGTACTTCTATGTTTATAATACCAGTTAACTTTCTCAAAAAAAAATCTTATCTTATCTTAGGTTCAGGGAAATGACATCAGTTGCGCTAAACTGGTTTTATGTTAACTTAAACAGGAAAGGTATATATTGCATGCCTTGTAGGATGATTTCTCAGTGATCTTAAAAATAATTAAGAAAAGGGAAAATGCATTAGTATGTCGCGATCTCACCTCATCTTATGACATAAATGCTTTCTTTATGATAGATTTCAAGCGCTTGGAACAAAAATGAGCTTTGGAATCATACATAGGGATGTATTTGGGGGAGTGGGACAAGTCAGGGTGGAGTATTTGGGTTTTATGTGTAGTTGGAGGTTCTTTCTCACTCTCAGAAGAGCTATCATCTGCAAAAATTTTGAGTGGATGAGGAGATCAAATATTAGTTCAAATAATTTTTGCTTTGGAGCATCTTGGAACATATGAGCGATGGAGCTTCTGGATCATTAGCTTAACTTGGGATTGTTCTCTTGGTTTCATAATTTTTCTGTTTGAATCTATAATTTTGGAGCATCATGGAGCATTTTGAGCAATGGAGCTGGTGGAGCACAGCTCAATTGAAGGATTGCTCTCTTGGTTTGCTTCAGAATTTTTCTGCTCGATTCTGTTATTGTCAAGTCAAATACAGAATGATATAAATTTATCCATTATATTGTTTAATTATTTCTCTTCAATGTTAACTGGAATCTTGAAAATTGTTTATAAGTTACATCTGCTTGCAGTTATCTGTGAATTCTCCCTTCATTGCTGAGAATGAGTGGCCGCTTTTCACGCTCAATCTACGTTGGCAACCTACCAGCAGATATAAAGGAACTGGAAGTTGAAGATCTATTCTACAAGGTATGTCACATTCACTTATTTAAACACTCTTAGCTGCAAAGGCTTATTTTCTTGTGGAGAAGTTAGTTATCAATTGTACTTAGCTCATAGGGCTCTGGATTCAACCTTCGATGCATAAGTTATACTTGTAAACAACAAAAAACAACGGCATCACTTGAGATTATATTGCAGATGAATGCATTCCTAGGTATGCTTGTTTTCTGAATTTCATTACAATGCCATCCCCATCTGTATAATGGATGGAATTTTTTGATTGAACTCTTATTTGTAAAATTTTAGAACAAGAAAGCCTAAGTGTAGTCTCATAAGAGAATCTGTTGCAGTACTAGTATCAATATTAAGTTATGGTTGAAAACAAAGTTTGATGGTGAGAGAGGCTTCTTCTTTAGTATCCTGCACTGCATCCTCCTCCTTGCCTCAATACCACCAGTATTCTGTTTACCCGATTGAGAGTAAACAGTTGGGAGGCATCGATTTGGAAGCATTCAGCCTTGTCTTGAAATGTAGAGTTGGTTTAGCATACATTCTTGCGAACACTATACCCTGAGATTCCTTGTAAAAGCAACACTGTATCCTAAGATTTGTTGTAAAAGAAACACTGTATCCTAAGCTTAAAAAGTGCTTACTGTTTATAAATTCTCTCCTGTATTGCAGTATGGTCGTATATTGGACATTGAGTTGAAGATCCCACCTCGTCCTCCTTGCTATTGTTTCGTGGAGGTATGTTTATTTAGCATATTTACATGTATACAGTTTTCTGTAGTTTGAAGTTTGACCTTCTGCTGTCGGTTGCTTTTTCTTTTTCCCTTTCTGGTTGTCAATTGCTTCTTTTGTCTGCTGATTATCTGTCATTTCCCTTCCCCGAATTCTTTAGTTTGAAAGTTCTCGAGATGCTGAAGATGCCATCAGGGGTAGAGATGGCTACAACTTTGATGGCTGTAGGCTGAGGGTAAGAACAATTTCCATCTTGATTCTCTCATATTCATAGATACACAGATCTATGTAGGAAATATGAGCTTCCACGTGTTTGACACTTTAGATGCATGATATAGGTTGAGCTTGCTCATGGAGGAAGAGGGCCATCATCTTCAAGTGATCGTCGAGGCAGTTATGGCAGCAGTGGTGGTGGAGGTGGAGGTGGAGGGCGTCATGGCATTTCTCGGCATTCTGATTACCGAGGTTCCACTATAACTTACTTGAATGTCTCTTGAAGTTTCCTGTCTTGATTGCCGTCTATGTAATTGTCCCTGATCATATAGATGTCTCTTGACTTTTCTTGTCATCTATATACAGTTATTATTCGAGGTCTTCCATCTTCTGCTTCTTGGCAAGATTTGAAGGTAAGTTAAGTGGGCAGGATATTTCCCAGTGGTGGTTTGTATCTATAGCAATTGCAGTAACCTGGTGGAAAATATGTCAGGATCATATGCGGAAAGCTGGGGATGTGTGCTTTGCTGAGGTTTCTCGTGACAGTGAAGGTATGACCAAGTCTTACATCTCGAAGACATATCTAACTGGATCCTTTTACTTGTGAATTTTAAACAATACTCAAGAATACTGGAATTGTGGTGAAAAAACTGCATGTATGCGACTCTGATCTCCAAGGAAATTAAGATCAGAAAATTTCCCGAGAATTAGCGGGGGTTTTATCAAGAAGGGAAGAAAGACAATTAATTACACTTGCAATTTAAGGAAACAAAGTGCTACAGAGAAACCAGAATTGATTATGTGAATAAAAGAATTGGAAAATATAAATTAAGTACACAGAGTAAGAATCTCACCATTTGAAGACCATAGTAAATTTCTAATGCAAATGATTAGCTCTAAGTTCTTCAGATTTAGTGCGGAGTTCTCTTAATGTTAAATTTCCAATTTCTTATTCCTAATTACTATGTTATTCATTCATAAAATGTTTCTTTAATGATTAATATATCACTTCGCCAACACTATTAGTTTTTCCCTCCTTGAGACAGTGCACGGCTGTAATGAGGTGTACATCTTAGCACCTTGGCGCTTCTTAGCAAAGCGCTGAGACGGCGAGGCAGAGACCATGCTTCAATTCGCTTGTCTTTTGGCCTTTATTGTGCCTTGAGCTAACCTTTGAGAAAAACTGAAGTGCAAGATGAAAATGCAAATGTCGTATTTTTATTTTTGTAAGATTTGAATATTCAGGAAAATTGTTTTTAGGTGACATTTGTATTCTGCTCTTGTGCTAACTGTGTTTATGTCTGTAGTTCTAAATTTTCTTGTCCATATCAGGAACCTTTGGCTTGGTGGACTACACAAATTATGAAGACATGAAATATGCTGTAAGTTTCTTATCTGCCTCATTATCTAAATGGGTTTTAAACTCAATATTGCTATCTTCTTTTTTTTGAGGAGTTAGACCCTATCGCACGGTTGAGTTTCCTGAACTTTCGAGTTCCTTGGTTCTTTAACCATTGGAAGGATGGTTATTTGTTTTTTTTTTAATTAATATCCTCTGCAAGTAATTCTTGTGTTTTGCTAGTTTCATTACTCATGAATGTTTAATCTGCAACTCCCTTGATGGTGGTGTTTCTTATTTTATTTTGTCCCTTTGGAGAAGGGCCAAGCTTGTGGTTAACATGTTTTCTTTTCGTTCAGATAAGAAAACTTGATGATACTGAGTTCAGGAATCCTTGGACAAGAACCTACATCCGGGTATTTGTTTATCCTTGTTTTTCTTTACACTACATTTTATTTTAGTTTTCTTCCTTCAACCCAAACTCTTGGAAAGACTTTAATTTTAAATCAATGCTTAATCTCTCAGCATATTCACGGGGTATGGTGGTGATTTCCTGATTCGATGGTTTTTAATACTCCCTTAGTTCAATTTGTCTGTCTTACTATCCTTTTAGTCGGTTTAAAAAATAATGCCTCTTCTCTAATTCTTAACTCTTTAATTTAAACATCCCATGTGGCTTGTTTAAGGCCACAGATTAAAGGTCATTTTGGGACATTATACATATATTTAGTTGAAGGGCGCATCATTCAGAAGTTTTCTGTACTTTCTTAAACTTCATGCCAATTCAAATCGAGAGAAACAAATTGAAACAGAGGGAGTATTGGATATCTAGGATTTTTACGACACAATTATTCAGTGAACATGTGTACTTGAGTTAGTAGTAGCAGGAATTTTCGTATTTACAATGTATTTTTACGTTGATGCTCATTTCAATTTTCTGTTCCCTTCATATATAGGTAAGAGAATACAAGGGCAGCCCTTCAAGAAGTCGTAGCCGGAGCAGAAGCAGGAGCAGAACTCCAAGGAAGAGTAGGAGGTAGATCAAGTTGCAGATAATAAATGAACTCGTTTATGTACATTCCTTTTTCTCTTGATATCTTACTGAGTGTTTGTTCAGATCACCCGCCCGTTCAGTTTCGAGATCACCACCGCCAAAGTCTAGATCTGCATCTCCTGTTAAGTCGACCAGGTATATGACATTGCATATTACTTAAAATTGTATTTTTTTTTGTAGGTACTAATATAGCCTTTTGTTTTCTATTTTCAATTTATCTTCAAGGCTTTTTTAACACTTGAGCTCATAATCTGTGTCCAGGTCCAGGTCCAGGTCCAGGTCATTGTCCAGATCAATGTCTAGGTCGAGATCGAGATCGAGGTCACCGTCAAGGTCCAGATCGGCATCACCACAGCAGGTTAGGCTATTTTTTGGTATTTAATTAATGTTTGATTTGCCTCTGGATGATCACTTGTGTTTTTGTTAGTCTTGTTGCAAATGGTCCTGATCAGAATTTTGGATGCTTCATATTGAACTTTTCTAATGTTTGCATATTATGGTCTTTTTCCAGGCATGATCAAACAGTGGCTTATGCTGCCGCTAGATTTGTTTAGTGGTGTTCTCCTCTTGAAAGGAGAATCTGAAACTCTATATTGTTAGTTTGATAGGAGTCTGCTATGGACTAGATCTGTATTAAAGACTGGAACCTTTGGAGGTCTGTCCTAGCAATGTGTTGTTTTATCTGTGAGAGCTGCAGTATCTCTGTTCTCTCGGCTGTCATTAGTCATTGGCCAATCAAACATGTAGACTTTTGCACAGTGGTTTTTCTGCTTAACTTAGTTCCGACTATATTAAAACATTAGCGTGTTGATTTCATTTGTTGTCGATGTGATGCTGTATCTGATCGTCTCTTCTCACACTTGGTATTTGTTTAAGCATTTGATATTCCCAGTCAAAATACCTCGCCAAAACGTAAATATATTCTCTAGTGATCAGTCTTAAATACAAAAAATGTAACTCGGTGCACAACAGACTCTGCGTTAGAAGGGCTGCTGGTGTCATATAGATTGTATACCCTAAAGCAAGCATTGATGGTGATGTCTCAACTGTTGCTGAAATTGTCTTGGAAAGTTCATGCGTTAGGGTTCAGTGATAGCTAGTTAGTACATCAATTAAGGGTGTCCTTTCAATGGAAAGAGAGAACTACAGGAGTTGTTTGGTTTGAATACAAGTTATGCAACCAGTAATTCTGGATTATTTCTTATTGATTGTTTGATTTGTAGTACGAAAAAGAATATCCATTGCATACTTGTTAAAATAAAATCATTTATTTACAAAAATATCTTCTCCAACAAAAGTTTTTACTGCTCAGCCAAACTTCCAACAAAAGTTTTAACTGAGCTAGGGTTTTTTCGACGTAACTTCATGTTTCAAATTTTATGAACCGTAATCAGCTTAAGACGCAATTTCGTAAAAAATCTTTGAAACTTGAATTCATCCAAAGTAAGTATTTTTGACTGAGTTAAGCTAATATTTAACCATTTCACCAAAATAGTAAAGCTATTATTTAAATCAGTTCATCAAAATAGCAAGTAAATCATTACCACAAATAATGTTTTATACATTAATTCTACTAATTGATTGCATTTTGTGAATTGCATATGCTTTACTAATATGTGCAAAATAGTTATATCTCATTTGCTTGATCTAAAGTTTACAAATGATCAGCACTTGATATTCTCAACTAAGGACGCTACAAATATAATCTAACTAGTTTTGACACTTTCACAAGTTGGGTTATAAGAAGCAAAATAAATAAATATCGAAGATAGTAAAAAAGTTTAAAATGTAGCTATTCGTGTGTAAAGCCGTTAGACCCGTAGCACCTGAAATCCGTAACGTACTCCTCCACCCTAATATTTCGTATCTATTCGTTTTACGGTCCTCTAAATACCAACTTATTTTCTATAATCAAAACTGATTTTTTGTTCTAATCTTTCTTATTATTCTTTACAACTTTCATCAATTTTGTGCAAAAATGTCAGTTGGGGAACTTGGTTGTACCTATGCTGCGTTACTTCTCTTCGATGATGGAATTCCCATTACTGTAATAATCATCATTCCTTACCCGCTAATTAATTTTTCTTTTATCATAATCTTTTAATTAACATAATTGTATTTGGGATTTCAGGCAGAGAAGATTGCTACGGTGGTGAAAGCAGCTAATATTTCAGTGGAGTCTTATTGGCCTAGTCTTTTCGCCAAGCTATTTGAGAAGAGGGACATTGAAGATCTTATTTTGACTGTTGGGACAGGTGGCGGTCCAGCAGTAGCTGTTACTGCTGCCCCCGTTGGTGGAGGTGGTGCTGCTGCTGCTGCTCCCGCCGCTGAGGAGAAAAAGGTAACAAATTTGTCATAAATGTTACTAGTACGTATTTATATATTAAGTAGTTTTTATTATTCTCTCTGTCCCAATTTATGACGTGTTTGTTTGATTGTGTGGTTGCAGGAGGAGATGAAGGAGGACAGTGACGAGGATTTGGGATTGAGCTTGTTTGATTAGGAGTTTCTCTTTTAATATGCAATATATTTGGCTTTAGGTGTTTTAATTTCCTTACAAGGTTAATTTGCTAATTGCTCATTATTGTGTTGCTATAATTCTTACCAAAAGTTTTTCATGATGGAATATGTTAAGACACTAAATTTGATCTCTAAATATTACTCTCTGCTTTGGGGTTTTTGTTCTCTCATTGTTCTGTAATATGAATACAACATTACTACATACATCTTTTATGGTAAGCTCTCTACTGAGCAGTTGATTTTGTGAGTTATATATGTTGATAGGGGTTTGGTACACTAGGCACGCACAATGTCCTATCTGAATTGTTTTGTTACACAAAACCTACAACTTATGTCCAATATTTTTATGAGAACAATGGAAGGTCAGGATTGAAATCTCAATAACGATAAAAATACTAGGTGATTCTTTCCATTATGTTACATGTGTTAGTGCGAGGAAGCAGATTAGTAGGTATTAGTACGTGTATATATTGCTATTCATCATAGGATTTATTGGTAGTATGTAACACCAGATGAGAGCTACATACCATTTGGAATAATATCCATGTATGATGTATAGAATCAGATGACTAACCTTAGCTCATCTAAAAATATATCACTTTCGTGTATTCACTTTCATGATTGCTTGCCTTATATGCACTCTTGGGGTATTACCAATTACCCGTACGTTACATTATATCCAGGTTTTAAAGTAACATATACATTAATTATATTATTTCTGTATTAATTAGGAGGTGTTTCACGGAAGATATTAGAGAAAATAACGCATGTATTAGTTTTAGTATTATTAATCCAATATTTGGTGCAATTTTTCAAAACATGATTGCCTTGAAAGTGTATAGAACTAAGAAGAATGTGGAGGTTTTTTTTCTTTGAAATAAATATCTACTTTTAGAAAATTACGTAATATTTGTTATTTTTAATATATCAAATTAAATAATGTATAAAAAAATAATCTGAACATAACTAATTTCAATATTATTACTATTCCTTTTTCAGTAGTACAATTTTTATACCCCTTGTCAAACAATTCTTAAGTCTAGATATTGAATAATCATGGTCGAAGAAGATTCCTTCATTCACTACTTGCTAACACACTGCAACGTCAAGATATTGACTCAAAACTCCTTTTAAGTCAATCATGGCTGTTTCAATTCAATAAGTTTGACTAGAAGAACCCATAAAAGTCCATGTGTCATTTTAACAAAAATGAAGTTTTAAACAAGAAATAAACAAACTAATATAGTATAATTTAAATAAACATCTCTTAAAAATTGAACACTATATTTAAAAATATATTATTTTTTGGCATCAATTATTTTTGAAATAGTTTTTTTTTTAAAATCCCATATACAAGTTGAACAGGTTTCAAACTCAACTTCATTGATCACGTCAGTCCCAACTCCCACCAATATAGAATTAGTCCTTAAGCTTATCCACACTGGCCTTGCTCCAAAAAAGGGGTAAAAGCACACGTATTCATGTCTCATACCACATCAAACATGACACGTTCAACCCTTCATTTATTTTTACACTAATTTCCTACTTAAAAAAAATTCTCCCCCTGTCCCCTTTTTCACCTAAATTTTGAGACTCAAAAACTTTTAAATTATCATGTGAATTTGAATATACAAGTTTTAAATAATATTTATATATTTCAAAATTACGTAAAATTAATTTAAATTAGTTTTCAAAATTGTGATAGTGACGCATAAATTGGGACAGAAGAAGTGTTTGTTATTGGGATTAGGTAATTTCCAGTTAAATCCAGAAGATATACATTACGTCGTTTGAAAAAATGAAAAGTAGACCCAATTGACACGCGTTAGTTTTCCAAGTTCGTTCGCTGACCCAATTCAACGAATTAGAGAAACAGTATTGGAAATTTCGTTTCAACTACTTTTACTTTCCAGATCTTTCTTTAATACGCTTCCCCTATATATACTCCTGCTTCTGCTACTTCTTTTCTTCGTACTCAAGTTTTAATTTAACATAAACTCACTGCTTACATCAACAAATCAATACTCTCTTTATTTTCTTGTTATTTGTTAGTAATTTGCAAGTGAATCGCCAACGATGATGATGTCAATTTTCAGTTCCTTTGATGCCCTCTCTGCTGAACTTTTTGGGCAGAAATTGAGTTTTTCTAAGCCATCTAGTACTGACACAAAACAACAAGGGGTTGGAACTCTTGTATCAGATCAAAAAACCGCCGCTTCTCCGCCGGCTACTTCTTCAACCGGTATTCTGAAGAAGACCGGAGAGGCATCGCCGCCCCAGCAGCAGCAGAAGAGGCAGAGGTTCGCGCTGGAATTCGACGGCGTCCACTGTTTTGAAACTATAATTCCCTATTGATTTTTGTTTTTACTAAAATTACGAGATTGAAATTTCATTTATTCTTGTCTACCATGATCATTGTCATGACTCATGTATGATGTAAATTTTGGTGATTGATATATACGTACAATTTATGGATTTTGATATCAGTTTGTAATTTCTCTTTTTTCTTTCATAGCTCTGTTTTACGTCAGAGTAAAACTCCTTGTTCATATAGGCTTGTTGATACACACATAGAATATCTTGATGTCATCATCTGCATACGTATAAAATTAAATTTTGTTCTTACTAAACTTTGATATATGTATATTGATCCATAATATTCTCAAAAAATCAAATAAAAATATCATGTTACAATTTTTTTTTAAATTTGAATATAGTTTAGACCAGAAGCTTGCTTCAATCAATTGAAAAATTGAAGACCTCCTTTTTAGTCATGGTTGTTTCAGTTTGAAGGCTGTTATAAAAAAATAAAAAATATAGGGAGGACACGCTAATATAATGCATATACAAGTAGAACAGCTTTCAAACTTAATTCGGTGCTCCAATTTCAGCAGTCTTTCGATTTTTAATGGAAGAAAGACCCACCAATATTGAGTTGGCTTATCCGCATAACACTATGGCTGGACAATATCAACTACCATGCTTTAAAAAGTTCTATCACTCTCTTGGATATAAATGTTTTTCATATTTTAAATAATATAATCACAAATTGTTTTGCCAACTACAATAAGACTCCGTTTTATATTTTATAATTTAAAAATTAATAAATTTAACTATTGATAAATTAAAATATAAAAAATTAAAGATAGAGAAATCAATAAATAATTAGAATTAGTTAGTGTTCAATTAAATTGAGAAGATATACATCATGTCGCTCGCAAAATATATGACCCAAAATAACACGCGTTGATAAAATTGTTAGTTTTCAAAGTTAATTAGCCGACCCACCAATCTTTCAAAAAGTCTAAAATTCAACGAATGGGAGAATAATTTTAGAAATTTCATTTCTCTCTATTTCCACTTTACAGAAGTTTCCAGTTTTACTCCACTTCCACTATATAATACTCTTTACTTCTGCAGTTTCTTTTCTTCCTACTCAAGTTATTTCTTACCTAAATTAATCAACAAATAAATACTACTATTTTCTTTGCCTGTTATTTGTTAGCAAATTGCAAGCTAGAAGCAACAATACACCGACGGCAACGATAATGATGTCAATTTTCAGTCCCTTTGATGCTCTTTCTGCTGAGGTTTGTGGGCAGAAGTTGAGTTTTTCTAAAGCACTCACTACTCATGACACGACACAACAAGGTGTTGGAACTCTTGTAACAAATAGCCAAGCCGTTGCTTCTCCGCCGTCTACTTCTTCTCTGAACAAGGCCGGAGAGGCATCATCTTCGCCCCAAAATCAGCAGAAGAGGCAGAGATTCGCTCTGGAATTCGACGGTGTTCACTGTTTCGAAACTATCATTACCTATTGATTTCTGCTTTTACTAAAATTACGAGATCGAAAACTGATTATGATATATACAATTTTTTGGATTCGGATCATATTCACTCTTTTGTTTTGCTTATTGGTAAAACTTCAATTCGTAATTTCTCGTTTTGTTTTATATCTCTGATTTATTCTTTTCGGCGATCGGCGATCAAATTTATTTTTGCAACTGAATTTTTATTCCAGAAAGTTTATTATGACTGGTAATATTCATGTGCCAGTTTCTTGCAACTTCATTGTCTAGTATATTGTTAGGTGATAAATTGTACTCCATCAATTTCATTTTGTTTTGTTTAACAACAATAGAATATAAATCTCAGGACAGAACGAGTACTCTTACTATATTATCGTTCTTTTTACTCTTTTTACCTGGAGAGAACGGTAGATATTTAAATTTCAGGGATTCATAATGGCTAAAGTTCAAGAATTCAAGCATTCAAATATTCAAGTTTAAAGTTTGAATAACTCAAGATCAAGATCATAAAATTCAAGTAAAAATCAAGATAAAGTTTAAGTTCATCAAGATTCAAATTTAAGATCGAAGATCTTAAATCCAAAGTACAAGTCAAGAATAAGTTCATCAAGATCAAGTTTAAGAGCCCGACGAATCAGAATATTCCTAGAAATTGTAATACACATATTTGAAATCAATTAAATATTATTGTTGCGATATTTTTTTTTTTATCTTGATTATTGTTTCTAAACACAAAATTTATTGTCTACAAATTCTAGCAACTCAGTGGGATATCAACTAAAATTCGTGTCAAGAAAATAATAATCAAAATCGAAAAATATCACAACAATTATATTACAATCTCTATGAATCCTCTAATTCATCTTTTCAAGGTTTGTAAGCTTGATCTTGAATTTTTATGAACTTTTTACTTGACTTGTACTTTGGATCCAAGGGTCTTCGAGCTTGATCTTGAATCTTGGTGAGTTTGAACTAGATCTTTATCTTGATTTGTATTTGAATCAAGAGAGTTTGAACTTGTTCTTGAACCTGATTGTCTTGATCTTGAGTTGTTCTTGAATTTGAATGATTGAGTGTGTGATTCTTGAACTTGTAGCTTATAAAAAAATCTAAATTTTGGTGTTTTCATGATCGTAATTCTTGAACTTGTAGCTTATAAAAAAATTTAAATTTTGGTGTTTTCATGATCGTTTTGTGAATATTCAAGAGTTATGGAATATTCGAAATATTGATCTTTATTAATACTCAAGTGCATATGGGATATTCGACATACCTTTTCAAAAAAATATAATACTTTTCATATAGACATTTTTATATAAGCATAAATCATGGTTTAAGGTTGAGTAGCCTATAAAAACTCTAATTGGAGTTGAATATATTTTGTAAAATCTTAACTAAAATTAAACACGTCTAACAAGATCCACAAAATTTTAATATCTACAATAACTATATCTACAAGAACGATGAGCATACATGTTTTATAATATGTATGGCTATAATTTACACGAATTAAGCATATGAGTATACATGTTATAATATGTATGGCTATAATACACTCGAATTAAGAATATGAGTATATTGAATTATTGATAGAGAAAAATTGCAGCGAAAATAATCCTTCCACAAGCTTATCCGCATAACACTGGCTTCCGAAAAAAGGGGTAAAAGGACACGCATCATGCACAAATAAGACGAAACATGACATGTTCAATGTTATGTCCAATGTGTATTTCTTTTTAATATTTTTTTAATATTAACTGAAATTATATTCCTTCCGTATCAATTTAATTTGATCATTTTTTTTAGTTTTATATATATATATATATATATATATATAAAATAATAATGAGAAGAAAGTAGGGAGAAGGGGGAAGTTAGGGAGAAGACTTATAATTTCTCCGGAGGGATAATTATACAAAATTCATCTATTTAAAAGGGAAAATTGACTTGGTCTCAAAGTTGAGGTTCCTAAATTTTCTATAACGGATAGACATTCACTATATTTATAACACATTCCTCCTTAATATCTAATTTGTAGATGATGTGCCTCGTTAAAAATCCTACTAAAAAACACTTTAAAAAAAATACAAAAAGCTCTAGTGAAGGAAAATAGTACACGTATCTAATAATACGCATCTAGGCTGCCTGATTAAAAACCTTACAAGGAAAATCCAGTGGGATAAAACCTCGTAAGGAAAAAGAGTACAACGGGTATTAACTCCCCCTAATGAGAACATCAATCTAGAGACTTGAATCTTCGCCTTCCAAGCTTGTGCACCATCTTCTTGAAAGTTGTAGTTGTTAGAGACTTGATGAAAAAATCAGCCACATTGTCACTCGAACGAATTTGTTGCACGTTGATATCACCATTCTTTTGGAGCACATGTGTGTAGAAAAGGCTTGACGAAATGTGTTTCGAACTATCTTCTTTTATGAATCATCCTTCAGGATCAAAGAATTTTGCAAGTTCCTCACTTCAATTTCTTTAAGCAAATAATTTATTGCCTTTTGAAAATTCAAGAGTTTAATTCGAGTTATCAACTTGCATAACAATATGAAAAATTCTTGCTTGTGATCTATATGAGGATTATAAACAAGTATTTCAAAAACATATATTAAGACTATTAAGTATCTAAAGTACCCACTAGGTGGGTGAATAACTGAATATGTCCACAAATATCCTTATGTATACGCTATTAGAACGCATGGGACTCAATCTCAACTTTTGTTTGTGATGGTCTCACAATTAACTTACCCTGCTAACAAGGAGTACAAAAAAATTCACCATTTAAAAGAATCATTAGGTTCTTTAATGGATGTCTATTTGAATTTTCTATAATTCGTCTCATCATTATAGACTCAAAATGTTTCAGGCGATTAAAGTATTGGAATCAGTAAACTTTTGATTTACTATAGAATGTGCCTCAATTGCACTAATTCTTGTTCAATACAAACCAAAAGATAAAGTAAGGAATTTTTCTATAACACATGTCTGCTTAGAGACATTCTTGGTTATACCACATCCATAACAAGGGTCGCGACCTTTTTCACAACTAGCATGGTTGGTATACACCTCATCACTTCAACGAATGCATCTATATTTTTAGCATTTATCAAAAGTTTCCATTCATCTTGACTGGAATACAATCAGAGTATATCAAATTATGATAACTTAGTACCTCATTCCACATTCATGTGCATTATTCAATCACTTGTGTTTTTTCAGACGTATTATGCACTGCAGCTACATTCACTTTAGGGAATTGAGCGATTTCAATAGAATAGGTTTCATGACTAATCTTCATAAAAAACACATTATTTGGCCTTGGTCATCATTATATCATCAATATGGTGCATTGCGACTCAAACTCAACATCTTATCCATGTAAAGGGATGTTATGCCATAAATAAATTGATGGGACTTAAATCCAACATCTTTAATCACGGTGCACCAATACAATAACATGATGTCTTACCCTCTTGGTGTGATTTGACTGAATCCAATCGTCTTGACCTCTTAGTGCAATTGGACATAAATCCATCGTCTTATCCTTTTAGTGCAATGAAACTTGAATCCATCATCTTACCCTTAACCAATAATATAATAAGCAAAAGTGCATAGTGCTCACCTTCGAGACTTAAGCAATATAATCATTTATGGTGGTAATAATTTTGTAAACAACAATTTGCAAAATCATACGTACAAAAAGATAAATCAATTACATCAGAGTTCAAATTAAATAGCAGCAATAATACTAATGCAAGTAAGAATATGGTGGCCCCGTTGTTGTGCACGCAGAGAAGTTGTATACTAAAATTAGTAGTAGTATAAATTTTAAATCATTAGGTCTATTAACATCCGATTAGCAATATTCTCGAAAAAGAAAATCGGGCAGCGTGGTCATTCGAGATTTGTAACACTACGTTGCTACAAGTAATCAACGAGAGGCAGCACCACAGGTTATACATAAAATTTGTTTCAGACCAGCCACGTAAATTCAGTTTAGAATACATATATTATATAAACTTTACATATATACATCTTGCATCCAAAAAAACTACGATGAGACCAATCCATAAAAATAAAAAAACACCTACCATTAACTTTTAATGGACAATGAGCAATTTATGTTGATAACATATTATGAAATCATGAGAAGAAAGTAGAGAGAAAAGAGAACGCTTATAATTGTGATTTTACAATGAAGAAAATGCACGGCAGACATTCACTATATTTATAACATATTAAAATTTTTGAATTATAACTTTTCACTAAAAAATAAAATAAAAATCCAAACTATACGCGTTAATAGGAGATTGTGAATTATAGGAAAATTCGTTTCTCCCATCTCCACTTCCACATCTTACCGATCCTAATTGGGAAAGGAATTCCCAATTGTTTCCTTTCCCAACTCCCCAGGTATATTCCTACTTTTGTAGTTTTGGTTTTTCCTAATCAAGGATTATTATTGCATATAAACCAATTGACAAATCAATGCTTGGTTTCAAATTATTTGTTAATTTGCAAGTTAGATCCAAAAGAAAACACCAACACGATGATGTCAATTTTCAGTTCTTTTGATGCTCTCTCCGCTGAAATTTTGGGCCAAAAAGTGAACCACTCTTGGGCACCGCCCACTTCTGACAACAAACAACAACAAGGTGTGGGCCCTCTTGTATCCGATCGCAAGATCGCCGTTTCTCCACCGTCTACTTCCGCAACCGGTAAACTGAACAAGACAGAAGAGGCGGCGCCGCCGTCATCATCTTCAAAATCTCCGTCGCGCCCACGGAGGCCAAAGTTTGCACCGGAATTGGATGGGGTCTACTGTTTTGAAACAATTCCTCCGTATTGATTTTTTTTACATAAACACCAAAAAGATTGAAATTCTTTATTCTTGTCAATTGTCAATTGTCATGATATTATTGATTATATATAATTTGCTTAACTGAAAAACCTTCAATTCGTGATTTCTCTTTTTTGTTTCATGTCTCTTTTTAAAAATCTTTTCGGTGATTCATATCAAATACAATTAACAAGTTCCACAACTGATGATTTTAGAAACTATTTGTAAGATGAATATATAAGTAAATTACTGCTTATTTCAAAGAATTGTTTTTAAAAGTGTGCCTTTTAAATTAGTCTTCAAAGATGTGTTAAAGAAGCTAAATTTTTTCTTGGAGAAGTGGTACAGTAAATGAAAGGATGTGCTAGCTCTTTCTTGAAAGTATGTTCCATGTGGCAAGATAATGTGATGAGCTTCTCCTAGGCCAAGAATAACTAACGGATGTTAATTAATTTGTTGATTCACGTATTTTATTTAATTTTGAAAAATATTTTGTATTGTTAAAATAGTTTTTTAAGATAATGCCTAGTACAACTCAAGATGATGCCTGGACCATTCATGGCGCCCTATTTATTGCAACTTCATTGTTTAGTACTTCCATAGTTATATATTAGTTGATCATTTTACTCAAAATAGTTGTCTCATATTAATTTATCACCTTACTAATATGCGGGTAAAAAGAAAAATGATCAATCAATATGGAACGAAGAGAGTAGCGTATGTGTTAGAGTGGGAAAAAGTCTCACATTGATTGGGAAATGAACTGGTGGTCTCCTTATATGAACTTAGACAATCATCCCCTCATGAGCTAGCTTTTGGGGTTGAGTTAGACTCATGTCTCATATCTTTACATGGTATCAGAGCCAGATCCATCCCCGTTTGAACTCTCGATCCACGCTCCGATCGGGCATGGGCATGAGGGGAGTGTTAAAGTGGGTAAAAGTCCCACATTGGTTGGGAAATGGACTGGTGGTCTCCTTGTATGAACTTGGACAATCTCCCTCATGAGCTAGCTTTCGGGGTGTGAGTTAGGCACAAGAATTAATTTAACATGGTATCAGAGCCAGGTCCATCCCTGTTTGGGCTCCCGGTCCACACTCCAGTCTGTCAGACTAGGCGTTAGAGTGGATAAAAGTTCCACATTGGTTTGGGAATGAACTGGTGGTCTCCTTATATGAACTTGGGCAATCCTCCTGTCATGAGCTAACTTTTGGAGTTGAGTTAGGCCCGGGTGTCATATCTTTACCGTATGTTACGTTAGGAATACATATATTTATTATATTTAACAAGCACATGTGTTATGAACCAAGTCCAACCCAATATCGATATCAAGGTCACACATGTAGTTATTGGGCTGACAAGAGCTATTGGGCCTAAAGCATCCAAGCTCCAAAGAGTAAGGTAAGGTATGCAGCAATAGGAGGTGATGTCTGTTCACGAAAGAAAATAGTTGAGCATGCTGTATCTGCTTATTTAGCATGTCTACAAGGCTGCATCAAGACTATGGCAGACTTTGGTTTCATCTTTGCACCACTATCACAACTCTTTACACAAACTCAATTCCACCACTATTACTCGAACCTTGAGGACAAGGTTCTTATTGAGGACGAGAGTATTGTTATGAACCAACTCCAACCCAATATCGATATTAAGGTCACACATGTAGTTATTGGGCTGACAAGAGCTATTGGGCCTAAAGCAAGCAATAGGAGGTGATGTCTGTTCACGAAAGAAAATAGTTGAGCATGCTGTATCTGCTTATTTAGCATGTCTACAAGGCTGCATCAAGACTATGGCAGACTTTGGTTTCATCTTTGCACCACTATCACAACTCTTTACACAAACTCAATTCCACCACTATTACTCGAACCTTGAGGACAAGGTTCTTATTGAGGACGAGAGTATTGTTATGAACCAACTCCAACCCAATATCGATATTAAGGTCACACATGTAGTTATTGGGCTGACAAGAGCTATTGGGCCGAAAGCAAGCAATAGGTCCAATTTTATTTGGGATCCAGGCCCATTTACACTTTGTTAAAAAGGACTAGGAGTTAGAAGAATGGGGATGAAAAACTATTATGTGAAGCTTTGGCTTTCTGATCCTCTCATCTCCTTTCTATGGTCTTGTATCTCATCCCTTTCTGGTTACGTCTTTCTCGATTTATCTCTCCTTAGTTAGTGTATTATTACTTTGTTGTGCGTATTCTACATTATAACTCATATTCAGTGATTAATATATATAAGAGTGCTTCTGCTGGAATTGAGTTTGTTACAACATGTCAGTTCTTTTTTAATAGATTTAGTTGGGTAAGTTTCTTAGGAGCAACGATAAATTAAGTTTTAAGCAAAATTTCGATTAGTTGTTGTCGAAAATTGAAACTTTGAAAAGCATTTTTCAAACAAAACCTCGTGAAAGCTACAAGATTGAAATTGTAGGCAGCTAAATTTTGAGCAATTAGCGCTAAATCAAATTGTAGCCATGTTACTCTGATGTAAATTCAAGAGATTGACATACTACAATAATACAATCATGTGGAAAATCAACATTGAATTTAAGCGAAAGTGCTGGACAAATATTGACTAGAAATGAGTGTTGGTCCACAATAGCCTTAAGATATTCTTACATGGTGTGATATTGTCTGCTTTGAATCAAATTCGTATAAAAAAATCACGTCATTTAGAAAATTTTACAATTTATATATACCGGTTATAGAGGATGATGATCAACTAGTTGTTGGCCTTTAAAGCACTGCAATTGGTAGTTTCTGTTTTTTAGCTAACATAATTTGTGGGTTAATTGCAACTAGCCAACTACTTGGTTGAATTAGTGGAGTGTGCCAACTAAATTGTGAGGGTCGAGGAAAATCCCAACTTGGACCATTACGTGTATTTTCTAACAAACAGGCCAAATCAAAGCACCTAGCACGCCTTAATTTGCCAAAGTCTATAATTGCTAGCTATTTGAAGTTTGGTTGACTGCTTAATCCATAATTCCATATGCAAATTGAACAGCTTTGAGACTTCAATTCATTGACCAGGTCAACAATCCTTTGATTTTGTTATCAAAGAAAGTCCACTAATATTGATTGGGTATTTGGATCCCAAACCTATTAGATTATTTTTTGGGTATGTACATCCTAAAAATATACAGTGAGAGAGACAATGAATGGACTATAGCAAGTGGCTTGTTGCAAAATGGGGTAATAGATGCAAAAGACACGAATAGGCGTATGCTTAAACCACGGGAAGCAAGACACGTTTCACCATTATACGAACTAATTTCCTATTAGGAATAACCATTAACAACTACTCTTATCACTTGTTCTCATGATAGTCCGATACATTAAGTATTCCGCTTTTACATATAATTTTAAAAAGTGTCCAACTTTAAATTTTGTGATATAAACCGTTTATCTTAATATAAATATATAGTAATTGATTCCACGAATTTTGTCCAATACAAGTATTCTAAACTATATTTGTGACTTATATAAGAGAATTTAACTAGTTAAATTGTGTGTCTAATAAAAAGCTTCCACGTAATGGAATTAGGCAGCTTCCCATTTAATCCGGAAGGAAAAATATCATGTCGTTCCAAAAATAGAAGACTCGCGAGTCGTGACGCGTTCATAAGATAGTGGCCATTTTAAAATAGTGGTGAAAAAATTAGTTCATTAAATTTAAATTGATTACTGATTTATTCATTTGTTAATTTAGTCTATTTTAATTTAATTTATTAAAATTTAAATTGATATTTAACCTAAATTGATCTAAGAACAATCTCATCAAAATATTTTTTAAAAGATAATTTTTTATTTGATAATAAAGAAAAATACTGTTAATATTTTAGTAGATACTAAAAAATTATAAAAGAAGAAATAAAGCAATTAAAAGCATAGTAAAAATTGAACAAGTTAAATTTTGATCTGCATTTTATTTTATTTAAACTCAATTTATTCCAAACCAAGTAACTTATAACAAATTTTTGCATGAGTTATCCCAATTTCGTGGTGATCTGTAATTTTTAATTCTACGCTAAATTAATTAAATAATATGATTAAAGTATGCATAACTATGACCTGATTTCGCATGCAAAACTTCTGAAAATAGCTCAAACTCAATTCAACCAATCCTGCCGTCCTTCTAAGTCCCAAAATTGCGATTTTTTTAAAATTAAAAACACTTATTTTGAGATAAAATATTTTTTTTGGGGGAAGAAATTAAGGTATTTGGCTAATTAGTAAAACTGTTTTTAATTAGAAATATAAACAGTTTTTCTGTTTTTGAGAAGAAGCTAAAAAAAATCTACTTCTTATAAAAAGCAGAAACCAAAATTTATTTTTTTCAAAATCAAATTATCCTTGCCATTTATACATATTTACCCATGTGTCTCTTATATTTATTTATTTTTATGGTGAATTTTCATATGTGTTAAGTATTCCGCTTTTACATATAATTTTAAAAAGTGTCCAACTTTAAATTTTGTGATATAAACCGTTTATCTTAATATAAATATATAGTAATTGATTCCACGAATTTTGTCCAATACAAGTATTCTAAACTATATTTGTGACTTATATAAGAGAATTTAACTAGTTAAATTGTGTGTCTAATAAAAAGCTTCCACGTAATGGAATTAGGCAGCTTCCCATTTAATCCGGAAGGAAAAATATCATGTCGTTCCAAAAATAGAAGACTCGCGAGTCGTGACGCGTTCATAAGATAGTGGCCATTTTAAAATAGTGGTGAAAAAATTAGTTCATTAAATTTAAATTGATTACTGATTTATTCATTTGTTAATTTAGTCTATTTTAATTTAATTTATTAAAATTTAAATTGATATTTAACCTAAATTGATCTAAGAACAATCTCATCAAAATATTTTTTAAAAGATAATTTTTTATTTGATAATAAAGAAAAATACTGTTAATATTTTAGTAGATACTAAAAAATTATAAAAGAAGAAATAAAGCAATTAAAAGCATAGTAAAAATTGAACAAGTTAAATTTTGATCTGCATTTTATTTTATTTAAACTCAATTTATTCCAAACCAAGTAACTTATAACAAATTTTTGCATGAGTTATCCCAATTTCGTGGTGATCTGTAATTTTTAATTCTACGCTAAATTAATTAAATAATATGATTAAAGTATGCATAACTATGACCTGATTTCGCATGCAAAACTTCTGAAAATAGCTCAAACTCAATTCAACCAATCCTGCCGTCCTTCTAAGTCCCAAAATTGCGATTTTTTTAAAATTAAAAACACTTATTTTGAGATAAAATATTTTTTTTGGGGGAAGAAATTAAGGTATTTGGCTAATTAGTAAAACTGTTTTTAATTAGAAATATAAACAGTTTTTCTGTTTTTGAGAAGAAGCTAAAAAAAATCTACTTCTTATAAAAAGCAGAAACCAAAATTTATTTTTTTCAAAATCAAATTATCCTTGCCATTTATACATATTTACCCATGTGTCTCTTATATTTATTTATTTTTATGGTGAATTTTCATATGTGGTGATTTAATTTGTGGAATGATTTTTAAATTTATTTTGTTTGATATTTTTAATTATATTTAAATTATTATGTTAATATTATATTAATATTTAATTTTTATTTTTATTTATCTTTTTACAATATTCATTGAAAATTTGAATATGTACATTTTAATTTAACAAAAATAATTTTATAATAAATATTTAAAATATTTTTTTAAATAAAATAATCTTAGTATTAGAAGTGCATTGCTTGTCATTTTTCGTAATTTGACTATCAAAAATACTTTTTTTTTTAAATGATTAGCCAAACACAATATGCTTATCAAAAATATTTTTTTCAAATAAATTAATCAAATACAAATTATTATTTTTCAAAACCATTTTATGAAAAGCTATTTTTAAAATATATTTAAAATATAAACCCTTTTTATGGGTAATTCCAAAAGACTAATTCCACCAAATACTACCAATTATACTTGGAAAGGGAATTAACGGCAACTTGCTTTCTCCTCTTTCCACTTTTGTTCCCCAATTTTACTTCGGCAACACGGATTCCAAAATTTAACCCCTCCCTTATTAAATACATCTACTTCTCCAACTTCTTTTCTTCATTCTCAAGTTTTTACATCGCTTACGCTTCTTACATAAACCAAATCCAATACATTTTCATCTTGTTATTTGTTTACCCAATTAGAAGAAAAAAATAGCAACAAAGATGATGATGTCAATTTTCAGTTCCTTTGATGCTCTCTCCGCTGAGATCTTTGGCCTAAAGGTAAGCCGTTCTTGGGCACCGGCCTCTTCTGACAACAAACAACAACAAGGTCTGGCTCCTCTTGTATCCGATCGCAAGACCGCCGCTTCTCCGCCGTCTACTTCCTCACCTGGTGAACTGAACAAGGCCGGAGAGGCAGCGGCGCCGTCATCTTCAAAATCGCCGTCGCGTCCACAGCAGCAAAGGAGGAGGCTGAGGTTTGCACCGGAATTGGATGGGGTCCACTGTTTCGAAACAATTCTTCCCTATTGATTTTTACATAAAGTCTAAAAGATTGAAATTATTTATTCTTGTCTGACTGTAACTAATTAGCCCACGGCCATCATGGAGGTTGATACAATTTAGTTGTATTAAATTCTTTTATTTCTTGTTTGAACAACTTCCATCCACATTTCTTTCTTTAAATCTGTTTCCCATCTTTTCTAGAGGAAGAAACAAAGAGATTGAAAAAGCAGGGAATATGCTGTATGTTTCGTCTAGTGCACGTTAATGTAATTCCACTATTTTACCCCTTTCTTCGAGTTGAAATTACGATGTGATAATTCTTTACTTTTCTCGTCTGTATCCCTTAGCTTTGGACTTCTATTCTTTTTGGCTCATTTTTTGTTTTCCGGTGGATATCCATGTTGAAATCCAACCAAATTCAAATTTAACAAACTCTTTTCCCAGGACAACAGATGCGACTATAAAGGCCGGACTAGTAAGCTTGCGACTATAAAGGGGGGTAGTAAGCTCTCTACAATATGACTCACATGAACAGTAGTCATATGGTAAGAACTTCTTGTGGACAGTCTAGTGATTAAGAATCAAAGGCCTGAGTAAAGCAGATGATAATCTGTGCCGCGCTTGTATTGATCAATAATACTCAGCTTGTGTTACACTTAAAAGTCATTGCTTTTATCGATCACTAACACTACGCTAAAAGGGGGGGATGGAATAGGTTATGTACAACAAAATCATCGCACTAATGAAATTATCCGTCATGGCCTTGGACTTGCTTTTTTCCCTATATTTCCAAACCTTTTCGCTACATTAAACAAAAATGTCTTGGGTATGATTCCTTGGTCAAGAGTACAAGCAACAACCAAAGCTCCGCCAATGATAAGTAGCTTTGGTATGTTTATACTGCCCTCACGTTTTGCAGGTAAAATCTCTATGTCAGTCCCTGATGATTCCTCATTCCCATCCGTTGACTTCAAGTATTCTGGATCAATTTTCGTATTTACTTGGGCCATCAAAGCACAGTGAGAGATCTTCGCGTTAGATGCTCTTGATTTCTGGTAGGAACGAAGTCCACGTTCAATCTTTCTTACAGCCCCCCACATACCTTGCCTTACCCCAAATTTTGCGATTTCCCATGGGATGCCCATATCTTCGTGATGGAAGAGAAGCACCTCACATGCAGTCAGCTGGCCATTTCCTTCCCTTGATTCCACTGTTTCATGCAGTACAGATGGAATTCAGAGTCAGATGATCAAGACTTTTAAGTCTAAATCTTGTGAGCGACACTTGCAGATAAGTTGATAAGGAATTGCAGGAAATTCATTCCCAGTAGGTCAATGTGCATGCATTGTTAAGAAATTGAACAGGATGATGCCAGTCAAGCTAATGCACATGTCTATTCTAATTCATAGATATGCTAGCTAGTTGGGAAAGCAAAAGCATGGTAAGTTAATTTCCCAACCTGGAAAAGAAAAAGGAATTCAAAGAAGGAAGTAAGGTCATACCAGCTTGAATGAACCAACTTGAATAGTACAGGTCAACACGTCTTGGTTTGTCCTTCCTGGGAATAGTAGGACATGGCACTCCCTGATTAACAAATCACAAGGAAAATCATAATTAGAGGGGACCTCCAAATATAGGAAAATCAGCTCAGAGTCAAATGGAAGAGGATTAATAAACAAGGGTGTAGCAATTCATTGGTTTCTTTCCATTAATTTGTGGCGTTGGGTGGGGTGAAGGGGATGGTTAAATGTTTTCAGGTGGTCCGTTAACTGTGGCATAGAAGGAGAATACTTTTGATGTTTCAGGCCTCTCAAGCTCTGCCCATCCTCCATTTCTCTAATTGAAGTCCAAAGAAGGATTTTGTGGAAGTTAGAGAATCCCAAGCAAGTAAACTGACATCAACTACACTCTTCACAGAACTATTTTTTTAATATTATGTTTCAAAAAGAATCATTGTCTTGTGGCTCCTTGTTACTGTATCTAGGACCAGCTTAAGCGTCGGTGCCACAATAGGTATGATCTCACAACTAGATAACCTGACAATTGTGCTGCCTAGATCAAATAGGAATTTCCACAAGAGATGCCATCCACTAAACAACTCCAAGGTCTTTGAATGACTCAAAGTTGCATCATGGACTCTGCACCTAATGATATCAGCCAACAATTCTACTAACATATTCATCCATTTCACAGGCCCTAGACCGATTCATTTATGGAAGAACTCAAGCAAACAGCACGTCATCAATCAGACAAATAGGCAGTGTGTAAGCATAACATGAGACCAACTTAAACATAGTAATTTGCCACCTTATCGGCTGAATACTTGAAGAAATGAAGAGTCAGAACGAGAAAAACATCTAAATCAAAAGAAAAAAGGATCGGCTATATGAAACCATGTTGCTCCGTTTAAGCTCATTTGAATACAATATTATACAAAATAAGAACAAAAGAAGGGAAACTACTTGAAGTTCTGTACCTTTGTTACACAATAATATGACCTTCCTGACTCCCATATTCGACGAGCAAATATATATTCTCTGTCGCTGCAGAAAAACGGGAACTGCACAACAAGTATCCAAATGAATTAACTACTTATTAGCTAAACAAAATACCGAGTTTACAAAAGAGTACATTGCATATTCTTACTTTTCGAACCCAGTGTACTACCATCATTCCTGTTGTGGGGCACTCTTCTATCGTTTCAGCATGTACAAGCATGTCATCCCACTTCACTCGAAACTCATCATCCCAAAAGAAATCCCTCAATAATTCAGGTGTTGCGTCCTCATACACAGTTCGGCTGCAATATTGAGGGGGACCAGTCTAGAAAAACAACAAGGAAAAATCAATAAGCAAGCCAGGCAAAGGGGAAAAGATATAGCAATACATTAGACTATAGGCTTTACTACCTCCGGATGACGCTGCCACGCTTGATAGCTCATATTAGGGGTGGAATGATCCATCATGTGTTTCCACGTAGGGCCTCCATCTTTCCTCTCAACAAGATGCCACAAATGATCCAAATCTTCATCTGATATTGGTAAAGTATTCAGCCTCGATGGACTAAGACAGAAAAAGGGAAAACAGTGTGAGTAGTGAGTAGTGACCCCATCCAATCAAGATGAAACCAAAATTATTGAAAAATTCTCGAACTTGAACAACCAGAGTCAGCATTGTATTGTATTGCTGGTTTGAATGCAATGTTTGTTTCGATTGTTACTTAAATTTTACTATATCGTATTGTTAAATCCATGTTCCATAACAACAAAAAGTATGTAACAACCGATTTGGTGTTATCGCCTCATTACCTATCTTTTTCTTCTCATATTATCTTTGCTTGTTATCTAATAATCCTATTGTAGATTTGTCCATCATATTGCTCATGTGTGACACTATTTAACAAGAACCGATACAATCTATCCAAACATTGTATTCATCAAGACAATACAATACATTAAGCAACAATATGTAACAACCACCCAAACAAAGTATAACAAAGCATAAACTTTTATATTTGAAATAATGAATAGAGCTTACCCACTGTCAAATTGTTCAATCTCTGAGCCAGCATCCGCATAAGAAGCAAAACTAGGGGTAGGAGCCTCGGAGGACTGAAAACCCAGGGGTTTGGAGGTAGAAGGAACCGAAGCAGAGGGGGAAGAAGGTACTGAAAAATCAAATTTACAATTCTTCCATGCAGCCCATTTAGGTTTCCAAATCCATCCCACCGTAATACCCACAAGAAAAGCAATCCAAACAGGACCAAGAAACACCATAATCTCTACAAATACTGCACCTATGGTGGGTCTTTCAAGAATCTCCAAAAATTCCTCAACTAACACCATCCTACATCTATATCAAATTAACCAAAAAAAAATAAAATACAAGCGATAAATCGATTACCCAGAAAGGTGAAAGAAGATGAATATTTTGATATGGATAAAATAGAAAAGGAGATGAAAGGTAATCTATGGTGGTGAGGAATTTATTGTTGTGTGAAGATACTTGAGTAAAGGATTAAATGCGAGAAAGAAGGAAGGATGATTTGGTTGTTTGGATAAGAAGAAGATAGGATAATGGTCATCAGCAAAATAGTGGACTGTTGGTGCGTTAAGAGTGGAAATCTCGAGGGGAATCGGATGGGGACAAAACGACGGAGCATCCTATGTCGGTGTTTTCTGTTGTAGAAAACGCCGCAGTGTGAGGCCAATTGATGCTCTTTCTACACCTGTGTCATATCCTTACATTTCTACTCCCTTTATTTTTCAATTGGTTTTTGGTAGTTGGTACTATTACTTTTTCGAAAAAATAAAAAATGGTAGGTGTTTGGTGTTTGGAGTTTGGACATAGAACTTGGAAGCATGATTTCAAGTTTTGATTTTAAATAGTTTTTTTATTTATGAAATTTGTATAAAATTTCCTATTCAAACAATCATGATTTTAGATTTTTAAAAATTTTATTTATAAATTTATATTTGACATGAATAGATTGTCGTATTAGGTGAGGATTTTATTAGAGGGTAGCTAGTGACTACTACGGGTTGAATATTGAATTAGTAATTTTTTGTAAAATCATGTGCATTTAATAGTTTGTAAAATCACAACTATGATGTGTGTACACTCTTTCTTTTGTTTAAAGATTATGGTGTATGACCGTCCAAATTGAAAAACAATTTCACTGTGGTAAATTAATATTAGGTTAAAAGTTAAGGTTAAAGATTAAAATTTATTATTGTATAAATTAATTTATTTCAACCATGACATTCACCATCTACTTCTCCACATTCTTAGTTATTGTCTCGTTTCTATCGTGATATCGATATCTCGACTTGAAAGGGTAGAATTTAGAGTTTCCAAGAAGTAACCTAAAAATATATTTTAAAAAATTAAAATTAATGTTTCGGACCATCTACTTCCCCACATTCATAGCTATTGTCTCTCATCTATCGTGATATCGATATCTCGATTTGAAAGGGTAGAATTTAGAGTTTTCAAGAAGTAAACTAAAAATATATTTTAAAAAATTTAAAATTAATGTTTTGGCAAAAAAAGTTATTATATATGTCAAGTGGATGAAGATTTTATGAACAAACATACCTAGAGCATTTTTAGACAAACATTTGCTCTAGTCAACGTCTAGTTGTGTTCACTTACTATTGTGTGATAGTTTAAGTAAGAAACTCATACTCAATAGCTCAAGGACGAAGATATCATGATTTCATATTTCGATATGAAATCATATGTCCAAACACTTACTTATAAAAGGAACACGAGCATATGCAATTTATTAATTGACGGCTTAGAATATTTCGATATCTCATTTATGAACTATAATTTACCTATTTGGTAAAATTATATAAGAGTTGATATCTATAAACATTTCGAAACAATTTATGTATAGGTTATTTGATACTTAAATTATGGGATGTTGTTCCTATCCTCTAAACTATTACTCTCTCCGTCTCATTTTATATGTCACATTTTTACTTTGCACTTGCATTAAGAAATGATGTAACTTTACCCTTCTACCCTTATTTAATGTTTGCTTAAGTCAATTTATTAATAAATGACAAGATTAATTAACTATTCTTTCAAGGGTATAATAAGCAAAATATGGTAATTTATGCATAGATTTTATAAAATAACAAGTATTATGGTCCAACTATTTATAGAAAAGAATGACATATAAAATAGGACGAAGGGAGTACATTTTCAATATAAAAACTCATTGCAACGCCAAATAATACACATAGTAACTTCTCTCTTTGTCACGCCCCAAACTCGAGGGACGCAACTGGCTCCTAATGCCAAAACTCAGGTCCGAGCCGACCCTGCTGATCCATTTGCTACTAGCGCATGGCAGCCACACGCAATCAAGAAATCAAACAAGTATATCTCGGCTTAAAACTAAGTCATCGGCCGGCAAGGCCCCTGTCAACTGATCTATAAAAGAAACAGCTACTCCCAGGAGATCATATAAATAAATAGACAACTAGTACAGAAGTCCTGATTGGGCCGTCGAGGCCACCATGATATCTATACCAAAA
>NW_006239018.1:252095-252752 GCF_000226075.1 Solanum tuberosum
CCTAAATTTTAGAGAAATCTTTAAAAAGGAACTTACGATAACTTTCGCCAACTTTTATTTTGCCACTTACCTAACTTCAAAACATGAGATGCAACACTTGAACACTTAAATTAGGACATACCACATCATTCTAAATTTATTACCCACCCTCCTTGTCTTTCCGTGGAGATACGAGTAATTTTAGACGTTTCAAAAAGTCGGGGTGTTACATTCTTCCTCCCTTAGAAACATTCGTCCTCGAATGAAAAATCTGAGTCACATGGTTAAGTCCTTAAGGATTGACAAAATTTAGGTAGAGTATCCTTTTTAAATACGAATAGCCAGGAACCTAGAACGCAGAAATTCTAACCTAAGCGTCTCACAGGATGACATAAATAGCTAAGCACTATAGCTCCACCATAACAGTGCGAGCAGATATACAACAACAACCATAATAATAATAAGCAATAATACATATAATTTTATTTTTTTTAGATTGGTATCTTACCTTACTGATCTAATATAAACTGATATGCCATCACCCTGGGGTATGAAACAAGTGAGGATATTTGGACCTCATGCCATCCTCAGCTTCCCAGGTCACCTCTTCTCTATTTTTGTTCCTCCACAATACTTTAACCGAAGACACCTCTTTGGTCCTCAATTTACGGACATGCA
>NW_006239018.1:253109-253236 GCF_000226075.1 Solanum tuberosum
TAGAGCCCTGCATAGTTTTCGGCCGAAAAAGTAGCCTTGACTGGTAAGAAATGGGCTGACTTTGTTACTCTATCAACAATTACCCAAATTGAGTCAAACTTGCGATGAGATCGAGGTAGTCCTGTAA
>NW_006239018.1:253336-253780 GCF_000226075.1 Solanum tuberosum
CGGCCGGCTAGTGAATATGTATGATTCTGGCCACTACCAGAACTAGATGCTCCTTCTATGCCTCTGCCTCTACCTCTACCTGCTGAAGTCTGGGGTCCACGCCCCGTAGACTGTGCTGATGAAGAGGAACCTACTACTGACCTGGTCGACTGACTTATACCACCCTGACCTATGGTTGGGCAATTTCTCCACCCATGCCCCTCTTGTCCACAAGAATAACAACCTGTGGAACCCTGTTTGCACCTCCCGAAATGCATCCTACCACAAGTTGCGCAACGCGGCGGTGCTGTGCTAGTCTGGCCCGAGCCTCTCTGCTGCTGAGAGCCTGATACTCGTGAACCCTCACCTGGGCCTGACTGTCCCTGACGATCAAAATCTACTCCCCCTGGAACTGCTGTGGTGGAGGTCTAGGTGGCCTACTAGAATATCGACGTTTGGGACCAT
>NW_006239018.1:254241-278901 GCF_000226075.1 Solanum tuberosum
GAGGTTTTTTTTTTTTTTTCATTTTTAGTTTTAAAGAAATAATTTGTAGCCACGTTAATATATTTTATTTATCTTACATCATAAATTTTAATATATTTTTTACTTAAAATTAATAAAAGTTAAATATCATCACGACAGAAATAATTCCTTTTTTCAATATCTCACTTAACATGGAGTATTTATTTAATAGCATAAATACAAAGAACATTTTATTACCAATACATATCTTATTTTAATTTATTTTTTTATATGGAACACTTGGAATATGTTTATGTACACGTGTGTGAGGAGTTGGGGGGTGGGGTGGGTTGTTGAGTGAAAAAGAGAGATCTGGAGAAATGTAGGCTTCTACGTGGCAAGTGTGTAGATTAAAGTAAAGCCAAATAGACAAACCAAAAATATCAAACTGAAAAAAATAAAATGGAATCAAATGCTCCAAAAATATATTTATTGGTTTTGGTTTGATGCAAATTTTCATATTTAATAAGGAAAAACCCCCAGCAATAATAGTTGAACCACAATTTTTTTTTTTCCATTCGATGTTCAATTTTGCACCGAGAAGTCCTATATTGGAGGTGTACTCCCTAATAAAGGTGATTTCATATCTAAGGGAACTCAAATTCGATATCTCTTGATTAAGGATGAATAAGTACGTATCACTCCACCACAATTCTTATTGGTAAACCACAATTAAATCAATTCCAATTACATTATATAACACTTTCAATTTTAGGTCTAGAAATTGATTAAAATATAATGTACCTTGTTTAATTTTCAACCTTTCTTTAACATGGAGGTGTAGTCTTTGACATGTGGTTTTTGGAATCCACTGTTATTGTGTCAATTGGCCTAGTATTTTTAATTTACTTAATTTAATAAGCATATTGTGTTATGAATCCCAAGTTGACTAGGAAATTTTAATAGGTTAGTTGATTAATTATACTAAATTTTATTTTATCAGTGAGGATTTAATTTCCACCTGAAAATTAATTTTCAAAATTAGATTTGTCATTTTGATGCGCCAAAAATTAGCTAAATTCGATGATTAATGAATTCTCAAATAAAGAAATTACATCTTATTCACTTAGGAATTAAAATTAGGTTTTTCTAACTCAAAACACCAATTAAATTATGAAACTACTGATGGATTAGCAAGAAAGTAATAAATATTAGGTTATATTCTTACCTCCAAATTGAATCATAAAAATCCTCTTTGAAATTGCATAAATCAAACTCTCAAAGTCTCAAAATCGAGTTATGAACACGTAAAAATCTATAGAAGCGGAAGGAACCTGCCACGGTCAAAATTATGAAAATCGTGTGGATACCTATTCTATTTTAACTCGATAGGCAAATCTTTATCACTCATACCCAGAGGCGGACCCACACTATGGAGAAGGGGCGCAAAACTTCCGAAAAAATCATATGTATATTTATTTTGAAAAACTGGTAGAAATTAAGATATAGTTAACAGTGCACTCATGAGATGCATAGAAGCGCTCTTGTGCTAGTGGTACAAGCTAGGAGTATCACCTTTGAGACCAGGGTTCAAATCTAAAGCCTTTTTTTTATTGTTTTTATTTTAAGTTTAGCTTAGAGCTCATATTTGAGTTAAGGTTATATTGGTGCACCCAAAGTCTTCAAATCCTAGATTCGCCTCTGCTCATACCTATTTAAATAAGAAAAATCTTTTAGGAGACATAACCGGATTAACAAAGTAAAATAAAATAAGAAAATCTATTCGACTTACAAAATCATTAACAACTCTCATGGATCTAGTCTAGACATGTATAAGAGTTGCTATCTAAAGAATAAGAGTCTCGACAAGGAATAGATTTGTCTATAAGCACGAAATTGATGTGGCAAACTATATCACAACGACAGGCTCACAATGTAGGGCAACTTTCATTAAGCTTTGGATCTAAGAATTCTATGATATATGGAGAGTTTGGGATTTTTCTCTCTGGTCTCTTTGGGTTTAGGTTGAAAAATATTTAAATTGGAGAAGATGAGATTTCTCTCGACCACCGCCCTATAGGGCTCATCTCTGGTGTTTGTAGTCTCACAAAACTGTGAATATCTCTCTATTCTGAAGTCGTATGAATGAACGGTTTGATGCGTTGGAAACTAGACTCGTAGACCTTCGATTCGATAGTTTGTGGACCCCATAACTCTTTATATATTGGGAGAAAACCTCCAAAACATTTGACCCAAATTTCAGAGAAATCTTTAAGAAGGAACTTACGATAACTTCCGCCAACTTTTATTTTGCCACTTACCTAACTTCAAAACATGAGATGCAACACTCGAACACTTAAATTAGGACATACCACATCATTCTAAATTTATTACCCACCCTCCTTGTCTTTCCGTGGAGATACGAGTAATTTTAGACGTTTCAAAAAGTCGGGGTGTTACACTCTTTATTATGTGTGAGAATTAAAAAATATAATTTACATAAATCACTTAGTGTTAAGAGCTAAGTACATTATTTTACTACTCTTTTTCAAATTACAAAAATTCCTTAAAATTTATGAATTTTGGATACATTACTTGGACTTCCGGATACATCACTGGACATCCAGATACATAGAAAAGGGATATATCTGAGAGGGGAGAGATGTATCAGAGAGGGATAGGACATCTAGATACATAGGAGAGAGAGATATTCGAGAGGGGAGAGATGTATCAGAGAGGAGAGGAATGTATCCGAAAGGGGATAAGATGTATTAGCGAGAGGAGAGTGATGTATCCGAGAGATTTTTGAAAGTTTTTTAAATGGTAGAAAATTTTAAAAATTATGATAAAATAAAATGTATATTAAAATAATTTTTCCTTAAAAATAAGTCGGAACCTACCCCATCCATATTGGATTTACTTCTAATTCATTTAAAAGGATGTTCAAGAATTTGTTACATTAAGCAAATGCCTAAGGATATTTGGAGTTCAATTCAGTGAACGGTTATCTCGTATGGTTTTCACAAGGGTTTGGTTTTCAACAGCCTCGATGCAGGCACCACCCTAAGAATTGAATGGAAAAATTGAATGAAGACATTCGATTGGACAGATTTTCGTATACACCTACCATTTTTCGGACCATCTACTTCCCCACATTCTTAGCTATTGTCTCGTTTCTACCGTGATATCGATATCTCGACTTGAAATGGTAGAATTTAGAGTTTTCAAGAAGTAAATTAAAAATATATTTTTAAAAAATTAAAATTAATGTTTCGGCAAAAAAAGTTGTTATACATGTCAAGTGGACGAAGGTTTTATGAACAAACATGCCTAGAGCATTTTTAGACAAACATTTGCTCTAGTCAATGTCTAGCTGTGTTCACTTACTATTGTGTGATAGTTCAAGTAAGAAACTCACTCTCAATAGCTCAAGGACGAAGATATCATGATTTCATATTTCGATATGAAATCACACGTCCAAACGCCTACTTATAGAAGGAACACGAGCATATGCTATTTATTAATTGACGACTTGGGATATTTCGATATTTCAGTTATGAACTATAATTTACTTATTTGGTAAAATTATATAAGAGTTGATATCTATAAACACTTTGAAATTAATACTTAAATTATGGGATGTTGTTACTATCCTCTAAACTATTACATTTTTTCAATATAAATACTCACTGCAACGCCAAGTAATACACGGAGTAACTTCTCTCTTTATTATGTGCGAGAATTAAAAAGTATAATTTACATAAATCACATAGTGTTAAGAGCTAAATACATTATTTTACTACTCTTTTTTAAATTACAAAAATCCCTTAAAATTTGTGAATTTCGGATACATCACTTGGACTTCCGGATACATCACTGGACATCCAGATACATAGAGAAGGGATATATCCGAGAGGGGAGAGATGTATCAGAGAGGAATAAGACATCCAGATACGTATGAGAGAGATGTATCCGAGAGGGGATGTATAAGAGAGGTGAGGGATGTATCCAAGAAAGGATAAGATGTATCAACGAGATGAGAGTGATGTATCCGAGAGGGGATTTTGTGAAAAAATTTCAAGTGATAGGAGATTTTAAAGATTATGATAAAATAAAATTTGTATTTAGGTAATTTTTCTTTAAAAATAAGTCGAAATCTACCCCATCCATATTGGATGTACTTCTAATTAATTTAAATGGTGTTTACCCAATGAAACACGTGAAAGGTAAGTACTAAAAATAGTAAGTTGGATTAAATACAATTAGTGTAATTATAATAGTTCAGTTGATTAATTATTCTAATCCAACCAATTTCTCTACTTGTCCAGCAGTAGAGATAGTACTTTAATTACAGATTAAACCGAACTCAAAAGCTTTAATTCAAATCTTAAATTTGTAAAAAAATGGAAAAAAAGTGCTAATCTTGTTAATGATGGTAGAATTAGGTGAATGTTAATCACAATTACTGCTACTATATATACTATTTGTCTGTTCTTCCATTTTCCCTCCTACCACTTACAAGCAACGTGTCAGCTTTGCCATATTTCAGTTTCCACACCGATGGCAGCTTCTACCTTTGTCTCTGCAACAAGCATGAACTCTCTCTGTAAACCCTAAGCTCACCTCTTTAATTTCACTGTCCACAATGCTCTGTTCCATCTCTACCCAGAAATCGGCCGGTTCAAACTGGCTAGACCGGCTCCGATCATCAAAGGGCTTCTCCTTTGCCGACAACCGCAATCTCGAACAATTTATCACTCACCAGACTCCTAATGGATCTGATTCTCTTCCTCCCAGCACCGAAACTGAGATAAGAGACAGTAATAATAATATCGGTTCGGAATCCAGCTCGGATCCAATTCGGCCCGTAAACGAACCGGTCCTCCATCGGGACCAAGCTCCGGCAGCACCACATAACAGTGGAGACAACGAAGAACTGTGTAGTGTAGTTACGAATGTTCTCTCCGAGCTATTTTGTATGGGGGAGTCAACTAGTTTCCCTAAGTTCAGTGTAAAAAGGGGCTCCCGCAAACAGACGAACCCTAGGTTTTGTGCTTCATCGGAAATCAACAGCGATGCGGTAGTCGAGGGTGGTCAGAGGAAAGAAGAAACTGAGTCGCTGGACAAATGTCGGGTGGAAATTAAGGATTCTCAGGTCAAGCTATTAGAGCAGGGCCATAATTTGAACTTAGCGGAAGAGGAGGACAAGTCCAACGCCAATTTGATGGGATTTTCACGGACTGAAGTAATGGTGATAGATACGAGCTGTGCACCGTGGAAATTTGAGAAATTGCTTTTCAGAAAGAAGAACGTTTGGAAGGTTCGTGATAAAAAAAGTAAGACGCTGAATTGGGGGAAGAAGAAGAGGAAAGCTGATGTGACAAGTGAGGATGCTCGTGGCGAGAAGAAACAGAAGTTTATAAGCGGGCATGATGGTTATGCTGCAAAAGGGAGAGAATGCAAGTCTTCAGTCAGTGAAGTAAGTTCAATTAAACCAATTATGCTACTAGTGATCATGTTTGGTTATATGCTTGTTTGGTAGTACTCAGTAATTAAGATCCTTTTTATGGAGTGTGATCAAATACTGACATCTATGTATCACATGCTTCGTGTTACTGATGGAAGTTTTTTTAATTATGTAGAGTTCTTGTTATTTTATGTTTCAATAATGCAAGAAGCAAGTTAAATCTTCCATATCTTCGTGGTTCTCATATGGATGATGTCGTAAATGCACATGTAGAATGTATCTGCATATCAATTAAGCTCATATAGGTTTGATGTAATGGAACTACGCATGCCCAATTTAATGATGGCTAGTGATATGGTCATATGACCTACATATTCGATCTTGGTTTCACTTCACAAGTGCATTGTGAATTAGAACGTTGGTCACAATAGATATATGAACGCTTAATTATATCAAGCTAGCTAATATGTTCCAACTTTCTTTTGCGTTAAGTTGCTTGCTTATCAAAAACAGTAGATACAAGTAAGTGTAAACTAATTATTGGAAAAAGTATTCTCGCCATCAGTATATTGTTTAATCTTGACTAGGGTTTAGCATATACTGGAGCTACTTTAGGATGACCGAAGCATACCATGTTACTTTCTAAAGAAGGCTTAATTTTTAGTGCATAATTACTTGTCATCCTTGTGCAAATGGACTATCCTTTTCTGTTACTACTATATCAAGCATTTTTATATGGATTTCAAGCTCCATTTGAAATGTAAACTCTGATCATGTATATTACTTAGTAGCCTTCCGTTTGAAAATGATGATAGTGGGTCGCTATGCTGCTATTTCTAAGTCATGTTTATCATTAACTATACTTCATGTTTTTATCAAAACATTCACCACATTAATGTGTTGGAGCTCTCCTCTCTGATATTTATGGTAGCTTTGCATCGTATGCCTCTTGCAACGTTGTGGGGTAAAATTCATTTCTAGTTGTGCTGTTCTCCGAATGAAACTTTTCTTCTTTTGTGTTACAAAATGGCCTATTCTATGCATTTTTTTTTGGTTTTATGAACAATGTATAGTTATTTCTGACTATTTTGCTTTTTCTAAAGACCAAATTTGGTATGTACTGCCAAGTGTGGCTTCTTTAGCATCTGATGCATAGTTCTGACCTGTATTATTCAGTTTGCAATAGAATTGCAAACTGCATTATGTCGGATCATGAAGTTTTGTCTGGTTGTACGAACTTCATCTATTTCTATTCCTTTCCTTGAAATGTTGCAAATGTATGGTATGCGACATTTTTATTAGACTGGCTTCAATCAGATTGATTCACCAATGACAAAAATTGTAGTCAAAATGATGGAATTTGGGGTATATGGTTCTTTGCTAGAGAATAAGCAGGATCGTTTCTTTAATTCCCATTGAAATGGCTTAGAGATTATAAAATTATGTCTTGGGCCTAACTCACACAAGATAGCTCAAATTGAGGAGGATTGCCCAAGTCTGATAAGGAAATCCCCCATCTCATTAACCTCCGATGTGGGAGCTCAACATTGGGTGAAATGAATTCTGCTATTATACCATGTAAAATTAGGTCTTGGGCAATCTTCCTCCCTTTGACTTTTGGGGTGCCAAGTTAGGCCCAATACCTAATTTCACAAGGTCAGTGAATATGATCTTATTTTTTGTTCTTCACACCGTTTGTCTCTTTATGAAGACATTGAGATTAGTAAGAACATGACGGGTCTCAACTAGGGATGTCCCTTTTTGCCGAGATATATTTGCTAAATAGTTAGGAATACTAGTTATGTCCTTATTGGTAGATTCATTAGTGCTAATTTCTTTAGGTCAATCTTATCATTATTTACTTGCATACTGAGACTTATATTTGCACATAAACAATAAAGCACACAAGATTTTCTGTAAGCAATGTCACATTTTAAAATGAGTAGAACATTATAACATCATATTAAAAATTAACAAAATATAAACAAAACACAATTCACGTATATTCCTCTTAACTTTTCTTGTTTTTCATTTGTGAAATGTATTTAAAATAACTTCATTAGAAATAATACCACGTACTTTTTTTTTAATATAGGGCATCAAATAATCACTAAAAACTCATTGTTCATTTGATTCCGCAAATCATTCTTTATCAATTTCATTGGCGAGAAAATAGATGAAAGGAAAAAGGAAAAGGAAAAGAAAGAAAATAGCATAGTTCCATCCTTCTCTCAACCATCAAATAGTTTATTGTGCAAAGAGTCAACAAATGTTATTCTAGTCTAATGTTCTATGTTTTGTCAACCTTTCAAGAGGTCAGCGGTACGAACTGAATGGATGGACATGTTCCTTTTGCAGATGAGGCGCAAAAATATTAAAACAACAAATGAAGCTGCTAGCTTCGACCTCATGACATCTAGTAGAAATTTAAGGCACCCGACCAAATGAGCTGTGTAGCTCTTGGTTTCAACTGTCAAACGGTTATGTTTCTTCCTTTTCATTATACAGACATTTAGTAAAATTTTCCGACGAAGCGGTATCATTTTACTCAATTTATCTACTTTCTGTTTCTGCCTTTTAATTATATAGACATATTTAGTAAAATTTTCCGACAAATCGGTGTCATATGACACCGCTTGGCTTAAGATAAATCCACTCCTGCACATAAAAATATAACACAAACAGATCGTCCCGCGTGTATAAAATAATTATATGGAGACATATATTCAAATCTGTTACTGTAGAAGTCCGTGATCTTGAATTCACATGCATAAAGTTATGAGAAATTTGATGGACTATTCTGTGCATTTAAGTAGTGAAGGGGTTGGTGTATAGATATTAGGCATTGTTGTAAGACCAGGTACCTAATGGTTATCAGTAGCCGTTTTGATTTTACCAGAAGAATATTGTTCAATCGTCTTTTAAGTTGTCTTGACTTGTACTGTCTTGTGCAGAAGCTTCAGTTGGATGATAAATCGGAAGGAACTTGTAAAAGGACATCTGATTCTGTTGGCCAGGCTTCCAAAAAGAAACAAGGGAGCTTGTAAGAATTTCTTAAGTTGTAATTTCTGTCTTCCTTGTGGGCTTTCTCGAGTATGTGACCTATGCTAAAAGGTCTGACAATATTTTGTGCATTTCACAGAAAATTGAAGAAGTCATCTCCATCAGTTGTTCTAATCAAGAGCATTCCAACAAGTAAGAAAAATGGAACAGGTTTTGCTAAGAATTCTCTGAAGCCATCTCATCGACAGTGTCAGGCTCAATAATCAACCAAACATTGTTGTGTGATTGCAAATTCATCTGTACCGTGCCATCTTTGGAATATTTAAGCATGCCATTTTCCAGAAACAACTACTCCATTATATAAGATGCTGAGCGGAGCAGGAAGAATTGTATAAATACCACTCACTGTGCAGAGAATTATAATTGTACAATTTTTTGTTGATGTAACACACTGTTTTGCTTATCAGGATGCAAACATTTAAGCTATCATTGCTCAAAGTTGAATACGTTCAGTCAAGTATAATTTTTCTTGGAGTTGTGAAGTTACTGATACAAGCTACTCAAACATTTGCAACAGCTGATAGGTAAATCTGTTTGAGGACTAGTCCAGTCAAGTACCAGCTGAAGCTCCCATTTTGGCAATGTAACAGCTTCTTGGTTTGCCATTTATTCCCTATTTAAATTTTTTAGATACCAAGTAATTGTCTTCTGTTGGCTGAGAGGGGAGTCGAAGACATCAATGAGTAAGGGTAACTAATGGTGTTTCTGTATGTCGTTTTGCGTTTTCCTCATTCCTATTTTGAAAGAAGCGCTTCCTTTTTCTCTCCCTAAACTGGACGTGGAAGTGAACTTTGGTGGTTTCATCTAGACATTGCTTAATCTTACTGATGAATATCATTTGTTAGAACCACTTTTCGGCGATCACAGGACTATGTAGAATTGGACTATTATGGCCTCTTTTTTAGCTTAATTTTTTGAAAGCATCAGTTGGGGTTGCTGCGCTTTAAGTTTTCCATGACTGGAAAATGTTGGAAAGCCATACTTTGGTCCGGAGAGATCAGTCATGGTTTATAACAAATGTTATTTTCTTAACGAGACAAGTAAATAAAAGGGAAAAGAGTTCGAAATATATCTTTGATTGAAATTGCTGTAACAATCCCATATTTTGAGCAGGAGTTATTATCGACATGGTAACAAAGGAGGCAACACTGCAGCCAGTTGCTTGGCGATAAGGTAGATGATGATAGTTAAAGCTGTTGCTCCAAAGTGTCACTCTCCAACTAGTAACGGGTTAAAAACCAAATTTAGTACTGTACTACTTACTAAATTATTTTATCATTTGGGTTAGATATACAAGGCGCGCCAAAGTACATTAATTTCAAACAATTTTTACACGTTTGTAAATATTGACATAAAAAAACAAGTTGAAAAAAATTGTCCTAGTGAGTGTGTAAACCAACTCATGAAAATATTATCAATAAGAATTGTGATACAGTGGTAAGTATTTTTTTCATTTTTAATAAGACATCTACGTTGAGTCCCCTGAGGTAAGTAATCATATTTATTGGGGAGCATTTTACCCTTAATGTGAGACTTCTAACATGAGTTTGGATTTAATCGAACCAAGACAATATTGAATAATGTTTCCTAAAATATGGTCCAACTGTTAACTAACGGTATTTTACTAAGTCAAACAAGGAGGACCAAACAATAAAAAGAAAAATAGTAATTCTAATTTGTTAATAGTAAAATTAGAAGAAGAAACCAAATGAGGCAATAATCTTCTATTATCATTTGTGATTTGAATATAAAAAATGATTGCATCGCCTCTATTTTATTTAGGGGAAAAAGTCTGAAATATATTCGAAATTGTTGTAACAATCTCAAACTTTGAGAAGAACCTTTTATCCCTGCACTATTTAATAGTGTATTTTAAAGATATATATATATGTTCACGTGGACATCATAAATATTACATCATTATAAATAGTAACTTGTCCACGTGGGCACATATATACCTTTAAAATACACTATTAAATAGTGCAGGGATAAAAGGTTCTTCTCAAAGTTTGAGATTGTTACAACAATTTCGAATATATTTCAGACTTTTTCCCCTAAATAAAATAGAGGCGATGCAATCATTTTTTATATTCAAATCACAAATGATAATAGAAGATTATTGCCTCATTTGGTTTCTTCTTCTAATTTTACTATTAACAAATTAGAATTACTATTTTTCTTTTTATTGTTTGGTCCTCCTTGTTTGACTTAGTAAAATACCGTTAGTTAACAGTTGGACCATATTTTAGGAAACATTATTCAATATTGTCTTGGTTCGATTAAATCCAAACTCATGTTAGAAGTCTCACATTAAGGGTAAAATGCTCCCCAATAAATATGATTACTTACCTCAGGGGACTCAACGTAGATGTCTTATTAAAAATGAAAAAAATACTTACCACTGTATCACAATTCTTATTGATAATATTTTCATGAGTTGGTTTACACACTCACTAGGACAATTTTTTTCAACTTGTTTTTTTATGTCAATATTTACAAACGTGTAAAAATTGTTTGAAATTAATGTACTTTGGCGCGCCTTGTATATCTAACCCAAATGATAAAATAATTTAGTAAGTAGTACAGTACTAAATTTGGTTTTTAACCCGTTACTAGTTGGAGAGTGACACTTTGGAGCAACAGCTTTAACTATCATCATCTACCTTATCGCCAAGCAACTGGCTGCAGTGTTGCCTCCTTTGTTACCATGTCGACGCCCACCAAATCTTTTCCTCTTTCGCCTTCTCCTTCCTGTTTATCTCGGGCTTTATCTCCCCCCATACGAACTCTCTTTCCTTCTGCGTTGCTCCCTTCTCAGAAACTCACATTTTCCCTACAGAAACAAGATAAACTACCTTTACACTTTCTGGTTCCTCAAGATTCCACGCTTTTACTGCTCAAATGCAACGCCCTCGCCATCAACAACAGCTCTACAAATTCTTTCGTCGATTCCGGTGAGTTTCTTTCTCTCAGGTCAAATATCAAACACCTGATGTGTTTCTATCATCCCCATTTCTTTGACTGCTCTTCAATGGTCTCTTTTCTCAGGGGTGATGCTATTTTCACTCTTTCGAGAAATTGGGTTCAATGAGACTGATACTGAAGCTCTTTTGGACGCCCACCCAGCAATTAACCTGACGCCATTCGAATCCATACGCACGCGAATTCATTCTTTGCAGTCCCTTGGGGTCAGCGGCCTTGCTCTTTCAAGATTGATTGTGAAAAGACCAGATGTTTTAACAGCTGTGGAAATTGATGGCCTTGTTAGTTTTCTTCTCAAGGGTGATTTGGAATTGGCTGGAAAAATCAAATCTTCACAGATTGAACATCTTTTGAACTCAACAGAACCAAGGTTTCTTGCAGGATTTGAAACAAAGGTTCGATTGTTACTCGAACTTGGGATTACCCAAGAAACGATTGTTCATGTTCTCAACAATGCCAACTTAACAAAGGCATTTTGTCTCAAGTCATTTGAAGATATAGAAAGAATGCTTACTTTCTTGAACCGTTTTGGTGGTGGTGATTTGATTCTTCGCCGACCAGCACTTCTCAATTATGACCTTGATGCCCAGTTGATTCCCAGGGTAGGGTTCCTCTTGGAGCTGAGTGGAGGTGATGAGACTGGAACTGCAACCGTGTTGCGTAAGTTGCCATTTGTTGTAGCATATAGCGTTGATCACTTAAAAGATCATGTAGAATTCTTGAAATCATATGCTGGCTTAAGTGAGGAGGAGATTTTTCGAATTGTTTTAGTTTATCCCAATATGTTTAGTGCCAGCAGGAAAAGGAAATTGCATCCTCGAATTGATTTTCTAAAGCAATGTGGGTTGAGTTCACATGATATATTCAGGTTCTTAATAAAAGCTCCTTTATTTCTGAGTCTGTCATTTGAGGGGAATCTCGCTTACAAGCTGGTCTTTTTGGTGAAGATTGGGTATAAGAAGAATACTAAGGAATTGGCTATGGCAATGGGAGCTGTAACCAGGACTAGCTGCAAAAATATGCAAGAAGTTATTGGCGTATTTTTGAACTACGGCTTGACTTTTGATGACATTCTGGAGATGAGCATGAAACATCCGCAGGTATTACAGTACAATCATGAGTCACTGGAGGAGAAGATGGACTACTTGGTTGAAGAGATGGGTCGTGAAGTTGGGGAGCTATTGGCTTTTCCTGCATTTCTTGGGTACAAGCTTGACGGAAGGATTAAACACAGGTACGAAGAGAAAAGAAAGATCTTAGGGGAAGGCATGTCGCTCAATAAACTTCTGAGTGTGTCTGCAGCAAGATTCTCAACAAAAAGCAAGAGGAAGCAACGAGTTCCTGCCGTTAGTGGCCTCGATGAGAGTGATGAATGATTGAAATGATTTTTGAGACATTATATGTTGTTATAAGCGTGTGAAAATCTCTATTGAATGTTAAACCCAAAGGTTTGATGGTTCTGTTAGATCAATTCGGTTTTGCGGATTCCTGATTTTGTTCTTCTGCCCGAGTACAGGACATGCCTATGGACATATTTGCAGAGGAATGGAAGAAATATGAACAACACCTTCTTTCATTGGCTGAGCATTGGATGTTGAGGTATTGGTGTTCTTCATGGCTGAGTAAGGACATGATTTTAACTTTTAGTCTGTTTTTCTAGAAAGGTTTGGTGAGCGTCTTTGCGTTATTCGTAAATAGGGCTTCTTATGAACTAGTGATCGTACATTAGTGCAAGTTCTCAATACATACAGCTGATAGTTGACAGCACATTGAAACTGCTATTCCTGTTGACGATGTGCTACAGAGCTGCCAATCCCTTTGATATTGACACTCTTTAAAATTGTAAATCAGTATCATATATTGCAAATTCTGATTTATCTTATGCCTATTTTTCCTTTTAAAATATGGTGCATATGTGCTTTTCAAAGACAAATTATACAGCTATACTAGGAAAAGACTAACATTGTGGATGTTGTTCTGAATTTTTTGTTGATTTACGTGTCATTATTTTCCGTGATCTGATCCTTGAAAATCGAGTTGGCCTCCTGATTCCTATTCTTCTTCTAGATTTGAACTGATGCACAAGATTGAATAATTCCTTGACTGTATAAATCATATTCTTTTGCTGGAGAAACAATAACCTTGTGGATTTTGAGGCAGAATAGCTGTGTTCCATATAAACCATAGATTCATATCTTCTCCTCATCAATTGGGCTTATCTTAAGCAACCATGTCAGAAACATCATAATACTGTGGCCATTAAGGTGGTTTCTTTATTTTTTTTGTTTGGATCTATCTTAATGTTGGCAATGGGTTTTCGATGTTCATATAAAGTTCGAGACTCATTTCTCAACAGTGAAGCCTTACCCTCTGGACCTCTCCAGAGTCGTATATTTTGATGTCCATGGCAGAGATTTCATTGAAGATGTTTAGTAAATACATTTCCACCAAAAGTTGCTTGATTTGAAGTGAAGTCATTTACGAATTTGACTTATATGTCATTTCGATTTCTTTTAGCATCTTTTTTCATTTTAGCTAGCTGCTTGAAGCTCCTAGTTCTTAACTTCTTATAAGCAGTATATGGAGGAAAGAAACTGGATGATGATTTTGACAAATATCCACTTGTAGTACTGCTAATTGGAATATAACCAGTGTTTGCAAGGTAATTGAAAACTAGTCACAAACTTATAAAACAGCAATACACATGTTTCTTCTTCTTCCACAGCAAACTATAGAAGTTTTACTTACAGAAGTGACTATTTTTCACCACAACAGTGGCTACTTGATATCATTTTTTACCAAAATATTCAACTTTGGTGGGAGTGGGAGTGGGAGTGGGAGAGAGGATCCATAAGGAATTAATTCAGGGTAAATATCCAATGGGCCAAGAGCAACTCAATTTTTTGTCTAGCCCAAGAAATCTTGATAGAGCTCCATCTATTGGGTAAACTTTGTTACTAGTGTTTATTCCGGACTCCAAGAAATATTACTGGAAATTTTTGGCCAAGCATAGGAGATTTTTATTGCCATGGAATTTGCCTTTTAGGGAAACACGTATATATTGACGGTATATTAAATGAGAATTAAACTCTCATTCATAAGGTGAGAGTTCAGTAGTCAACTGACCGAACTACTAAAATTCCCCTGAGGTTTCATAATTCCTCGAAGACATCATAATGGTTGCAGTGGTCTCTTCGCTAAACTAGGTATTTGTGGGTGGATCTGTGTATGGGTTGGGGTGACACGACACTCAAACATATCAGTTGAATCTCTATATACATATGTATTATTAAATATTTCTCTTGCCTCCCACATTCACAAGAAGAAGTTAAACCATGATATTTAAAATTTGTTAAAGATTTTAATTCACAAAATAGATCATGTTGCAACAAGAAACAACATGAAACCGGATTGAAATCTCATTTTATTTTTGGGCCTCCTTAGACGGTATGTTATTTTAAGGATTAATTACTTAAGTGGTCTCTTTTAAAAAATAATTACTTATTTTAAACATACTCTTTAATTATTACCATTTATAGCAATATATAACAATATTATATATTTTATTAGATTTCTCTCTCGCATCTTTCTCTTTTTTCTCTCTCAGCTTTTTAATTTTTGTCTCTTTTTTTTTAAAAAAAAATTGTTATTTTTTTATATAATTTTTATCTCTCATTCTCTTCTTTTTTTTTCTTTATGTCGTTCTTTCTCCATTGTTTTCTTTTTGTTACTGTTTCTTTCTTATTTTCTTTTTAATGCTTTTTTCTTTCTTGCTTTTTTTATTGCTTTTTCTCTCTCTCTTTCTGTTGCTATTTTTCCCTTTCTTTCTCTCTCTCTACTTTCTTTCGTAGAGTAGTGATTCGTAAAATAAATAAAATTTGTATCATAATTAATTAATTAAACAAAGTGTATTACACAAATATTAAACAAGTAAATAAATTAAATTTGCTTTAAAATTGTATTACACGATATTAAAGTTGAATTAGAAGAGAATTAAACATGAATGTAAAATGTAGCAAATGAAAGAGCAGTCTATGTTTTGTAAACTGAATGAATTTGTATCAATAATGAATTTAACAAGTAATTCAATCGTAACAAATCAACTAATAAATTGCAAAATGAATTAAAATTGTATTTAAAAGTGTATTGCACAAATATTAAAGTTGCATTGGAAGAGAGAATTAATCATGAATAAAAAACGTAACTAATGAAAGACCAGACAATGATCTATAGAGTAAATTAAACTTGTATCAATAATGAATTAAACAAGTAATCCAATAGTAACAAATAAATACAAAAATTGCAAAATAAATTAAATTGCTTTAAAATTGTATTACACAATATTAAAGTTGAATTAGAAGAGAGAATAAAGAATGAATGGAAAGCGTAACTAGCGAAAGACAAGATTACTATCTATAAACTGAATTAAACTCATATTATTAATGAATAAAACTTATATTATATGTATCTTATAAATAATTTTGCTTTTATCACTAAGAAAATGAGCGATGGTTGCAATATGTATTAAAAATGTATTATGCATGTCTTATAAATGTATTATTAGTGTGTTACCTAAATTATTCTTGTTGGTATCCGTAAGAAAGGAGTGAAGTGTGCAATACGTATTATAAATGTATTATTCATGAATAAAACATGTATTATATGTGTCTTATAAATTACTTTTGGTTTGTATCACTAAGAACGTGAGTAATGCTTGCAATATTTATTAAAAATGTATTGTGCATGTATTATAAATGTATTATAAGTGTGTTACCTAAATTATTTAGTTGATATCATTAAAAAGGGAGTGAAGTTTGCAATATGTATTATAAATGTAGGATGTATATAATACAATTATGAAACATATCTAATACAACTTTAATACAAACGCGATATAGTTATGTAAACTTCATCCTTTTCGAGCTTCAATCAAATATTTTTCCTAAAATTAATTCTAAACTTAATCAAACTCTCTTTAGAGATATAAACTCCAAACGATATTTTCAATTATTTGTAGGAACAACCTATCCAAACTAATCGCAAATGAAAGAGGAGTCAATGATTCGTAGACTGCATAAAACTTGTATCAATAATTAATTAGACAAGTAATCTAATCGTAACAAATAAAGAGACATAATAACTGCCAAATGAATTAAACTTGAATTAAAAATATATTACACACATATTAAAGTTGAATTAGAAGTGAATTAATCATGAATGCAAAATGTAGCAAACGAAAGAGCATTATGTGATTTTGTAAATTGAATAAAACTTGTATCAACAATGAATTAAACAGTAATTCAATCATAACAAATCAACCAATAAACTGCAAAATGAATTAACTTGTATTAAAAGTACATTACACAAAATATTAAAAGTTGAATTAGAAGAGAGAATTAAGCATGAATAAAAGAATGTAACTAATGAAACACCAGACAATGATCTATAGAGTGAATTAAACTTATATCAATAATGAATTAGACAAGTAATCTAATAGTAACAAATAATAAACTACAAAATGAATTAAAATTTGACGTTAAAAGTGTATTACACAATATTAAAGTTGAATTAGAAGAGAAAATTAGCAATACAAAATGTAACTAACGAAAGACAAGACAATAATCTATAGACTGAATTAAACTTGTATTATTCATGAATAAAATATGTATTATATGTGTCTTATAAATTATTTTGATTTGTATCTCGAACATGAGTGATGTTTGCAATATGTATCGTGCCTATGTTATAAATGTATAACAAATTTGTCACTTAAATTATTTTGGTTGATATCACTAAAAAAAGAGTGAAGTTTGTAATATGTATTATAAATGTATTGTTCATGATTTTAATACAATTGTGAAACATATCTAATACAACTTTAATACAATTGTGATACAGTTCCATAAACTTCACCTTTTTCGAGTTTCAATCTAATATTTCTCCTAAAATCAATTATAAACTAAACCAAACTATCTTAAAATTAAGATATAAACTCCAAACGATATTTTCAATTATTTGTACGAACTACCTATCCAAACTAATCACAAATTCGTAAAATTCAAATAATGAATTCAAAATTTGAAGCTTTATAATGACCATCAATGGTGAACTTTTGCTTCTGTAATTTTAGAGATTTGAAATTTCTACTTAAAAACATGATTTTGTACAAATTTCGATCTTTCTGTTCATTTTGTTTTTGGCTAAAATAGTGAAATATGAGCGAAAACTGGTTTGAGGATAGTTATTTGAATGAAAATTTCAAAGAAGAAGAAGAATAATAAAAAAAAGAGAGGAGAAAGATAAATAGTGTCAGAGAAAGAGACCAAGAAGCAGAAGAGTAAAAAGAAGAAGAGGAAAAAGGGTTGAGAAAGAGGCGAAGACTGTACATTTTTTTAATTCCAAAGAAATGTAATATTTTGTTAGAAAAATTATGTTGCCATAGATGGTAAATATTTTTATAATATAGCATATTTATGTGATTTACCCTTATTTTAAATTGAAACTTTTACATATAACTTGGTTTCTACTTTCTATTAATGAAACTAGGGGCGTACAAAATCGAACCGAAAATCAAATCAAACCGCAAACTGAGTCAAATCGGAAAAAAAAATTGAGTAGTGATTTGTTTTGACTTGGTTTGATATTGAAAAAAAAACTCGATTATATTTGGGTTGGTATGGTTTTAACTAAAAAAAACCAACCCGAGACCAAATCAACCCGACATTATATATATAATTTTAAAATTTTATTTTATTACATAAAAAATATTTACTTTGATATAATTTTTAAATATTTCTTATACTTTTTTCATAGTTTTTATCTTTTAATATATTATTTCAAGTTTGAAACTTAGAATTCGGAATGGTCCAATAAAGATTATAGTCCAAAGATGTTGGTAATTATAATAAAGCTTAAATCAAAATCAAATTAGTACTAATGCAAAAAGAAATCAATTCAACACTAAAATGATAATAATATTGAATATTTGTTCTTTAGTTTTACATTGGTTTTAGACAATTAAAATACATAATCTAATTTTAATTTCCTTCAATATTTAGTCATGTAACTAATACTTATTAAACTTATTTTAGCATGATTTAGTACTTTTAAATTATGATCATTTTCATTATGACTTGTTAATTTGCAATATTTGTTTTACGCGATTTTATTATTATTTGTTTTGTTGGATATTTTAGTGTCATTAATCATATCATATTGTGTTATTTTTTTTAAGAAACACCTTAGATAGTTGTATTTGGTAGGACGAAAGAAATATTTGAAGTACAAGTAAATTATATGTTTGTATGAATACTTTATCGGAAAAACCAAAAATCCGAAAAACCCAAAAAAATCCGAAAAAACTCGAGGTTGAAAAACCCGAGTTTTATTAGTTTAGCTTGATTTATAAATTTAAAAATTTGACACAAACAATTTGGTTTGATATTTAAAAAACCCGAACCAACCCGACCATATACACCCCTAAATGAAACTATGTATGTGAAATAATTCGATATCTTTATATTTAGTTTGTTATATAAATTGTGAGGTATTTATGATGACAAATTGTTATGTCATCATTGAATCATTTTGTCTTTGTGCCAAATTATCATAATTATTTCATTTCTTTGTTCGATCTATTTATCTATATAAATCGAAAAGACGAATATCTGAATCGAAGTCAAAATTGATCAAATCGATCAAATATTTACCCTATTTGGATATTGTAAATAGCAATACATCTATGTTCAAAGCGATGCAACACCCTTAACCTTTAAATTCTGGATTCACTTTCGATTATTGTGTAAATATTTTCTAAAATTATTCTAATTTATCTGATTTACTTACCTAAAGAAACATGGATCAATTCTCACTCAATATTTTTTTTTTCCCTCAGTTTTTAGTGGTGCACTTCATGATTGTGAATGGTTCAAATTAGCTAATGGCCATATTTATCAATCACATGGTTCCAATTAGTGTGGTCATATAATCAATCACATCTAAGTTTGGTGGTTACTGAAGTGAACCTTTCTTCGTGTGAAAACCTCGTGGATATCACACAATAATAGAGAACACACAACTTACAATAATGTTGTCGGAAGAAAATATAATATTTCACGTGTCTTAATTTATGTGTTATTTTATTATTCAGTCTGTATTAGAAAGAAAGTTACATATTTTTATTTGACAATTATATAATGGCGCCAATTCAATTTTACCCTTATTGATCCCACTTAAAATTTTATTATGAAAAAAAAAAATCAATAAAAAATAAGCACCAAAATGACTTTAATAAAAACAATTTAGTAAATATAATAAAGTTTTTTTTTTTTAAATTCTATTGATTTAACGATACCACATAAATTAAATTAAAACGGAAGGAGTGGTACTATTATTGGTTCATTCTCACTGCCACAATGGTGATTGGACTTAGTATTCCATAAAAGTGGATATTATTCATGTGTCGCGATTTTTATAGGATATCCTGTCTCGAGGAAATTAATTGGCCAACATAATGGTTTACAATCTAAATAAGAAATTATCCAAAGTTCTATAATATTTTAAGCGTCCTAATTTGCAAGCCGCCACAATAAACCTTCAATGTCTAAATTATCTTCAAACTCAAATTTTATTTTCGGAAAGCACACACGTCGATTCCCTCTTGTATATTAGTAGTGGATTAAACGTACTTTTTAAATAATATATGTGACACATACGATATTTTGAGAGTCCTAATTTGCAAGCAACCACAGTAAATCTAAAATAACTAAATTATCCTCGAACTCAAATTTTATTTCCGGGAAGCATATTGATATATGTATATAAGTAAAAATCTACAAAAATAAAATAGTAGATATGAATTTATAATTAAAAATATTTTATTAATATAAATTCTAGATTCGCCTTTAGATTGATATAAAATTATAAGTGCTCCATATAAGCAGCCTCTTTCCTGTGCAAATCGTGAATAACATTTTAATCCTATGCATGGAGTCGACGCACATCTTCTTGTTCTTTTTCATAATTGAATTTTCACTTTAGTACTAAAGCTTTTTATGCACTACCTAATTCCATGAGCCAACCTTTTTCTTGGGGAAAAAGCTTGATTACTATCAAATTAAAAGTTAAAAATGTAAGTAATTCTAGTTTGATGCCTTGAAAAAAAAAATATTTGATGCCTGGATCTCTTTATGAATTTCGAGATGTCTCTCCAAAGGATATAGGCGTAGGTTGAGCAGGGAAATTGGGCTCGTCTAGTATAATCGTACAAAATTTCCATGTCTATATATTTTCCCCCTCTGGTTTTTACTTGATTTGAAGGAGCTTTTCATGAATGAAGGAACATATAGCAGAGATAACATGGGTTTTTCTTCTAGCTTTTGTCAATGGTCAATGCATATATATGGGGAAAATGATCAATGCATAAACTAACTTTTTTTATGACTCGTTTTCAACTTTTGACAATGGCAAAGCATAAACTTTTTGTGATGTAATTTATAACCTTATTCCACTCATATAAGAAAAGTAGTACAGACCATCCATTGGTTAAGGGGCATTATATTGCTGCATCTGTGTGATTTAGGGGTGTGCATTCGGTTTGGTTTTATACTATTCGGTTTGGGTTTTTTGGTTTTTGGTTTTGAAGAAGTGTAACCCAATCTGAACCAAAATAAATTTGGTTTGGTTTGGTTTTTCTCTTTTTGGTTTGGGTTTTTTCAGTTTGGTTAATCGGTTATGTCAATAATTAGAAACATAACAAAGTTATATTTGCAATTTAAATTTTTTTATATATATATAATATTGAATTTCTTAAATATACTTTTTAAACATAAATCACAAGTAAAATGTAAAACACAATACTTAAAAGTATATCAATTATACATGCCCAAACATAAAAAAATAAACTAAATCATAATGAAAATAACTAAAAAGGGACAAAAGTAATTAACTCCAACTTAATTCTAAAACATGATTTTTTCGGTTTTCATTTTTCTAAATCCAAAATCAAACCAAAAAACCAAACAAAGTAAATTATAAATCCAAAACCAAACCAAAAATCCAAAAAACCAATCCAAATTAGAATTTGGTTTGGTTTTTCGGTTTAATCCAAATAGTGCACACCCCTAGTGTGATTAGACAACAATAACAAATCCAGTGCAGTTCCACAAAGTGAGATTTGAGGAGGGTAGAATCTATGCGGACCTTACCCTACTGCAAAGGTAGAGAAACAATAAAGTTTAATAGAAAAAGGAATCGAGCAATTTCCAACTATGCTCAACTATTATAAATAGTGGAGATTGATGGCAAAGATTGTTAACTCCAAGTAGTTCTTTGTATATCTGCTTTAACTTTGGACAGAGCACACAAAATGAGCAACACTTACTATCTTCCACTCTACTTGGCTTTTGTTTTTCTAATCGTACTTCTTTTGAACCTTTCAGACATCTTACTAGTGCAGGCAAATGGTGAAAGCAAAGTGAGAAATGAGCATTTTCTCTTTTACTAGTCTACTTAGTAATAACTCTTCCAGATTCTCATATGTTTTTTTAATTGTATAGCAGATATTAGATATGATTGTTAAACATATATAGGTTCATGTTGTTTACTTGGGAAGAAGGAAACAAGATGATGTCGAACTCACAACATCATCTCACCATCAAATACTTTCTTCAGTCCTTGGAAGGTAATCCAGGGAAAAGATAAAGCTAATTAATTCCTATGGTCTCCTCTATACTTGATATTCCGAAAACATGAAGGAAGTAACATATTATATAGTTCACAACGTTTTGTTTTCGTCTATGTTTCTTCTAATGCAGTCAAGAGGCAGCAAAGGAATCTATCATCTACAGTTACAGACATGGCTTTTCCGGCTTTGCAGCTAAGTTAACAGAAGCTCAAGCCAAAAGGATTGCAGAATTACCTGATGTGGTCCATGTAGTTCCAAATTATTTCTACCAGCTGCACACAACAAGAAGTTGGGATTACCTTGGACTGTCCACATACTCTCCTCCAACAAACCTTCTTCATGAAGCCAACATGGGAGATGGTATCATCATAGGTGTCCTTGATACAGGTTTTGTTGGGTTTTAAAGGTGTGAACAGGAAATGAAGGGTTGTGACTCTCCTGAAGAGTTATGACTATGCCGAAGGGTTGTGAGCTTTATGAAAGGTTGTGTCCTTTCTAAAGGATTGTGACCGTTTGAAAGGTTATGCCTTTTCCCAAGTGTTGTGACCTTTCTGAAAGGTTGTCTTCTTTCTGAAAGGTTGTCTTCTTTCCGTTAATCGGTTATGTCAATAATTAGAAACATAACAAAGTTATATTTGCAATTTAAATTTTTTTATATATATATAATATTGAATTTCTTAAATATACTTTTTAAACATAAATCACAAGTAAAATGTAAAACACAATACTTAAAAGTATATCAATTATACATGCCCAAACATAAAAAAATAAACTAAATCATAATGAAAATAACTAAAAAGGGACAAAAGTAATTAACTCCAACTTAATTCTAAAACATGATTTTTCTGGTTTTCATTTTTCTAAATCCAAAATCAAACCAAAAAACCAAACAAAGTAAATTATAAATCCAAAACCAAACCAAAAATCCAAAAAACCAATCCAAATTAGAATTTGGTTTGGTTTTTCGGTTTAATCCAAATAGTGCACACCCCTAGTGTGATTAGACAACAATAACAAATCCAGTGCAGTTCCACAAAGTGAGATTTGAGGAGGGTAGAATCTATGCGGACCTTACCCTACTGCAAAGGTAGAGAAACAATAAAGTTTAATAGAAAAAGGAATCGAGCAATTTCCAACTATGCTCAACTATTATAAATAGTGGAGATTGATGGCAAAGATTGTTAACTCCAAGTAGTTCTTTGTATATCTGCTTTAACTTTGGACAGAGCACACAAAATGAGCAACACTTACTATCTTCCACTCTACTTGGCTTTTGTTTTTCTAATCGTACTTCTTTTGAACCTTTCAGACATCTTACTAGTGCAGGCAAATGGTGAAAGCAAAGTGAGAAATGAGCATTTTCTCTTTTACTAGTCTACTTAGTAATAACTCTTCCAGATTCTCATATGTTTTTTTAATTGTATAGCAGATATTAGATATGATTGTTAAACATATATAGGTTCATGTTGTTTACTTGGGAAGAAGGAAACAAGATGATGTCGAACTCACAACATCATCTCACCATCAAATACTTTCTTCAGTCCTTGGAAGGTAATCCAGGGAAAAGATAAAGCTAATTAATTCCTATGGTCTCCTCTATACTTGATATTCCGAAAACATGAAGGAAGTAACATATTATATAGTTCACAACGTTTTGTTTTCGTCTATGTTTCTTCTAATGCAGTCAAGAGGCAGCAAAGGAATCTATCATCTACAGTTACAGACATGGCTTTTCCGGCTTTGCAGCTAAGTTAACAGAAGCTCAAGCCAAAAGGATTGCAGAATTACCTGATGTGGTCCATGTAGTTCCAAATTATTTCTACCAGCTGCACACAACAAGAAGTTGGGATTACCTTGGACTGTCCACATACTCTCCTCCAACAAACCTTCTTCATGAAGCCAACATGGGAGATGGTATCATCATAGGTGTCCTTGATACAGGTTTTGTTGGGTTTTAAAGGTGTGAACAGGAAATGAAGGGTTGTGACTCTCCTGAAGAGTTATGACTATGCCGAAGGGTTGTGAGCTTTATGAAAGGTTGTGTCCTTTCTAAAGGATTGTGACCGTTTGAAAGGTTATGCCTTTTCCCAAGTGTTGTGACCTTTCTGAAAGGTTGTCTTCTTTCTGAAAGGTTGTCTTCTTTCCAAAGGGTTGTGACCTTTACCCTTTGTTGGCTATAAATAGAGAGGTTTTCTCTCATTTTTCTGCATCGAATTCTTCCCTTCTTTTGCATACATTTCTTACAAAACAAAATCGATCGATCGTGTCTGTGTGAGTGATTCGTTGCTGTCATTTTGAGTTCGTTGAAATTATCGAAGTTTGAGGTACCGCTACTTCTTTAATGGTTAATCCGTTTTATCTTGGGAGGAATTAATCTGCAACCTCGGGTACTTGAGGGGATTAAATTTCTTAAGGACACACAGTGGGTTCTGTGGACTCGGATAGTTCTTTGTGTTTTTCTTTTCATAGTTTATTATTTCTGGTTTGCTAATCTGAATACAGGAGA
>NW_006239018.1:280056-281444 GCF_000226075.1 Solanum tuberosum
TTTTTTTTATAGACATGAACATTGGTGAAAAGTGATATGTTATGTTTGTGTTGTAAAACAAACATTTGGGTCATATTGCCCTTATTGGACCGAAGAGACTATGGTCATGGGTAATTCTATAACAAATTGAATGTTATGGAAAGATCCTTCTGAAAAGGACAAATGACAAGGTATTGACTCTAAAACAATGTTTGTATTTGAGAAAGTTATAAAAAGTAAAGAATAAAATATTTGTGGGAAAAGGTTACCTCACAGAAGGTCTTTTCAAACTTAGTATTTCTGTTTGTTCTTACTTGCTTGAATCAAATTGTTTGTGACATAAATGCTTGGGACATGTCAATTACAAAACCTTGCAAAAACTGATCAACTTAGAAGTTTTGCCTAACTTCTAGTGCAATAAATCAAAATGTCAAGTATGTGTTGTTGAAAGGAAGTTTAATACCTTAGAATTGATTTACACTGACATTTGTGATATGAAGTCAACGCCATCTTGTGGTGGGAAAAAGTGTTTCATAAATTTTATTGACAAATGCACTAGATATTGTTATGTTCATTTGCTGAATAGTAAGGATGAAGCAATGAAAACATATTGGCAATACAAAACTGAAGTTGAAAATCAGTTGGATAAAGAGATTGTCATGATTAGAAGTGGTAGATGTGGAGAATATGAATCTTCTTCTGCAGAAAATATATTTGGAAAATGGAATCATCCATCAAATTACTGCACATTATCACCTTAATCTAATGAAATTGTTGACATGAAAAAAATGAACTTTGAAGGAAATGTTGAATGTCCCATTTATAAGTTCAAATTTACCACAAAATTTGTGGGGGGTGCTATCATTATAGCAAAAGAAAACAACAACAAAAAAAATTTGTCTGTTCAGAAAGAGAGAAACAAAAAGTTTTGTTTGTTAGTAAAGGGAGTAACAAATAATAAATAACAAAAAATATTTGTTTGTTAAGAAAGGGAGCAACAGAAAGTTGTGTTTGTTCAGACTTTGTTGTATCCTGATAGAGAATTGTTTGTCGTCTCTTAAAGTTTATACAAGCAATAACTCTTGAAAGATAGTGATCAAATAATTTCCAATACAGTCTATTTCACATGAGAAATGGAAATGAGGGTACTATTCCAAACGGATCAAAATAGGACCTAAGACTTTGGATTGTATGTTCATTGGATATGCTACAAATACTAAAACATGTCGATTTATGGTTCATAAGTCCGAACTGTTGGATAGTCAAGTGAAGGGTCTAAACGACCTTGGAAAGAACGTCCAAAGGAGAATGTACTTAATAAAGCGATTCAGAGGCATAGTAAATGTCAATGAACAAATTACTTCTTCCGGGTTTTATTTTGTAACATTTCTTCTTGAAAATGAGTCCAT
>NW_006239018.1:282683-282804 GCF_000226075.1 Solanum tuberosum
AAGGCCGGTGAAGAAGTTGAATGACTCCAAAATTTCTTGAAAGATTTTTGGTCCAAACCTTTAAGCTCCAGTATGCATACACTGTGAGAGTTAATTTGCAATAGGTAGGGCATGGAGCATG
>NW_006239018.1:283739-295741 GCF_000226075.1 Solanum tuberosum
GATCGATCGTGTCTGTGTGTGTGATTCGTTGCTGTCATTTTGAGTTCGTTGAAATTATCGAAGTTTGAGGTACCACTACTTCTTTAATGGTTAATCCGTTTTATCTTGGGAGTAATTAATCTGCAACCTCGGGTACTTGAGGGGATTAAATTTCTTAAGGACACACAGTGGGTTCTGTGGACTCGGATAGTTCTTTGTGTTTTTCTTTTCATCTTTTATTTTTCTGGTTTGCTAATCTGAATACAGGAGATAACAGGTTTTCCTCTCCATTTTTTTCTACCTCATGCTTTCGCGCTCAATAGAATTTTTTAATGAAGCAAGAAAATAATGTGTTCTGAATAAGTGAAAGAACTCTGGTAGTTATTTATTTATGTCAGCCAAATGAAGTACAAAGTTAGTTGTTATTTTCTCACATATCTAAAATATACAAAATGCAGGAATATGGCCAGAAAGTGAAGCATTCAATGACAAAGGCCTAGGACCAATCCCTTCGAGATGGAAGGGCCGTTGTGAGTCTGGTGAAAGATTTGATCCAGCTAAGGCATGTAACAGGAAACACTAATTGGAGCAAAATACTTTATGAAGGGTTATGAAGCATTTCATGGAGGGAAATTTGATCATAAAATTGAGTTTGAATCACCAAGGGATAGAAGTGGACATGGCACACACACGTCAAGCACTGCCGGTGGCTCCTTCTCACCAAATGTGAGCTACCATGGACTTGCTTATGGTACAGTCAGGGGTGGTGCACCCAAGGCTCGGATTGCTATGTATAAAGTGTGCTATAATGGTGGTGGATGCAATTATGCCAATGTAATAATGGCCATCGATCAAGCAATTCATGATGGAGTTGATATTTTATCAATGTCCCTAGGCTCCGAACCACCTCTAAGTCCCGATATTGATTTTACTGACGGTGGTCAATTTGCATCCTTGTCTGCTGTCACACATGGAATTACAGTTGTTTCTTCAGCAGGAAATAAAGGGTCACTTCCGCAAACAGTAGGTAATATATCACCATGGATGCTGACTGTGGCAGCTTCTAGTAATGATAGGTCCCTTCCCACACTCATTACACTAGGAAACAATCGGACTTTCGTTGTAAGTTCTCTTACTTGGTTAAAAACGTTATCTTTAACTAGAATAACAAAACACATGAAAGATGTAATTATGTTATGCAAACGTCAATATCTGTATACTGGAAAGGAGACTGCTTTTCTCAACATTCAGCATATACGGTATGCTTCCTAAACAAGACTTTCGCGTTCTTCTTGTTTAAGCCACAATTCTTGAGTGTCAATTTGGTATTTGTTTGACTTCTAAAGCGGATTTTTCTCTCTCATAATTTCATGCATTCATTGAATTTGAAGCTATTGCGAAAATTTTACTCCCAACGATACATCTGTGGCTGGAAAAGTGGGACTTTGCTTCCTTTTAGGCAATGAGTTGAATTTATCATCAGTTATTGAAGATTTTAGGGATAGTGGTGGCTTGGGACTTATTGTTGCTAAGAGTCCAAGCAGAGCTCTGGAAGTGTTAACTTTCGACTTCCCTAGTGTTGGTGTAAGTTATGACATTGGAACTCAAATACTTAATTACGTCATCAGATACTCCAGGTAAATGAACATAGCTGACATTCTTTTCCTTCAGCTACAAAGATATCTTTCGTTACTGATGTTCTAAAAATAATTGTTAATGTAGGAAGCCACGTATAAAACTAAGCCCTGCCAAAACTCATGTTGGAAAACCTGTTTCAACGTATGTTGCTTCCTTCTCCTCTCGAGGTCCCAATTCTATTGCCCCTGCCATACTTAAGGTGTGACGTTATTACATTTTGCCTTATCGCCACAATAATATGATCTCAAGAATATTCCAATACAGTCATAAGAATTATTCATGCTTCTAAATAAATATTGGATATTTCATGCAGCTCCTGGAGTACTTATATTGGCTGCTGTTCCTGGAGAAACTCCGTATGAATTTTATTCAGGAACGTCCATGGCAGCTCCTCACGTATCTGGCATTGTCGCGTTACTCAAGTCCCTACACCCAGATTGGTCCCCAGCTGCTATCAAGTCCGCAATTATGACAACAGGTCTTTGGAAATCACATTTCTCCAACAAGCTTCCAATTATTAGTAGAGTATCATTTTGTCTTAACTAGAAAATCTAATGTTAGAACTAATGATGTTAATACAACGGGGGTAAAAGACCCTCATTCTGGGTTACCAATTATCGCGGAGGGAATGCCATTTAAGGTTGCTGATCCATTTGATTTCGGTAGTGGACTAGTGAATGCAAATGCTGCAAATGATCCCGGCCTCGTCTATGATATGGGAACTTTTGATTACATTCTTTATTTATGCTCAATGGGATATAAGAGTGATGAAATCAACAACATCATTGACGGAGCTGCATCTTGCCCACTCAAGAGGCCTTCGATTCTTGATGTCAATCTTCCATCTTTAACTATACCAAATCTCAAAGGCACAGTCGGTGTGAGAAGAACTGTCACCAATGTCGGACCAGAGAACTCTAAATATAAAGCCATCATTGAGCCTCCACCGGGCATTACCATAAAAGTAAAGCCTGAAACTTTGATATTCAACTCGGACATCAGTAAAATCTCTTTCACTCTCACCATTTTAGCGACTCACGAATACAACACAGAGTTTGAGTTCGGGAGCCTGACTTGGAGTGATGGGGTGCACCAAGTAAGAATCCCTATATCAGTGAGAACTGAGTTCCCTCAACTTGTTTAATTTAGCCACACTACAGGCTACAATTTGCTAATTTATCACTATTTCAGATCTATGAGATCTATGTATGTATGAACCAGTGTATTTATGGCTGGGCGTCTATGCATAATAAAATTACTCAAGTATAATTTTCTATTAAGTGACTATAATAGAAAAAAGACATTTTCTAGAGCAAACAACACAAATCCACTGGTTTAGATATTAATTAGAGTAAATTTTAGGTTTAGCAAACATAAAAATCATATTTATATATTATAGCTATAGTTTACATATTTACGCTCCATAACAAAATTTATGTTTGCTATGGAGCATTAGATTTCTATAAATCGCAGGCAGACATTCGTTTGTATAAAAGCGCAGAGATTGTATATGTATATCGGTTAGATAATTGTATATATGTAACAACTATGTATACGTATCAATGATTATGTTTGTATATCTGCATAAAATTTGAATTTGTATACAATTGAATCGAAATAATACATTTGTATATCAAATCTCTCTCTCTCTCGCCTTATACAACACAAAATATACATTGTAATCTGTATAATTTGTGTTTGTATAAAGCAAGAAAAAGAGAAAGGCAAAAGAGAACTGGTAGGGAAAGATCTGTATTTGTATAATTATAAGTGTATATGACGAAAATATATGTATTTGTATTTGTATATACAATTTTCTCTCTCTTTATACAAACACAAACGCAATTTATACATGTTTGTATAAAGTGAAAGACGCGAGGGAGAGTGGCGAGCGAGATTCTCTAGGGAGAGAGGTGAATGACAAGTGTTTGCTACGGATTACAATTAAATGAAACTGTGGTTATAGCATTTAATTTGAATTAATAGTTTGCTATTTTATACAATTTTCGTTATTAATTATGTATGCTCACATAAGTTTATTAGGAAATTATATTTTCCATACACTTTTTTCTCTACCAAACACATGTATCCGACGCACTCAGATACATATATTTTGGATACATACAGGTCAAATTAGATGCAATTTGTTCCAGATTCACTATATCCAAGTGTAATTCACATGTATTTAGAATACACTAACTCTCTCGCTCACCTAACTCCTTATGCATATCTGTATTTCAAACTCATTTTCACTTTAAAATTGATCCAAATCAACTCCACACGTACATAACTTTGAATTTGTTCTAATAGCAAACTCAACAATTTTCAATAGTTGGATTCCACATTCTTATATCACTCACTCAATATCAAGTACAAATAAACAATGGAAGGAGAAAATTAAAAGTTTAGAATAAGAAGGGGAAGGTGGAGGAGGAGGAGAAATTTTGGCGAAAGTCCTTTTTATCCTCGGTATAAATTCCTATTCAATTCACTTTAGTCCGTTCAAATTTAGCTCAACTCGTCTTGGTTGAAACTTTTGAACAAAATCTCGTGTTTTTTTTTTTTTTTGCAGGAGGAGAAAAGGTAGATAACATGTGGTAGAACTTTTTGTAAGCAAATGGAAAAGGAAAGATAAAGAGCATCGCAATATATGTTTGTCGACAATATTTTTTCTATATCATATTATTATATTATATTATATTATATATTATATTATAAGTGGGAAGCTTCAACATTGAAAGTTATATTACCATTTTGCCCCTATACTAAGTGATAATCTAATTAAATCATATCTATCTAATCTAAAAATTCAATAATATTGTGAATAAATAAAAATAATTCCGTTGAGTCTTTTCCACTATCCATTAACTATGCATGCAACGTACTTAATATACAATATAGGGAAAAATGTCTGAAATATATTCGGACTTTGATTGAAATTGTTGTAACAATACCAAACTTTGGGAAGGATCTTTTACCCCCTGCACTATTTAATAGTGTATTTTAAAGGTATATATGTGCCCACGTGGACATCATAAATATTGCATCGTTATAATAGTAACTTGTCCACGTGGCACATATATACCTTTAAAATACATTATTAAATAATGCAGAAGGGTAGTAGGTCCTGCTCAAAATTTGAGATTGTTACAAAATTTAAGATTGTTACAACAATTTCGATCAAAGTTCAAATATATTTGGAACCCTTTTCCCTACAATATACATCAGCAAACTTAATTACAATAACCATAATTTTATCTTCATTATATACAAATTTCCTAGAGAATGTGATGAGGTGCTTTGAATATTAGTTTTTAAACTTGACTGTTCAGTTGCCTAATTTAATTAGTATTATATAGCTCTGTTGCACTATTCTCATCTAATTATATCCATGACTATAGATGGCATTCATTTATTGAACTTTCTTGTCTTGAAGATTTGAGGGTTGTGCACTGAGGTATTGCTCTGTTGACTCTAGCCATTCTCTGTGTTGGAATTTTTTATGGATGAATCTGTTTTTGTCTTCTTTTTTTCTTTAGCTCCATACTCATACAAAGGTCAATCATACAAAAGATATTTCTCCACTAAGTTGAAAGAGGTTTTATTACTATTTATTATAAGAAACACATATATCCTACAAAAAGGAAAAAAGAATTTCCATAGAAGTCTAATTCCTATGGTGCATCATAATTTATATCTTTACACTGATTGATTTATTAATTGATTTTCAAGATATAATATAACGTTTCACAATGATCCTGATCTTGATACAAAATTGTAGGATCATTGTGATTAAAGACTATTATATTCATGGGAAATGCAATTTCTAATGAATTCTTGTATTACACCAAAAGTGTGAAGTTCTTACCTTTAGCTAGGGTTAGATAACGATTTTGCCTTTGTAGTAAATTAAAATATAATAAAATAATTAATTGTTATATAGTAATATATTTTATCATATCATCATATCTTTTTCAATAGTTTGCTTGTGTTGTCATCTCCTATAATTATTTATTTATTTATTGTTGTAACTTGTAAGTACCAGATGAGGCATTGGACCATTTTCAAAGGCAACAAAAATAGCAGTAAATGAGGACATTCCAAAGTCAAAGTTGGATTATCATTTTATTCCTACTATCCACTTTTAATAATATATATAATCTTATAAAATATCTAATTAATAATGTTATAAAATATCTAATGAATTAAATATTAAATAGTAAATCCTCCATACATACCGAGAATCCACAATGATTTATATACTAGCTACCATAAGGTCATATTGATCGAATCTCTATAAAACTTATGCAAAAATTTACTCACTCAACAAAACTTATATGTATTTATATTAAATAGAGACTGTAATTTCATTAAAACAATTATTGTATTTGTATTGAAAAACACAATATTCATTCAAATATTTTTTTCATTTAGTATTTTTATTTTTACTTTTTAGGATGAAAATTTAAGTTTTATATATAAACAGTACTCCCTCCGTCCCTAATTACTTGTCCACTTTTCCTTTTTTAGTTGTCCCTAATTACTTGTCCATTTTGAAAAATTAAGAAAGGACAATTTCTTTTTACCTATTATACCCTCAATTAATTACTTTGGAAAAGGTAGAACTTCTTGAAAATCTTAAGTTTTAATTCATGCACTTCATAATTAATAGGGGTAAAATGACAAACTCACTATGTCAATAAATGTTTTCTTAATAGGTGTGTCAATTCAAAAGTTGACAAGTAATTAGGGACATAGGAAGTATTATCTAATAAATAATTATCAACATGAGATTAGGCATGTACAAATTAATATGATAGTACGTGGGAGACAAACGTGCAACGCACGTTCCCGAGAACTAGCTCATAATATAAGTATAACTTTATTTTTCTAATTGATAGGATTTTTTTTTATATAAAAAAAGCCACAACTTTTGTTGGTTTACCTTCTCAAGGAGTAACATAGAATTTGAAGATTGAGTGTCTAAATTATTTTTTTCTAAATCAAAAAATATGTTGAGCCACACTTGTTAATTTTTTCTAAAAAAAATTTGACAAATATTATTTAGCAAAGTTCTTTAATTTGTATTATCATATTGGAGTTCACCTCTAATTTTTCTATTTTTGAATGTAAATGTGAGCAGATCCCATAAGATTTTAAAGCTAAACGCAATGAGGGATGAGATAAAGTAGCCATAAGAAAGAAAGAAACGATGTATAATGCAAGAGTTTACTCCAAGGTAAGAACGAAACGTTTGAAAGAGATAATGTACAAAAATTGTGGGATTGTAAAAATATTTTGGGAGAAAATATATGAAAGTAGTTAATTATTTTAATTTTAGGACTTATTTTAGTTAATTAAACTTCATTCACTAATTTTAAATTATGACATGTTTCCTCAATCAAAGCAAGAGCTTGAAGAAAACGAAGAGAAAATAAATGGAGAGGAGCTAAATCCCCGCGAATTTAGGCATGCCACATACTAATAATGGAGGAAGTATGTGGATCACTCACACGTGACTATTGACTATGAAACTTTTATTATTAAAGTTTTTATTGAAAGAGAGTATGTGGATCGCTCGAATATTGAGCTAGGTACCCCTAAACTTTTATTCATGTATTAAAAAAATTATTTTTAAATAGAATGATATATTTTTTTTATTTGATAAATATTTACTGACGCTATCAATCTGTTAGTTAGGTTAGATCTCACTTATTTGGCAAGAAATTTACAAAAGAATATATTCTTTTAATTAAAATTTCATTTATTTTAAAAATAATTTTAAATATTATAAATTTTCTCATATTCGTTAGAGTTTAGACTCTACTCATTTAAATAAAATCAGATGAGTACAGAGAAAGTAGGAGTAATATAATTATGACAAATTGATTCGTAAGACAATATATCTCACGTTGGACTCCTTTTTCTGTAATCCACTAAAATTGGGAAGTGTCCTAAGTTTCGTTCCTCACTCGATCACAATTGCATGACGCTTTAATTACATACTCTGCTTACGGACCTACATTTTTTCTCTCGAAAGGATGAATATATACCTCGGTTCAAATACAATTAGGTCTTTCATAAAAGAGGATTTTTAATTTTTACCCTTCAAGAAAAAATTTGCAAGATATAATGCCCCAAATATAAGTTAGTTTTGTGCTAAGACGTAAGTGTCGTGACATAAACTTGCCTTTGTTAGGGAGCACTTTATCTGGGATATCCCTACGCAAATGTGTCGTCATCATTAGGATCATGTTATTGGTGGTTACTGAAGTGAACCCTTCTTCGTGTGAAAGCTTCCTGGTCCATCACAAGATCAGACTCGTCTTTGAATTTGGTTCACTTAAATATAATCTTTTAAGAATAGGTTTTCCTTTTAAAAAATAAATAAATTGAAATACTCGAGCAAATATTCTTAAAAACATTTATCATAATTTTTTTGAATATACATGACAATAATGTAAATATTTTTTTTTCCACACTACCTTTTAAATTAAGTTACCAATAATACTTATCATAAAGATATATTTGTAATTATCTTATACATGACCTGGTTATATAAATATATTTTTTTATACCGTTAGCATATTGAATTTAAATTCATTTTGTACCCTTGTGACTTAATTTTATTTTTGAGTTTACGTTTTATGCACAATTAATATATAGAATTTTTAAACCATCATGTTAACTTCGTTTTATTCAACATTAGATTAATAATTTTTAAAATAAAAAAATGCATCAGTAAAACCAGTCACAACTCACAAGTTGCAGCTATAAAATTAACGGAAAAGGCTCAAAAATACCCCTGAACTATTGGAAATAGCTCACATATACCCTTGAACTATATTTTGGCTCAAAAATACCCTTCCGTTAAAGTATTGGGTCACTTTTACCCTTACTATTAACAGAGATGTGTTAAGTGCCATGTGAACGCCACATGGACGCCACGTCGACGCCACATAAGCACCAAACAATTCTCACCTCCACATAGACTCATACATCCTAATTACTAATTTTGTTCTCATTTCTTTTGGGACATACAATTTGACCTCTCATTTCTCTAAAATACATTTCCCCTCTTCTCTCTAATAGGATTCACCTAGGGTTTCAGATTTCTCTCATGGACGCCATTCCATTTCAAAGTTGATTTCACCTCTTTGTTCATTTCACTGCTAGGGTTTCGAAGTGGATTTTGGCGGCTGAGGTTAGTAAAGTCGTTGTTCTTATTTCGCGATGGTTCTAGTTTTGCGATTCCAAAGATATTTTTTTGGTTAGGGTTGCAACTTTGTTTATAATAGTTGGGTATGTTAGATTTAGGGGAAAATTTCACCCCTTTCTTCATTTCACCCCTTTCTTCATTTAAGAAACTATTTCACTCCTTTCTTCATTTCATTGCTAGGAATTTGGGTATGTTATCGTTTTCTGAAAATAGATCATAAAAGGAAAATGACTCACAAGATCACAAGTATTATGGAAACAAAATTTAACAGCACTTCAGAAAATACATAGAATGTAACTCTTACAGGTTATTAGTCACATGGGTGTCTTCATCTGAGTTATTTGAACCTCCGTTGCTATTGCATGTGTAGTCCCTTCTGAAAAAAGGGATAAAGGCTCTTAACGTAGATTTCTGCCTCAACATATGGAGCAAAGTTAGTAACATCTAGATATTTGATCGAGTCATCCTTTGGATTATATTTCCTCTCTAGGGTTCACAGATTTTCGTGGTTGGATTTCAAAATTGACTTCGCGGCTGGTTTTCAAAGTGATCTTCGCGGCTGTAGGTTAGTTAATCTTTGTTCTTATTTTATGATGTTTATGATTTCAAAGTTGTGGATAGTTAGGCTTTGCGACTTTGTTTATAATATTTTGGTATGTTAGATTTAGGGAAAAATTATTTGTTTATTTGAGTTAAGCAAATAATCTATTGTTTATTCCAAATAGTTTAAACTATTACTAAAAGTTTTGATCTTTTTCCGGAATATGGTGTAAGGGATATTTAAGAAGGGCGTGTGGTTTCGTATCTTATTGAATTGTGGTCCAATAGCTACAATTTTTGTAATCTTTTGAGAATGTTGTCTCGTATGTTGGTCCTATTCTGTCAAGGTTGGATTTAAGGAATACTTGAGTTAAAGTAGTAGTATTTAATGGACTAGTATATGAATATATATTGTTTAGTCCTAGTCTGAATTTGATGTGTGTGGTCCCAAATGCCCCTTTTCATTGTTTATTATTCCCTTTTTGTAATCTTTTGAGAATGTTGTCTCGTGCAGGCAAGTTGTTAGAAATGCTTGCACTCATAGTTGTTAGAAATGCTTGCACTCATAGTTTCCATCACCATCCCTTTGGGTGGATATGTACGTAGATTTTTTATATGAGCATTAATTATTATAGGACATAAAACTATATGTATATTGTTGAAATATCCGTTTCATAACAACAATAAACTGTTTCAACTGTAATATTAAATATTCTAGTACCAATATTTGAATTATTCATAACATTATTGATGAATACAGTGAGTATGCAAATTTTTTTGAAGTAATGTTGACATAAATAATTTGTCACATCGAGCCTAACTCAAAATCTGAACTTTTGAAAATGAAGGGGAATTTCTTTCCTTCTACAATATTTGAAGCTTAAGCCTAATATTTAACTAGTAATGATAATTATTTTTAATCGCACTACATCAATAATGATCTTTAGCAGCAATTAACACTCTTTGTATATGTTCCTAAAACCTTTAGCGACATTGGATCTAACGGCACTTAACTAATGCTGATAAAAATTTTAGTACTTTTTATTAATGTGTTTATTTATTACCGTTAAAGTTGTTTTTGTTGTTTTGTCGATCAATTAGAAACTTTGGGACATGGGAAGGAGAAGGACAGATTAATTCCAGTGATCTGTTCATTCTGTCAAAATGCAAACTAAATCACAACACTCATTAAATTCTACAAGGAAACATAGAAAAGTTTATTGCATAACTTACAGATAAAATAATGTTGATTTTCTTGGTATATAGTATCAACCTCAGATCTGAACTCTTTCCAGGACAGCTCATATCTGCTACCATGTGGCGTGGCGTACGCTGTTCAACTCAATCTTAATTAAAAAGGGATTCATGTCAGAGGGAGTCGTTTTGTTAAAGAATGATGGTGATAATTGTTAATGCTTTTCCAACCATATAAATAAGTAGTTAATTAGGTATTTTACAAGATACTAGAATATGCTTGATCAAGAAGCAGCAGGAACAAAGTACTTCCTTCTGGTTCATATGACAAAAGATAAAGTTCAAATATATTCCTTTGTTAAGAAAAAAAAACAAGAACTCCATGCCCTCTTTGACTAAAGAAATGAAAAAAATACTACTCTCAACATTAAATTGTAGCAAAATACATTAAGAAACTGCAAGAGTCACCAACAAATTGCCAGCGAAGTTACAAAACTAAACGCCTAAAAGCACATACGACATTAAATTGTCATCTTACTTTCTCAAAATGGGCAAGTACATGAATTGTAAAGAAACAGTTGAACAGGACAAGAATTAAATAGGAAAGAGCATAGTGGGAGCAGTCACTGAAACCATAATGCATTACCAACATTAACTAAAATTGGAAATAAACTTCACACAAAAGCTGGACAGTAACCAGTAACAAAAATCTTCACCAAACTCAACTCATGCATTCATTGTTTTGCATCTACCAACTTCAACCCAAAATAAACATAAGCATTCATTGTTTTGCATCTACCAACTTCAACCCAAAATAAACATAAGCATTCATTGTTTTGCATCTACCAACTTCAACCCAAAATAAACATAAGCATTCATTGTTTTGCATCTACCAACTTCAACCCAAAATAAACATAAGCATTCATTGTTTTGCATCTACCAACTTCAACCCAAAATAAACATAAGCATTCATTGTTTTGCATCTACCAACTTCAACCCAAAATAAACATAAGCATTCATTGTTTTGCATCTACCAACTTCAACCCAAAATAAACATAAGCATTCATTGTTTTGCATCTACCAACTTCAACCCAAAATAAACATAAGCATTCATTGTTTTGCATCTACCAACTTCAACCCAAAATAAACATAAGCATTCATTGTTTTGCATCTACCAACTTCAACCCAAAATAAACATAAGCATTCATTGTTTTGCATCTACCAACTTCAACCCAAAATAAACATAAGCATTCATTGTTTTGCATCTACCAACTTCAACCCAAAATAAACATAAGCATTCATTGTTTTGCATCTACCAACTTCAACCCAAAATAAACATAAGCATTCATTGTTTTGCATCTACCAACTTCAACCCAAAATAAACATAAGCATTCATTGTTTTGTATCTACCAACTTCAACCCAAAATAAACA
>NW_006239018.1:296885-298059 GCF_000226075.1 Solanum tuberosum
ACGACATTGTCATCTACAGCAACACCTTGGAGGAGCACGTGGAGCATCTAAGGAGGGTCTTCCAAGTCTTACGGGAGAACCAGCTGTACATCAAGCGGGAGAAGTGCGAATTTGCCCAACATGAAGTGCATTTCTTGGGCCATATTATCAGTCAGGGCAAACTACGGATGGACGAGGCCAAAATACGGGCAATCCAAGAGTGGGAGGCGCCCACTAAGGTGACCGAGCTACGATCGTTCCTTGGACTTGCGAATTATTATCGCAGGTTCATAAAGGGTTACTCTGCAAAGGCCGCTCCGCTAACCGAACTATTGAAGAAAAATAAGCCGTGGGTTTGGAGCAAGGAGTGCCAGCAAGCCTTCGAAGGACTCAAGGCCGCAGTGACAGAGGAGCCGGTCTTGATGCTGCCCGACTTTTCAAAAACCTTTGAAGTGCATACAGATGCTTCGGACTTTGCCATTGGGGGAGTCTTAATGCAAGATAGACATCCCATAGCATTCGAGAGCCGCAAGTTGAACGAGACCGAACGGCGGTACACGGTCCAGGAGAAAGAGATGACAGCCATTGTACATTGCCTGCGCACGTGGAGACACTACCTACTAGGCTCCAAGTTCGTAGTCAAGACAGACAACGTGGCCACTAGCTACTTTCAGTCACAAAAGAAGATCACCCCGAAGCAAGCTAGGTGGCAAGACTTCCTAGCAGAGTTCGACTACGTCTTGGAGTATAAGCCAGGAAGGGGCAACGTTGTGGCTGATGCGCTAAGTAGGAAGGCCGAACTTGCTGCCATCACAACGGTCTATTGTGATATTCAAGATGCAATCAAAGATGGCATGCAACATGATCCCGAGGCTAAGAAGTTGATGGAGTTGGCCACCCAAGGCCGGACAAGGCGGTTTTGGGCAGAAGATGGCCTTTTGCTCACATCCGGTCGAAGGGTCTACGTGCCAAAGTTCGGGACTATCAGGCGGCGGATCATCAAAGAAAGCCACGACACACCGTGGGCCGGGCATCCAGGGCAGCGAAGAACAAGGGCGCTGATCGAGGCTATCTATTTCTGGCCACGTATGCGGGACGACATAGAGTGCTACGTGCAGACTTGTCTTGTGTGCCAACAAGACAAGGTGGAGCAAAGACATCCGGGAGGACTACTAGAGCCACTACCCGTAGCGGA
>NW_006239018.1:299015-300094 GCF_000226075.1 Solanum tuberosum
CAAGCCAGCGCCATGTTCCTTGTACATTGGAAGGGACAATCCCCTGAAGAGGCCACATGGGAGAAATATGAAGACCTGTGGCAGTTCAAAAACCAAGTCCGGGAGTTTTTGCAGCAATGCGCCGCGGTCGTCGCATCATCAGGTGGGGGAGCGTGTGACGTCCCGCCACCAACATAGGCAAATTTCACAGCGAAGAAGGTGTAGAGGTTTCTAGAATAGGCTAGAAAACCTTAGAGATTTCAAGAGAACTTTAGAGAAGTGTAGAATTCTCTAGATGGGGGCCAAAGTGTAGATAACTTAGGGACCTCCCATGTAAATATTAATTACACTTTAGTCCTTGGAGAGTAGTATAAATAGAGGTGCCACCATTTGCAAAGGCACCAAGCAAGTTGTAGCAATCTTCCAAAGCTTAATACAAAGCCTTCTTCAAAAAGCTCTTCCTTTGTTCTTTCCAAAACTTTCCTTAAACATTCTCTTAGCCAACCAAGTCCTAAAGGCTTCCTTGAGTTTACAAGAAGCTTGAAAGATTAGTGAGTAAACCGTCAAGGGCCGCACGGATCTTTAGCCATCATTCTAAGTCCGTGACACTAAGCTCATTTGCATAAGCTTCAATTCTGTTGAAATCATCTACGAAACTTCCCTGCAATTTTTGAAGGGCCATCCTCTTGGCTCTTTTCAACTTAGAGGTACTAGAAGGGTAAGAAGCACCAAAAGAGCCCTGAAGAAATGCTGCCGGATCCCACACCGAGCGAGGCGCTAACATCTCATCCAACCACCGAGGCCAGTGACGAAGAACATGGCGAGAAGGCCATCGACGTCACCGCAGGAGAATAGTGGGTCTCAAGGGTTGAAGTGGCCAGGCAGGCCGTGGAGATATTAGGCCGGCGCATGAACGTGGCCGATGGCAAATTCAAGACTCTTGAAGACTTCACCCTTGAGGAGATCGAGAACATCCGAAAGGAGTTGGAGGGACGTCAGCGGGCTGAATTCGAGATGAAGGAGGCCATCACTTCCTTAGAGTGCCGGCTCATGGAGGCATTAAACACAATCGAAACCATGAAGGCCGAAATGAGGACACT
>NW_006239018.1:300410-301669 GCF_000226075.1 Solanum tuberosum
ACACGTGGGAGCAATTCCGCGAGGAGTTCAAGAAATCCTTCTTCCCTACCAACGTCATATACGAGGTTAAGCGTAAGTTCAGGGAGTTGAAGCAAACAGGAAGCATACGGGCGTACGTAAAGGAGTTCACAACACTAACGCTTCAGATTCCCAACCTCACGGACGAGGACATGCTGTTCCACTTCATGGACGGACTGCAAAATTGGGCCAAAACGGAGTTGGAGCGGCGGCAAGTCAAGACCATAGACGAGGCCATCACACAAGCCGAGTCCTTGACGGACTATAAACATGAACGGCATGACAAGGCTAAAGGCAAGGATGCAAGGGGCAGTCATGCTAAAGGTGGGGGAGATCGCGGCCGAGGCAAGGAGCAGCAGGCGCACCCAAGACAGCCCGACTCCCACAAATCAGACGGCAAGCGGTTCGTGCGCCAGAACTACACGGATAGGAAGGCGCAGACCACCAAAGGAGATGGATGCTACATATGCGGAGGACCACACGGCTACGCCAGGTGCCCGGAGATGAAGAACCTTGGCGCCATCCTACGCGAGCGAAAGGAGAAGGACGCGCAAGAGCAAGGACAAGATGCGGGCACGACGCAACTGGGCATGGTAGGACTATGCGGGGCAATAGCCAAGCAGACGGAGAAGCCAGGAAACTTCAGCACGCAGTATGTAGACATCTCCATTAATGGACGCGCGGCTCGTGCCATGGTGGACACTGGGGCAGAAACAAACATCATGACCAAGATGGCGGCAGAGAGGTTAGGACTGAAGTATGCTCCAAGCAACACCCGCCTCAAGACGGTCAATGCACCACCGACCCCCGTGTGTGGAATCGCGCAAGGAGTGAGCATCACGATTGGAGATTGGCAAGGTAAGACAAACTTTACCGTCGCTCCTTTAGATATCTTTGACATTATTCTTGGGCAGGAGTTCTTCCAGCGCTGCCATACTATGATCGACCCCTACCTCCAACGACTCCTTGTCATGGAGCGGGAAGGGTCGTGCATGGTACCTCTAGTCAAGGTACCGAAAAAGGAAGAACATGCCCTCTTGTCGGCCATGCAGATCGCGAAGGGCCTGAAGAAAGGAGAACCGACGTTCCTAGCCACCATCGCAAGTTTGGGTGAAGACAATGGTGCTAGGGAGACCTTGCCACCGATCATAGAGAAGGTCCTTGAAGAGAACAAGGACGTGATGCCAGACGAGCTGCCAATGACTCTACCTCCGAGGCGCGAGGTAGACCATAAGATAGAA
>NW_006239018.1:302796-309763 GCF_000226075.1 Solanum tuberosum
ATGTGGCGTCCACGTGGCGTCCACATGGCACTTAACACATCTCTGTTAATAGTAAGGGTAAAAGTGACCCAATACTTTAACGGAAGGGTATTTTTGAGCCAGAATATAGTTCAAGGGTATATGTGAGCTATTTCCTATAGTTCAGGGGTATTTTTGAGCCTTTTCCGTAAAATTAATTAATGAAATGATTCCACTGTTTAATAAGCACCATATATAATTCAAACATGATTACATTTCAAACATTATTTAATGCGTTTCATAATCAGCATATACTCCAATCCCATCTTACTCTTATAATTTATTGCATGTATTATATTACCACATGCTAAAGAACCCCTTTGTGCTTGGTGCTGTTTAGCATTTGTTCTTGGCCACGGAATAATTAAGCTAACTTTTCGTGATGCCTCTATCTTTTGGATCATGACACCAAGAAGAAGACATCATGATCAGATCCTAAATCGCACGATTTCCATCTATAAATAATGGATATCAATCTGCAACAATTATGTCTCTGTTTAACTAGTCCTATATACCACATAATGAGTATCAGCCACTTTCTTCAATATAAATTGGTTTTTACTGTTCTACTCCTTTTCTTGAACTTCTTAGGAATTCAAGCAAATACTGAAAGCAAAGTGAGTAGATATTACAACAACCTATTCTGCAATTTCTTTTATGTTTACATATTGAACACAACTCAGGAAAATTCACTATTTCGTTTCACTGTAATACTAAGAGTATGAGTAATGATTGCTAAATATAGGTTCATATAGTTTACATGGGAAGAAGGCAACATGATGATATTGAACTCATAACATCAGCTCACCATCAAATACTTACTTTAGTACTGGGAAGGTAACTGAGGAAAGATCAACAAATTGGTTTTCTCTTCTCTCCGAACTAATATGTGCAGACTATTTAGTTCACAACTTTATGTTTTATCCTGATGCAGTCCAGAAGCTGCAAGAGATTCAATCATCTATAGTTATAAGCATGGTTTCTCCGGCTTTGCAGCCAGGTTAACAAAATCTCAAGCCAAAAAGATTGCAGGTAAAATGTAGTAGTACTTTGCAATCTCTCTCTCAAGCTGGTAAAGTAGGACTTCAAAAAAAGTTTGAAGATGACATACTTGTTGGTTAAATTGGGCACGCTATAGTTCAATTGGAATCGCGTGATATTTCCATGTTGTCCCCTCATTGAATTTGTTGCAGAGTTACCTGATGTGGTCCATGTGATTCCAAATGACTTGTACAAGTTACACACAACAAGAAGTTGGGATTACCTTGGCCTGTCCACATTTTCTCCTCCAACAAACCTCCTTCATGAAGCCAACATGGGAGATGGCGTCATCATTGGTGTTCTTGATACAGGTTTTCCTCTTTCCTTTCCTGATTCTTTGTGTGGGTCAAATGGAAAAACAATTTTTTGATAAATGCATTCATAGAGGCAAGAATTTCTATTAGAAGGAATAATTGCTGCAGTCTTAAGTACGTAATGATGCACAAGGTGATCAGTTGTTATATTTTCACAACTCTAAAATGTTAAGATGTCCCACATCGGTAGAGGAATGGGAATTTGGTCTCCTTATATGGACTTGGACAAACCTCCCCTCATGAGCTAGCTTTTGGGGTTGAGTTAGGCCCAGGTGCCATATCTTTACATAAAATAACTACTCACTCAAACTACAGGAATATGGCCAGAAAGTGAAGCGTTCAATGACAAAGGCCTTGGGCCAATCCCTTCAAAATGGAAGGGCCACTGTCAGTCTGGTACAGATTTTGATCCAGCTAAGGCATGCAATAAGAAACTAATTGGAGCGAAATACTTTCTAAAAGGTTTTGAAGCAGAGCTTGGAAGGCCATTTCTTAAGAATGAGTTCGCGTCACCAAGGGATGGAAATGGACACGGCACACACACATCAAGCACCGCGGCTGGATCCTTTGCACCAAATGCAAGTTACCATGGACTTGCTTATGGGACAGTTAGGGGTGGTGCACCCAAAGCTCGAATTGCTATGTACAAGGTGTGTTGGGACAGTGGAGTATGTAACTCTGCTGATATAATAAAGGGCATTGATGAAGCAATTAATGATGGAGTTGATGTTTTATCCATATCCATAGGCTTAACCACACCTCAGTACGCTGATGTTGATATGCGCAATGGCATTGCTTTTGCATCCTATCATGCTGTCGACAGGGGAATTACAGTTGTTTGTTCAGGTGGAAATGAAGGTCCAATTGCCCAAACAGTAGATGATACATCACCATGGATAATAACTGTAGCAGCTTCAAGTATTGATAGGTCCTTTCCCACATTCATTACATTAGGCAACAACCGAACTTTCGTTGTAAGTTCTCTTAATTAAATAAATGTATATGAATTACGTATAACTTAACAATGAATACCCAAAAAGATTTGTTTTGATAACGCTATAATTATCTGTAGGGTCAATCCCTGTATACTGGAAAGGAGACTGATTTTATCAACATTGTTTATCCAGAAAGAAAATGGTATGTTCCTAATAAGATGTTGTACATAATTCGTCAACAAGGAATCAAATCAAACAGACCTTTTTTTCTTTGTTTATGTCATTTTTGAGGGCTAAATGTGTATTTCTTTAAAGGAGTTTCTTTTAATAAAACTTGATTGATGCAAGCTAAAAGGCACAAATTAATGGATTTTGAAGCTACTGCGACAAGTTAAATGCAAGTGATACATGGGCGGCTGGAAATGTGGTGCTTTGCTTCCTCGTTCAAGGGGATGACTTTCTGCTATCAACAACTCAACAAGACAACAAGTAGTACAGGAGGTTGGCGGCTTGGGATTGATTGTTGCTAAGAACCCAACCTCATACTTAGATTATTACGCTTCTGATTTCCCAAGTATTGGAGTAAGTTTTGATGTTGGAGCTCAACTACTCGATTACATAAGATATGCCAGGTAAATGAAGATGTCTGATTCTTTTCATTTTACTGTAGAGAAATCTTAAATTACTTCATTAGCTGATTAAAACCACTGTTTAAGAAATAATGTAGGAAGCCACAAGTTAAGTTGAGTGCTCCAAAAACTCATGTTGGGATACCTGTTTCAACTCATATCGCATCCTTCTCGTCTCGAGGTCCTAATTCTGTTGCCCCTGCAATACTTAAGGTATGACTTTACTATGCATTGCCTACATCTAGTAAATAGAAACGCAATAGTATATGAATTATTCATTCTAAATTAATGTTTGATAATGTTGCAGCCGGATATAGCAGCTCCAGGAGTCAATATTGGCTGCTGTTCCTCCTGAAGAAACTCCGTACGAGTTTGATTCAGGAACATCCATGGCAGCTCCTCACATTTCTGGCATTGCCGCATTGCTTAAGTCCTTGCACCCACATTGGTCTCCAGCTGCTATCAAGTCTGCACTTGTTACAACAGGTCTTTTACAAGATCTTGTTTAATTTGCCATTTGCTTTGTTTATCTTTTGGTGCTTCTAATCAACTTGTCATATTGTACATGCAGCATGGCAAACGGACCCTCATTCTGGAGAACCAATTATAGCTGAGGGAAATACAGATACCATTTGATTTCGGTGGTGGACTCATGAATGCAAATGGCGCAAATGATCCTGGCCTAGTTTATGATATGGGAGAGTCTGACTATGTTTTTAATTATTTATGCCCTATGGGCTATAACACAAGTGCCATCACTAACAGATTTGTTACTTGTGCAAACAAAATGCCTTCGATTCTTGATTTCAATCTTCCTTCTTTAACAATACCAAGTCTCAAAAAAACAGTTACTGTTAAGAGAACCGTCACCAATGTTGAACCAGTGAACTCTCAATATAAGGCTATCATCGAGCCTCCACTGGGCATTACCATTAAAGTAATGCCTGAAACTTTGATATTCAACTCCAGCATCGAGAAAATCTCTTTCACTCTTACTATTTCAACCACTCACAAATACAACACAGGTTATAATTTCGGGAGCTTAACTTGGACTGACGGGGTGCACAGAGTAAGAAGCCCTATATCTGTGAGAACAGAGTTCCCTGAACTTGCTGGCTAATTTATTTTAAAGCACTTATGTAATCCAAGTATGAAGCAGTGGCTTCATGATTGAGCTTCTAAGCAAGCACTTCTTCGTAGTGGCTCCCTTACGTGCCTCATTTCAGAGGGAACCATATCCCAATTCCATTCATTTAATATCCCTTTGGTGTCATTGACATAACAAATGTCGTTTTTAGTCTATCTCTTTCTATTTCTTTTTCTATATATGGAAAGTTCAAAAATCATCATATAATAATCCAGAAATTGCAATAAAAAAGAACTAAGGGAGGTTTGTGATGATTTTTCAATCTTTTCTACTAGGTAATCTAGTATCCTTATAGATGAAGATAATCAATTCCATCGTTGTGGTCGGACTCTATTATGGATTAGTTTCACTCTTGCTTTTGCCTTACCATCTATTATATGAGTATTTATATTGTACGCTACTTTTACTGATTTAGTGATTAATTAGTTATTTTCTTTTACCAATAAAAACTACTCTTATTTTCCCTTTACCCTAAAGTGTCTTTTTGCAATTTTTCGTATAGTTTTTTATATCAGTAACTTTATCTAATTTAATTTAGTCATTTAACTTTGAATATTCGTCAAAATGAGTCTCAATGAGTATAAAAACTACTCTTATTTTATTTCAACGGTTGTTTTCAAAAGACTAAATTCTTTCTCTTTCCTCTCTCATGATTTTAAAACCTTATTATCTCCGCATTTTCTTCCCATCAAATATAATTAAACCAATCAAAGATTCATTGGAAAATTTAATGAAAGGATGGAACTAGGCAGAAATTCAACTTATTTGCGACCTAACTAATATTGAATAGTAGGGAAGGGAACGAACAAAAATATCTGTTTCATTGCTTGCAAAGGAGTTGAAGGGGGAAAAAGATAGATAGTACTCCCTCCGTTTCACAAAGAATGACCTGGTTTGACTTGGCACGGAGTTTAAGTAAATAAAGAAGACTTTTGAATCTTGTGGTCCTAAATTAAAGTTATGTCAAATGTACAAAATTGTCCTTAATCTTGTGGTCTTAAACATGCCACGTGGAAAGCAAAAAGTAAAATGTTACAAAAAAAGGAAAGAAGTCATTCTTTTTGAAACTGACTAAAAAGGAAAGGAGGTCATTCTTTGTGAAACGGAGGGAGTACTATCTATCTTTTTCCCCCTTCAACTCCTTTGCAAGCAATGAAACAGATATTTTTGTTCGTTCCCTTCCCTACTATTCAATATTAGTTAGGTCGCAAATAAGTTGAATTTCTGCCTAGTTCCATCCTTTCATTAAATTTTCCAATGAAAACACATTCACATTCTAATGCCGAAAATAGTATTAATTCCCCAACCAAATACAATAATTTGAGTCATTCTTAATTTTCGAGAGAATTGATTTCATAGGTCACTTATAAATTGTGGCCTTTTTACAACAGATATTCATAGGTCACTTATAAATTTCCCACAAGTACTTGGGCTACGGGCTTTGCCGGGTCAACCCTTTTTTCTTAAAAGTATATTTTTTTATAATTTTTTAAACTAAATTATAATTTTAAAATATTATCATAAATATCGACAAGACAATATTATATAGTATTAGTGTTACTATTTGTTAATCAAATACACAAATAAAATTATCTTTTTAATATTTATTAAGTTTGATTTCAACTAAAAGCATAAATAGCTAAATAGAAATATTAATTTAATTGTTTTCCAATGATCATAATAAAACACAAAAACTATAACAATATTCCATAGGCTATGGCCTATGTAGTGATTCCCTAGAAATTCTAGGGAATTTTTTTATGTAGTACATAATTTATAAACATAATTTGTATTTAAATTTCAAACTTTAAATAGCTTTTGAGTTTAGACTCTTGTTATTTTTAATACTCTATTTTATTTTTATTTGGCCCACGGGCTGGCCCTATCCATACTTCTCAAGCCTCACAAATCGGCAAGCTTATTCAGGCCGGGCTAAAAAGTTTTTTTCTTAAATGGGCACTAAAAATCGTAGTCCATCCCTATCAAATCACAGATTAGGCCAGACCGGTCCAACGGGACTACCATATTGACGGCTCTACTTGTGGATCAATTTTTGTATTTAAAAAATCTCAAATCATGATTTGAGAATATCATGATATGGAATTCTCAAATCATGATTTTTGGAGAATATGAAATTTCATCTCATGATATGAAATCATTAGATGAAATCAGCGTGAAATCACATGTCCAAACGTAGATTCCATCTCACGATTTCATATCGTGATATGATATCGCATGGCCAAACGCCTACTTATTTTCTGGAGTCCGGAGCCTAAAGGGCAGAAAAAATTGTCAAAAATTCCAAAAGGGCACATCAAAATTTTTTAAAACCAAAAGGGCAAAATCGCTCCTGGAGCGATTTTCCCTCTGATCACAAAACGAATTAAAATGGCTGCGATTTTAAGTCAGAATTTTTTTTTTTCTTACACATCGGTGCAGCATTTTTCATGCCTAGTGCTATTATTTTCATGCCTATTGTTAATTATTAATAATATAAAAATAATAAACAAGACGGATAGTATACTCAATTTTCCTCATGCTTCAACAATTTTATTGAGTATACTGTCCGTCTTGTTTATCATTTTTATATTATTAATAATTAACAATAGGTATGAAAAACGCGCAGCGCTGTGTAAGGAAAAAAAATTCTGACTTAAAATCGCAGCCATTTTAATAATAATAATAAAATATATTTACAAAATCGTTGCCACGGCAGCGATTTTTAATTAAAAAAGAATTTTATTTTATTTTTTACAAAAGGGCAGCGATTTTTCGTTTTGTGTCAGAGGGAAATCGCTCCGTCAGGAGCGATTTTGCCCTTTTAATTTTAAAAAAATTTGATGTGCCCTTTTGAAATTTTTGACAATTTTTTTTGCCCTTTTG
>NW_006239018.1:309974-353985 GCF_000226075.1 Solanum tuberosum
ATGTGGCGTCCACGTGGCGTCCACATGGCACTTAACACATCTCTGTTAATAGTAAGGGTAAAAGTGACCCAATACTTTAACGGAAGGGTATTTTTGAGCCAGAATATAGTTCAAGGGTATATGTGAGCTATTTCCTATAGTTCAGGGGTATTTTTGAGCCTTTTCCGTAAAATTAATTAATGAAATGATTCCACTGTTTAATAAGCACCATATATAATTCAAACATGATTACATTTCAAACATTATTTAATGCGTTTCATAATCAGCATATACTCCAATCCCATCTTACTCTTATAATTTATTGCATGTATTATATTACCACATGCTAAAGAACCCCTTTGTGCTTGGTGCTGTTTAGCATTTGTTCTTGGCCACGGAATAATTAAGCTAACTTTTCGTGATGCCTCTATCTTTTGGATCATGACACCAGGAAGAAGACATCATGATCAGATCCTAAATCGCACGATTTCCATCTATAAATGGTTATAAATAATGGATATCAATCTGCAACAACTATGTCTCTATTTAACTAGTCCTATATACCACATAATGAGTATCAGCCACTTTCTTCAATATAAATTGGCTTTTACTGTTCTACTCCTTTTCTTGAACTTCTTAGGAATTCAAGCAAATACTGAAAGCAAAGTGAGTAGATATTACAACAACCTATTCTGCAATTTCTTTTATGTTTACATATTGAACACAACTCAGGAAAATTCACTATTTCGTTTCACTGTAATACTAAGAGTATGAGTAATGATTGCTAAATATAGGTTCATATAGTTTACATGGGAAGAAGGCAACATGATGATATTGAACTCATAACATCAGCTCACCATCAAATACTTACTTTAGTACTGGGAAGGTAACTGAGGAAAGATCAACAAATTGGTTTTCTCTTCTCTCCAAACTAATATGTGCAGACTATTTAGTTCACAACTTTATGTTTTATCCTGATGCAGTCCAGAACTGCAAGAGATTCAATCATCTATAGTTATAAGCATGGTTTCTCCGGCTTTGCAGCCAGGTTAACAAAATCTCAAGCCAAAAAGATTGCAGGTAAAATGTAGTAGTACTTTGCAATCTCTCTCTCAAGCTGGTAAAGTAGGACTTCAAAAAAAGTTTGAAGATGACATACTTGTTGGTTAAATTGGGCACGCTATAGTTCAATTGGAATCGCGTGATATTTCCATGTTGTCCCTCATTGAATTTGTTGCAGAGTTACCTGATGTGGTCCATGTGATTCCAAATCACTTGTACAACTTTGATATTCAACTCCAGCATCGAGAAAATCTCTTTCACTCTTACTATTTCAACCACTCACAAATACAACACAGGTTATAATTTCGGGAGCTTAACTTGGACTGACGGGGTGCACAGAGTAAGAAGCCCTATATCTGTGAGAACAGAGTTCCCTGAACTTGCTGGCTAATTTATTTTAAAGCACTTATGTAATCCTAGTATGAAGCAGTGGCTTCATGATTGAGCTTCTAAGCAAGCACTTCTTCGTAGTGGCTCCCTTACATGCCTCATTTCAGAGGGATCAAAGTGGCTCTATTTCATTATATTCCATCCATATCCCAATTCCATTCATTTAATATCCCTTTGGTGTCATTGACATAACAAATGTCGTTTTTAGTCTATCTCTTTCTATTTCTTTTTCTATATATGGAAAGTTCAAAAATCATCATATAATAATCCAGAAATTGCAATAGAAAAGAACTAAGGGAGGTTTGTGATGATTTTTCAATCTTTTCTACTAGGTAATCTAGTATCCTTATAGATGAAGATAATCAATTCCATCGTTGTGGTCGGACTCTATTATGGATTAGTTTCACTCTTGCTTTTGCCTTACCATCTATTATATGAGTATTTATATTGTACGCTACTTTTACTGATTTAGTGATTAATTAGTTATTTTCTTTTACCAATAAAAACTACTCTTATTTGCCCTTTACCCTAAAGTGTCTTTTTGCAATTTTTCGTATAGTTTTTTATATCAGTAACTTTATCTAATTTAATTTAGTCATTTCACTTTGAATATTCGTCAAAATGAGTCTTAATGAGTATAAAAACTACTCTTATTTTATTTCAGACTATTGTTTTCAAAAGACTAATTTTTTTCTCTTTCCTCTCTCATGATTTTAAAACCTTATTATCTCCGCATTTTCTTCCCATCAAATATAGTTAAACCAATCAAAGGAAGGCTGAATTTAAAAGATGTCTCTATTGTCAACATCATTTCTCTAATTTCCAACTAAAATAGGAGAAAAAGTTGGCTCAAAATAAAATACTATCTATCTTTTTCCCCCTTCAACTCCTTTGCAAGCAATGAAACAGATATTTTTGTTCGTTCCCTTCCCTACTATTCAATACTAGTTAGGTCGCAAATAAGTTGAATTTCTGCCTAGTTCCATCCTTTCATTAAATTTTCCAATGAAAACACATTCACATTCTAATGCCGAAAATAGTATTAATTCCCCAACCAAATACAATGATTTGAGCCATTCTTAATTTTCGAGAGAATTGATTTCATAGGTCACTTATAAATTGTGGCCTTTTTACAATAGATATTCATTTTTACACATATGAGATCTGGTCAAAACTCAAAAGATGTTATTGTTATCTCCTGTATTCAGATTAGCAAACCAGAAATAATAAAAGATGAAAAGAAAAACACAAAGCACTATCCGAGTCCACAAAACCCACTGTGTGTCCTTAAGAAATTTAATCCCCTCAAGTACCCGAGGTTGCAGATTAATTTCTCCCAAGATAAAACGGATTAACCATTAAAGAAGTAGCGGTACCTCAAACTTCAATAATTTCAACGAACTCAAAATGACAGCAACGAATCACACACACAGACACGATCGATCGATTTTGTTTTGTAAGAAATGTATGCAAAAGAAGGGAAGAATTCGATGCAGAAAAATGAGAGAAAACCTCTCTATTTATAGCCAATAAAGGGTAAAGGTCACAACCCTTTGGAAAGAAGACAACCTTTCAGAAAGGTCACAACACTTTGGAAAAGGCACAACCTTTCAAACGGTCACAACCATTTAGAAAGGACACAACCTTTCATAAAGGTCACAACCCTTCGGCATAGTCACAACCCTTCAGGAGAGTCACAACCCTTCATTTCTTGTTCACACCTTTAAAACCCAACAGTTATTTCCTCTTAATTCTCTAATTGGATATTTTGGTGACGTTTGGTTACAAGTATAAGCAAAAATAATCCAAATTCCTACCGTTTTATATTTTATGTCATGAGTAAATCGTTTATTTTAATTAGCTTGAGGAAATGAGTTAAAGCAAGGTTTATTATAAAAAATTTGTTGAAATTGAAAATTATTTGACCGTACACGTGACAAGCATAGAGAAAACTACCGTAAACCTTTGAACGCTAAAGACTTGTTAAGAACGTCGAACAATAAGCTCCTGGACCAGCCTAATTGTATTTCTTTTTTAGGCTAAAACAAAAGGGAAGAATAAAACTTGTAATATCTTATTATAATGTCAAAATGTTCTTTCAACTCAACGGGGCCTTATTTTAAGGTCATGATGTTTGTACCAAAGGAGTTAACAAATTCACCTAACCCACGTGTTATTGTTTTTTGCCTAACCACGTTTGTATGTATAGATATTTATATAAGCATATTTATATAAGCCTCATAAAACAAAGTCAAGTAACTTCAGGCAAAAAAGGGAAATGGCTCCACTCGAAGGAATAGGTGGAGAAATTTTATGTTATATCTGGTAATTTCTTATACTATCCAAATTAGATTCGATGAATGAATGTAGGAATGCTAGTAATTAGAAAATAGGTGGAGAAATTTTATGTTATATCTGGTAATTCCTTAAAATATCCAAATTGGATTTGATGAATTAATGTAGGGATGCTAGTAATTAGGAAATGAGATATTTTAATTAAAAAAATATTTTATTCTCATTTAGGTTGTGTATAGTATGAAAGAAAATATTTTTGTATTTTTTTATTTTTAATGTTAGGTTGGTCAAAATATTTTTCAGGAAAATAGTTTCTTAAAAATGAGAAAAACAAATTTCATGAGTAACACTTGAAGTTCATTATCCCCTCCCTAACATATAAATATTCTTCTGATAATATTTTCTAATTTACCAAGCGAAAACTATAAAATAAGTAAAAAATATTTCCTTTTATACCAAACATACCCTTAATATTTTTATCAAAACAATCAATTTAACCATAACAGTCGCCCAATTTCAGAGACACCACTGCTCGCCTCCCATTGATTCTTTCGTACGTTTTTTTTGTAGAGCATGAATGAAGCTTGTCCTTAGGGCCGTTTGGCCATGCGGTAGGAAATCTTACTATGATATCATAATATGAAATAATGAGATGAAGTTGAAGTTTTGTTTGGACATGCGATGTGAAATTTTTGTGTTGTATATATTTTCTCATAAACATAAGAATCTCATAAGTTGTAAAACTATTAAAATATCCTCAATTGTTTATTCAATCTTACCGAATAAACAAAAATTTCTAAATTGCATAATAAATTATTTACAAAGCTATTTGTTCTCCACTTAAGTAATTGTTTCATCTAACTTTAATTAATCAAACTTTAATTCAATAAAAAAATTGAACATAAATTGTAGTGTACTAGTCTTTAATATAATCCTCTCACATAGTACAGACAATCTCCTCACGTTGAACTTGCATTTCTCGATCATATGACCGAGAAGACGAACCAACATTGTCATTTTGAGTCATTTGTTGGTCAATATCATTCGCAACTATATTTTCATGATCGTAGACCATAAATATTTCATCACTCCTTTGGTATTCTCGCAAATAATTATGTAACACTACAAACTATGACAATTTTCACTTGTGTGTCAATATCATAGTTTTTGGCCAAAAACATCCTTAAACTATACCCCAAACTTAATCTACATCCTTAAAGTATCATTCTTAGCAGAAAACATCCTTCAAGTATTTAAAGGTGAACAATTTTCATCCTTCTGTTAGCTATCGTAAAAAAACTAAAGGATCCTACAAAAACATGAGCAGCTCACGTGACTATCAACAATAGTTTTCCTGCATAATTTAATTATCTGCTTTAAGAAGTTCATGAAAAAAATATTAAAAATCTTAGACACCATTACTTACTGAAATAAAAAAATGTTTGGAAGGTGTGAGGATACATGATCTGGTCTTTTTCTCATTTACTAATGGATTTTTTTTTTAATTACATGCTCTAAGAAGTTCCTGAAAAAAATATTAAAAATCTTAGACACCATTACTTACTGAAATAAAAAAATGTTTGGAAGGTGTGAGGATACATGATCTGCACTTTTTCTCATTTAATAATGGAAAAAAGCTGGAGCTTAATTATCTTTACCTTTTTCAAAGCCAAACTGTATTTAGATCAATAAGTTTTTGGGTCAATTTGATATTGAAGTGATCAAAATATTTATTATGTCTCGCATTTGAGTTTCATTCTACATTATTAGAAGCGGAAGTCTCCAACAAACGCCGCTTCTAGCATCTTCAATTGAGAAGAAGCATATGTCAACTAATAATATTTTTAATACCAAATTAGAAAGATATTTCAACTAATAATATTTTTAATATCAAATTACATGCAAAATAAATGGAAAAAAAACTGTCAAATTAAAAGATTTTACATAATGCTAAACTCAATTATCGAAAATGTTCACAATAGTATTTTTGACATATCTAAGAATAGTAATTACGAAGGTATGACTTAATTTTTGTGGGATCTGTTACTTTTCTGATAAATTCAAGTAGAAGGATGAAAATTGTTACTTTTAAAAACTTGAAGGATGTTATCTGCTAAAATTGATACTCTAAGGATGTAGTTTAAATTTGGGGCATAGTTTAAGGATGATTTTTGCCAAAAACTCGTCAATATCATAATGGTTCATGCCTTGTTTCACTTGTGTGCAATTACACATTTTTGGTGCATTAATTTCGTGCTAAAATCGAACATATTGGAACTAGTGATTATCAAACATACATCACCAATTTTGTCCTTTTTCATATAAAATTGCTTTAAACATTTTCATATGTAGCCCAAAGAGAAGTTTTTTTATTATGAAAAACCAAAAAAATACCTCTATGTTCGTATTTATATTTACCAAATCAATTCCTACTTTATCATTTATATTCACCAAATTTAAAGTAATAATAAATTTTATATTGGTGAGAATAATAAATTTTAAAAAGTAATGATGTGATTATTAATTTTATCTACATATGAAATAAATGGTTAGCAGATACAAATGTGGGGCTGTTTTAACAAACTATAAACTTGTGGATAGAGCTGTCAATATGGGCTGGCCCACCGCATACGAGCTAACCCATACATGCTTTGAAATTTAACGGGTCAGGCCGGGTTATCCCATTTTTTATATAGGCCAGAAAATGGTCGGCCCAGCCCACAAGTATGTGGGCTACGGGCTTTGCCGGATCAACCTTTTTTTCTTAAAAGTATATTTTTTTATAATTTTTTAAACTAAATTATAATTTAAAAATATTATCATAAATAACGACAAGACAATATTATATAGTATTAGTGTTACTACTTGTTAATCAAATACACAAATAAAATTATCTTTATAATATTTATTAAGTTTGATTTCAAGTAAAAGTATAAATAGCTAAATAGAAATATTAACTTAATTGTTTTTCAATGATCATAATAAAACACAAAAACTATGACAATATTCCATAGGCTATGGCCTATGTAGTGATTCCCTAGAAATTCTAGGGAATTTTTTTATGTAGTACATAATTTATAAACATAATTTGTATTTAAATTTCAAACTTTAAATAGATTTTGAGTTTAGACTCTTGTTATTTTTAATACTCTATTTTATTTTTATTTGGCCCACAGGCTAGCCCTATCCATACTTCTCAAGCCCCACAAATCGGCAGGCTTATTCAGGCAGGGCTAAAAAGTCATTTTCTTAAATGGGCACTACAAATCGTAGCCCATCCCTATCAAATCACAGATTAGGCCAGGCCGGTCCAACGGGCCTACCATATTGACGGCTCTACTTGTGGATCAATTTTTGTATTTAAAAAATCTCAAATCATGATATGGAATTCTCAAATCATGATTTTTGGAGAATATGAAATTTCATCTCATGAGATGAAATCAGTGTGAAATCACATGTCCAAACATAGATTCCATCTCACGATTTCATATCGTGATATGGTATCGCATGGCCAAACGCCTACTTATTTTCTGGCACAGCTTGATCCACTTCTTTTTTGGATTGATTGAGGTTACCACATATTTCCTCATAATAAATGATGGGAGTTGAAAATTTTAATTTACTTCAAAACCATAATTTATTTTTAATATATTTTTTTATTGGGGGTGGTGGGAATTACGCTATATGTCTAATTTTAAAAATATTTACACCATGTATCTCCCCATACTTTGTGTATAAATATATGATTTGATTCATATTCATGTATAAACACTTTTTATACATTATTATATATTTTATACGAGATTGATACATTATATATAGTAATAATTTTTTCCAGCTATAATAATGTTGTACAATATAGTATATTGGGCTACGTAAAGTAAATATTTTCAAAATTTGTATATTTTTGAAAATTTCTCTTTTTTATATGTATTGAATTTTGAAAATAATATTTTCAAAATATATACAACTTCTTAATATAAAAAAGTTACAATAAAATTAAATTTATTTAAATTTTAAAATTCGAAAAATGACACATAAATATGATTTGAAAATGACAGAGACCTTACCCCCGCCTATAGCCACCATAAATGTATAATAAGTAGTGTCCCAATCAGGGGCGGCTGGTTAGGGTTAAGGAAAAGTCCTTGGCCTTAGGCCCCCAATTTTAGGGGGGCCCATTTTTTAGTTAATTAGGTAAGATTAAATTTTTTTAAAAAAATAGAATGAAGACAATAATAAATGCAAACTATTGGGAAAAAAATGCAGACGGCTGAAGTGATATATATGAGTTATGACTATGACTTTTTAACTTTCCAATAAAAAGTTGTGTACTTTTTTCTTAATGTACAAGTTACTTTTTTTTCTAATTTTATTTTTATATATTTTATCCTCCCCCTTCCTCTCTTCTATTTATTCTCATTTCTCTTCTCTAAATTCTAATTTTACATCCCTCTTATTCAAAGCTTAAGAATTTACTTGTTCTATTGATAATTTATATTTTAAATTTGGAGAAAAATATATTGCAGCAGCCCGAATCATTTAGAGTTGATTACTTCTTATACATAGTAGACCAAGCCATCTTTTCACTTCAAAATATAAAACATAATACTCACTCCGATATTAACGGTTTAGACTTATTTAATGAATTAAAAGTGTTAAGGGAAATCATAAAAGTAGAAGACAATACTCTAATTGAGATACTCAATCAAATAAAAGATTTTATTCTTTTCCAAATGCTTACATTGCTTATCGAATAATGTTAACAATTTCCGTAACAGTCGCCTCAACTGAAAGAAATTTTTAAAAATAATGAATAATAAAATCTTATTTAAGATCAATAATGTCTCAAGAAAGATTAAGTGGTTTGGCTTATATTATCGATTGAAAAAGAATTACTAGAAGAGATTGACTACACAAAAATTATTAACAACTTTGCATCTAAAAAAATAGAAAATAGATTTAAAATAAAAATATTTATAATTTTTTTTAAGGCCTTTAGTTTGAGTTTGGCCTTAGGCCACCATCGGGTTTGAGCCGCCCCTGGTCCCAATTGTGAAGGGAAAAAAAGGCTAAGCTTCTCTTATTGGATAAGGTTTGATGGCTTCCAAGGGATTCACTTTTTTAAAAATGTCATACAAAAAATCTATCACATGAAAACTCAAAAAGAAAAAAGAGAAAAAAGTAAAATCAATGTCCACCACTAAATTAAAAATCTTCAAAGATATTTTTACGATTCTTGTGTCCCAAAAGAAGACGAATTTCAGTCTACCTGGATCGTCAGTCTAATTTAGAAATCTATTCACATCCACAATTAAAGTATTTGACAAATATATATATATATTTTATTTATTTATTATTTTTATTTTTTTAAATAATACAAATATAGGAACTATAATTTTGTGTGTTTTCACCTATTATGCAATTTTCAAGTCGTTTGATTATTGATTAGAGTCAGACAGATTGATAATATGTAAAATAATTTTACAAAATTAAGATTCATATATTAAAAAATGAATTTAGCTACGTAGGGTTGAAAATGTAACTAAATAATAATGTACTTAAAGAGTTGAATTCTATATAAAACAACTAAAAAAATCACCAAATATGATATTAGATAGTTATACTAGCCTTAATTAATATATGTCAACTCTCTGCCCAACTAACAAACAAACGATGGCTAAGTGTACGATAGTTCAGAATTGGAGTTATAATTATATACTAGTTTTAGATACAAGTAGTAGTCTAATCTTTAAAATTTAAATTTTATGTACTAATAGTGAAGAAACTATTTATACATTTCTTGATAAATGTTATTTCTACCTTCATTTGATAAAAATGATACTCCCTTCGTTACTTTAACGTGTTCATTTAAAATTCTGCATGCTCTTAAATATAGTAATGATTAATATTTATATTAATTGATATATAGTCTTAAATCTTATATTATTATTTAGAAATAAATAATTAGTATTGAGGGCAAAATATGAAGAAAAAAAAATTAGTTACCAAAAAAAAATATGTTTAACACATTTATACAAATAAAAATGAACAAAAAATAGAATAACTAACTGAAAATCAAGTTAAATTCATAATGCCACCAAAGATATTTCTCCAGAAAAAAACAAAAAACATGAAAAAGTGCCATAAACAATGCTGACACCGTGACACGCAAACAGCCAAAAGGGCAGTCTCGTAATTAATTGATGAATTAATATCCGCCACTAATAATAACCACGAATCCGAGAACCTTCTTTATATTATGCGATTCCCCAGCTAATTACACCTCCATTCGCTCGTTAAGTCTTTTTTATTTTTTACTCGATATCTTGATATAACTAATTCAAATTTACATTACATATGATCTGTTGAAACTTTCTATCTTAGGCTTTTTTATATCAAAATTTTAAAATTAAAATATCTGATTAAGAATAAATACGTTATGTACTATACTTTTGATCAAGACTTTTATGTACTAAATAAAATTAATTTATTCTCAAACACTCTCTTCTCCACTCGTCACAGCTGGAAAAAAGAGTTGTTTAATTTTTATCGTATGAAAAGATAGCATTTGACAACTTCAAAACCACAAATGAAAAGATCTAAAAGTGGGCTATCCACGTGTCGATGTCCTATCCATTAAACATTAAATATACTAAACACAAATTTATTACTACATTTTTCTAACTAAAAATATCTACATAATATGGGACCTACTTAAACAAATATCTCGAAAAAAATCTAATTCTTTAAGCAAATAGTATAGTAAGAGTAAAATGAGGGCCACCAAATGACCAACCAACCAATTCAATTTTTTTTCAAAAAAGAAAACCAGTGGCTGGCCAATGGGCCCTTACTTTTTGATGCAGGTTTCAACGTGGCCAATTTGAACCATACACATGACCCTCTTCTAGATATTTTATGCTATTTCTCCACAAGACTTGAGTTTTTTTTTTTTTCGGACCATTAGATAATATAGTCGTATCAAAAATGATTTGCTATCGTTGGATCAAATTCTTCCACTAATTTTATTTTTTTTCAAGATATTTAGTAGTGGTAAAGAGTTGAGATATTTTTATTTTTATTTAGTTTTGTAAGACGACTTATTATAGCTTCACCAAAGATAGTGCTTTTTTACTATTCTTTTTGTTTCTCCTCCACTTGGATAAAGTACGAGAATTTTTTTTTGGTGAAAAATAAGTAGGAATCGAAGAAATGGGTGAGGTAGTTGTGAGTAGTGAAGGTGATTTGGAGGTTATAGGAGGGGGAGATATGGTTATTGAAACAGAGGCTGGTGGAAATATGAAGGAAACAGGGGCTGGAGCTGCTGTTGCAGCAGCATCTTCTTCAGTCTTGAAATGGGAAAGATTTTTGCCTAAAATGGTTTTTAGAGTTTTGTTGGTGGAATCAGATGATTCTACAAGACAGATTGTTGCTGCTCTTCTTAGGAAATGCAGTTACAGAGGTTAGTGTTTCGCTTTTTTTCTGAAATTGCAACAGTTTCTTTGAATTTCCTCTTTTTGAGTTTGCTAGTTAGTTGTGGCTTAATAGTGATTTTCTGTCGTGTAAAAAGATTGAAACTTTGAATTGGGTTTGAGTTATTCAAGCTGGTAAATGTGTTGATTCGAATAATATTGGAATTGCGTGATAGTTTTCTTGATAAATTGCCATGAGGATCTGTTTTTGTCAGTTCTAGTGTTGAATTTTTTCCGACTACTGGGAAATTGGGGCTTTGCTTGTATGTTTCTCCCCATTTAGGACAAAGTTAGGCAGAGTATTGAAGAATTAAGTTTGAGTTTGGAAATTTCAGGTAGATTTACTAATCCGGCTAGATTTTCGGAATATATATGTTCGGATTCTTTTCAATTGAGGGTTAAGATTACTCTAATATTCAGGATTTTGGATTTGAAGTTGGTTTGCTTAAGAAATTTCTTTTGTATCACATCTTGAAATTATAGAATCTCTAATTTTCTGTATAAGACAAAATATGTAGTATTAGAATGAAATGAACCTGAATAGAGCTGACGGTGTAGTTGATTGGTAGCATAACCCTGGAAATTACATCTTTTTCCTGTTAATAACAACCATTTTTGGAGTACAGTCTGCTTATTTGAAAGTGGTAATTACTGTGGAACACTTTATTGTTAATGTATTGGTTAATGAATGAGTCTTTTTAAGCATAAGAATGAAATGGGAGAAGATAGAATTGGACATTCTAGCAATTTTTATTGATGGAGATCCATGTCCATGACCTAACAGTTTGGTAAATTGAGGATATGTTGCTGAACTTTATGGGTACAATTTTATATCCGACTTCTTATCTTCTCGTATGGGAAAGAATAAAGAAAGGAAGGAATAACTTAGAACATTTGATCTGCTTCTGATATTCTGACATATCAAAACGAAAATATATATATATATATATATATATAATGGGCCTTTGAATCCTTTGGTTGTGATGATAAGCAATTTACTCTCCATCCCTGCTTCAGCAATGCATGAGACATACTGAAGGGAGGAAAACAAATTATGTAATCAAGACCTGTTTCCTTTGTTAGGATTTTGACGTTTTAAACATTTTGTTTGTGCAGTCGCTGCAGTTTCTGATGGTCTAAAGGCATGGGAGTTGTTGAAAGGCAGACCTCACAATGTTGACCTCATCTTGACAGAAGTTGACCTGCCATCAATTTCTGGATATGCTTTTCTTTCCTTGATTATGGAGCACGATATTTGCAAGAACATTCCTGTAATAAGTATGTTGCTTCCTTCATCCAGCTATTGTTGCAGAAAATGTTGGTCAGCATGTCAATTTACTCATAATAGAACTTCTTTTTAATCTACAGTGATGTCCTCAAACGACTCTGTTAGTACGGTTTATAGATGCATGCTGAGAGGTGCAGCAGACTTTCTTGTCAAGCCAGTTAGGAAGAATGAATTAAAGAACCTGTGGCAGCATGTCTGGAGGAGACGAGCTGTAAGCATAATCCTAACTTGTTTCATTTGTTTTCTTAAACATCCTATCTGAACTTTGCGCCTATCAACTACATATTAACTATTTTGTCCTATCAGGCAAGTGGTAGTTCCCAGGGGCCTGTTGCTGAAAGTGTTGCACAACAAAAAGTTGAGGTCACAGCTGAAAACAATGCTTGCAGCAACCATTCAAGTGGTTATAAGGCTTGCGTTCAGAGAAACCGGGAATGCATTGAGAAAGGAAGTGATGCTCAGGTAATATATATTACCCTTCATGAAATTCTTTTTGGACAAAAAATGCTTTATTTGTGTGAAAATGTTCGTTTAGTTTCCAATAGATGAAATTCTTTATGAGATGTCTGCTTTATAGTTTCTAGCAAGTGAGATCTGTAACCGCTTTTTCTGTTATGTAGAGCTCCTGCACAAAGCCAGAGTTGGAGAATGAAGAAGAGAATGCAGAAAACTTACCGGAATCTGTTCAACCAAATAGGGATGCATCTCCTCCAAATGCTGCAGATTTGGTGAAGGAACTACTTCATGAAGCAAACAATAGATTGAGAATTTCCGAGAATGATGCTAGAGGTAAAATTCTTCTGACCATCTTATGATTCTGAAAGCAGGTCCGGTCTGTTGATTTCTTGAAGTAGTGTCACTTGAAATGAAAAGTCTGTTGAATCAGTTAGGAGTACCTGTACTGGTTCTGAACTTCTAACGTTTTCTGTCATACAAATTGGTGCAGCTCCCATAACAGATGCAAATGCAATGACCACGGGAGAAGATATAAATTCTGATGATAGCTGGGGTCATGGGCGTACAATTGGTCAAACTTCTGATGAACATCCTGGTCCTCCAACTAAACAAGCAATTGACTTGATTGGAGCATTTGATAATTACCTCAAATGTAATTCCAAAAGTTCTGGTTCCGACACTAGGATTAACAAGGGTGATTCTTCTCCATTACTGGATCTTTCATTGACAAGGTCCCATCCAAGTGGTTCGGTAAATCAGTTTACAAATGAGAAGCGCAGATTGAACCATTCTGATGCTTCAGCCTTCACGCGGTAAGTTTTCAGTTTCTAATCTATTCTTTTACATGGTTTGATGTAGCATTAATTTTAGAATAAAGTGATGAATAGGAAGTGCCTCCAGGCTCCATCTTTGTATTTTGAATTGTTGAAAGCCTCACTACCAACACATGAAATTTTGAGAGAATGAAATACAACGACAATAAATTATTTTTCATTTGTCTACCTTGTAAGATGTGAGATCTATCAAGATAACAGAACTAAAAATAGACTCCTGAAATAACTTGGTTGTAAGACGAATTACTTGAGGCATTTCATCCTTGAATTTGAGCCTTTTAACTTGTGAAACTTTATTATCTAAGATTATAGAGTGGGAGTGTCGTTCTGAATTCTATAAGATGATCTGTGTTAATCTGATGCACCCTTTTCAAACCAATGAAGTTTTGCATCTAATGATAAGGAAAATGCTCCTGCAGGTATGTGAACAGGGCAATGCAGTCTGGACAGTCAACGTCGTCTAGGACTTATAATCTACAGGAATATGAAACTGATTCTGATAAGCAGTTTTGTGGCCATGCAATTGATTACAACTCAGACACCCGTGGTCCGATTACTAGACCTCAAAGTGTTGCCCTTCCTAACTACGGTGAACCAGGACCAGCTGAAATGGGACTTCCTTCTCCTCAGCAGAGAGCGACGCCACTCCCTATACCAGTGAGAGGCATCAGATTTGAGGGACCAAGCAGTGCTTACAGCTCCATGATTGCTCCAATTCTTCGCATGCCATCTGGCATTTCACCATTGCAGAGTCCAGGTTCGGCTACCCCTCAGGAATCTTCCTATCAGGCGAATCCATTCCTTACATTAAATTGTGAAAGTAGGAGCTCTCAGAAATTGCACTCACAGAGTGATCAAAACAACAGTGATTCGACAGCTTACAATGAGGGTAAGAGAGGGCACACATCTGAACCTACAACTGATTGTGAACGTTTTCCCTCTGCAACTGATCAAACTATAAATAGTATTTGCTGCAATGGTGATCTAAACCATGTTCATCTGAGTTATGGAAGCAATGGAAACATCTCACTTCCACTAGGCAGAACACCGGCAGAGTATAGGAAAGAAGAAAGCCTTCACACTCCTGATGGGAACTCTCATCAATCTCAAAGAGAAGCAGCTCTTACAAAATTTCGCATGAAGCGGAAAGAGAGATGCTTTGAAAAGAAGGTATATGTCAGCTCCATAATTTTTCTATCAAAAGTTCGTCTGTATTTGACGTATCATTATCTTCACCTTGAAATTATCTGGTGGCAGACTCATCTTGAAAATTCTCACTAAAGAACAAAAGATCCTGTAAGGCATAACATTTCCCCTCTAAATTAACCAGTGGAAAGGAAAATAAGATATCAACAAGACACACTGGTAAACAGCAAAGCCAGATAAATAGAACTAATTTTTAATAACAGTTGTTAAAGTCCACTGGCCAATTTATGAATAATCATTTTAGAGCAAATGTATTTTACTTTCAATGGATTGTTCTGTCATTGCTCATCAATCATTTTCTTTTGTGATTTGCTCTCAGGTACGATACGAAAGCAGGAAAAAACTCGCTGAACAGCGTCCCAGAGTTAAAGGACAGTTTGTTCGTCATGTTCCTAGTGAGTCTTCGCCAGGTAACTCATAGGCAGATTCGCAATATAGGATCACAAATTCATCCAACGAAAGGAGGAAGCAGAAAAAATATAAGTGGTGTCAAACGACTTGTGATTCTGTCCTTCCAAAGGTCGAGGAACGAACAAGAGGATGACCAAGTGTTTATGATGCTGAGGTCACTCACTTACAATCTAGTGAGGAATTCTCTACATTTTTGTGAAGGAGGGCAGCCCTGCCTTTTGTTTGCGATGTCAAATACGTATGGTACATCTCTCAGTTAACATATAGGTTAGAAACGTCCAAATACGAATTTTTATATTCATGACTAGGATCAATTCACCTCTCTTGTTATAGTTGGTGAGATGATCAAATCCTTTTTCCGGTTTGTAAATTATTGGAGTCTTTTTGCTGTACTTCTCTCGATCAGACCACGACTAGTTCTAGGCCTATGTACAGACTTTTAACAGAGATTTTCTGGTTATTATTTTCGTTTCTGTTTATAGAAGACATTTGTTGTTGCAACATTGTTACATATATAGTCAAGTAATTGTTTCTTTCTCATGAGTCATGATCAAAGTGATGCATACTGCCAGTCTTCTTCACACTCTCTGAGGCTCTCCGAGTCTTTCTTTCCATTTCTGTTTTACCCATGCTTTAGCATAGGAGTGTTTGTAACAGTAACAAATATCAATGTGTATAGAATGTTAACCGTTTCCATAGTCTCGATCATTTCTACTAAACGTGGCATGCTCGAGTTCTCTCTAGAAAGAGGACTTCCAAGAAACAAAAACAAAATAAGGCAGCAAGTACAAGCCTGAGTTGAAAAAAACAGTTAGTAGCATTTAAGTGGAAGGAAAGTAAAAAAGAAAAAGAGGGGGAGCTAAGAGCTTGAGTGGCCTTAAATTATGGTAAAAAGAAATGGGCCATGGATGTTGATACCTGATAAACCAAAAACTACAAAAGCTTGACAACAACTAGATTCCCGGTTTTATATCCTGCCATATGCGTGCAGCCAAAGACCCTCTGCTTTATTGCCTGCAAAAGTTGATTTGGATGTTGTCTATTATTAATGTTTATGATATACTCAATAGTTTTTCCCACTTCCTCCAACTACTTTTACTCGTTCACTCGTCTAGATCAAGACCTTATTATTAACTATAGTCATTTTCCAAAGCATATAATATATTTGATATAGTAAAATTATCTCTATTTGTTGTTCCTTAAAACGTGTGTCAAGTCAATACTAAACAAAAAATAAATAAACAGAGAGAGTAACTATGTAGTATTACTTCTCCTTCCCATATTACTTGTTCAATTTCTCTTTTACACGTCTCTTAAGAAATCATAAATAAGAAAGATATTTCTTAATAATCGAGTAAACCCTTGTCCTGAGATGTAAATGGAACAGGGGAGGGAAAACAGTTGCGTGAAATTTTGCACAACAGAAATGAGAAGCAAAAAGAAATAGCAAGAGATTTGACATTTTGACACACAACCTGGGCATGATGAAGAAACTAGGCATAAAGCAAAACACAAAGTTGAGGGCAATATAATATCAGTGGACCTGTCCCCTGTCTTTATCAAAGTAAAATGAGATAGCAAAGAGAAAGTTTCACTTGTTACAAAAGAGTAATGATGATGGGCTACACTCAAACTCAACTTTATCTGAAAGACCTCCATAACTGAATTAATCAAAAAAATAATACTACTAGTAATTAAAAGCAATCAATTAGTTACCCGCTGTTTTCAAATTAAGGATGGCACACTTTTAACTATAAACAACATTATTTCAATTGCTTACTACCTACTCTACATCTATCTACAGCTTTTGTATTTTAGTTTTTCTTTCCAGTGGTGATAACTCAACATCTTACTCGTAAGACTATACTAATATATTCCTTGTGTTAATAATCAAATGTCTACGTAGCAAAATTGCAAATTGACCCTTAAATATGAAAACAAGAGAAGAAAAAACAAAACGGTGGGTGGGAAGTTTCCTTAAGGCAGAAGTAACATGATGAGCTATAATATAAGCAACTTTTTTTTTCACCATAAACTCGATTGAGTAGAAGTTACTACTATTTTCACTAATGAGAGTTCGAAATATTAAAAGTAAACATATAAAAAAATTAATTAAAAAATATTTAATATCTATTATATATACGTAAAAAATAATTTTAATTAATTATATATATATATATAATGTAATTTTAATTATTTTTTTTGCCCTAGGGGCTAGGGGTGGACAGAGTTTGGTACAATCTGAAGTTTAAACCTTTTCAGGTATTTGATATGAATTTTTGGATTATAAATTGACCTTCGATTTTATTTTTAGAAAGTTCAACTGATCACTACGTATATATTGTAAATATGCCATTAGAAATAATTCAATCAATAGAAATCAGACTTATCATGATTCCAAATAGAAATATTTAAAATCATTTTCCTTTATTTGAAAGGAGGAAAAAAAAGAGGTAACATTTATATCTAAATATTAATTTGAATTGATATGAGTCTCAATGACAATGATTAAGATTGACAACTTATAATATATTATAGAATACACACGATTCCATGAAAATATTTATTTTTATGATTGTTCATTTTGAATATTCAATTTAAATAAGTTGTATCTTTGCTCAGACCAATAAACAGAGTTGAGGTTATAATTATTGTCCCTAATAGAAAATCGAAATAACTAATTATGACTTGTATTGTTTGTAACTACTAATCTAGATAAAATGAAAAAATTTCTATGAACAAATAAGTTTGATACACAACATAATCGAGCAAAGTAACCTCAATCCTTGTTAATAGTAGGAAACTATATAACAGAGCAAACTATTAGGCGAGTTGAGATTGTTAATTGTTATAATCTGCCCTATAAATCAAAAAAGTCAATCTAAAATCAAATTTAAAAAATTTAATCTAATTTGGGATTATTTGAATTGAAATTAGATTATAATTTCTTCAATTCAAAAATTCAAACTAAATGGCCCGAACACCCACCCCTAACCTGCCCCCATGGACTTGGAAAAAGTCCATTTCTAATTAGATTCTTCATGTTTTCCTCTTCTTTTCAACTTTTAATTTCCATGGACCAGAGCTCAATCAATGAAATGTTTTTCCATATTATGACTTTATTTTATTTATACAATGTAGTGATTTACACGGAAAAGCATGTCTATAATTTAATTAACAAAAATCCCTGATATTGTTTTGTCGAATTATATCAACCATCAACGGTCTTCGTAAACTTCATTTAAACACTTAAATTATAGTTATTCAATTGAGTACCTAAGCACGTGAATAAAATATTCTTATTAAATACTTTTGTCTCAAATTTAAGAAAAAAATATATTTTGCGTGTGTTCACCTATTTTTATTATATTTAAATAGACTAAAAAGAAATTAGTACAAACGAATTAAAATGATGAAAGTAAAATCTTTGTAGCCCTGAGGAGGAGTCGAAGTCAGGGCATTGTGGCATATAGTTTATCATTTTAATGAGTGCAATCATTACACACTTTAAAAAAAGGCTACCTCTTTTTTTCAATAATGCTAAAAGTTGTAATGAAGATTCCGTCTCACATAGATATATATCCCTAATTTCTTCCAAATCAACCATCAATTTGATATATGATACTAAAAGATTCAAGCTAAAAAGCATGTACCATATATAACAAAGTGCATGCATATTCATCATCGATACAAAAATAATAATATCTCACTTTCCTACCCTATCCTACAGAAAGCCAATTGGCTTCTATATCACGCATTGCACGCATGTTATATATATAGAATTTTTTTATTTTACATCTTTTAACAGTAAGTCTAGTAGCTCACTAATTAAAATACTGTGAAACTAGACACTCTCCATCTCAATTTAGACTGGAAAAAACTATTTTCCTATCATTGTAAGTATCACATAGTATGTAATTTTTGTCCATCAAAAGCTTACACTGTTACACATACCAAAAGATTGCTAGAACTTGAATCCTAATTATACAATTTTCCATAATTTTCATCTCATTTTATTAATCATGCTATAAATAAATAAATAAAAAATTAGCATCAATTTAAAGCAGAATTAAGATAGATTTTCAATTAAAAGTAATCAACATACACTATTAAAAAATGAAAATTAGTGTCAGACAACAAAGTATGTCGTTCATCTTATTCAATTTCACAATGAGTTATCAAAAAATTCTACTTATTAGCTACGAACTAAATAATTTAGTAATGATAACAACAGAAGTAAATTTAAAACTCTAGGTGAACATTTTCAATAACTAAACAACCTAATGACTTCACCAAAAGGTAAATAAAGGAAAAAGACTACTTTCCTTTGATATCATTGCACTTAATTAGTCAATACCCCATGCAAAAGTAGCCACTAAAAAGCAGCCAAAAGACAAAATAATTATAAACTTCTACTTCTAACACCACTTCTTCTTGTATACTATATATAATAATAATAACCTCTTCATTTCATTTCATTTCCTTAGCATTGTAAACTTGCCTTTCTTTATTTTCTTGCTTAGCAGATGTCTCCAATTGATGTAAAATCCCCAAAACACTGTGAAGAAAAAGGCTTCAAAGTAGAAAATCTATTCCCAAAAAAGAAGTTATTCTTTTGCTTCTCAACAATTTCCCTCTCTATTCTCTCATTCATCTTTCTTCTTTACCTCACACTTCATCCTACAAAACCAAATTTCACATTAAGAGAAGCTGATATTTATCAACTCAATCTCTCAGGTCCACGCCAACTGCTTAACTCGTCTATACAACTCACCCTCGTATCGAAAAATCCAAATAAGAAAGTTGGAATTTACTACGATGAATTGCAAGTGTTTGCTTCTTATAAAGGACAACAAATTACTCTTCATACTTCTCTTCCTCCATTTTATCAAGGCCATGAAGATAGTAATTTTTTATCGGCTTTGTTGATTGGGAATGGATTGCCAGTGGATCCTTATTTTGGTTATGAGGTGCAACGTGACCAAAGTGTTGGAAAACTGATTATGAATTTGAAAGGAAGTGGTAGGTTGAGATGGAAAGTTGGAACTTGGGTTTCTGGGAAGTATAGGTTTAATGTTGATTGTGTTGCTATTATGCCTTTTGGATCTTCCTTGCCATCTGCTCCGCTTAGTTTTAGACAAGGAGCGCAATGTTCTACCACTCTTTGAATTAAATATTACTAGAAATAATTAATTAAAGCCCTTCCTCACATAGGGAGTATATTGTTCTTCTTTTAATTTCATATATATTTTGTATGATTATACTATTGTAAATTATCTTTTGATGAAAGGTACTTGAGTATACATCCGCCAAATTAAACTAATCGCGTTGGGTCTATTGTACACCATATATATTTGCAACTTTTGTTATCATAAATTATATTGATGAGAAATATAAAAGCTTTGTTAATTTCATGCAAATATTTTGTAACAGTCTAGTACTACGAATAATGAAGATTAAGTGCGAGTTTAGGATAATCGAGTCTTAAAGGGCGTTAATCTTATCTTGAAAGTTGTGTCCCTTTGATTGTAGATGGAATTAAAGATTAACGAAATAATTTGTAGTGACAGAAGCAAGTGGATGATCTAGCTGATATGACTCCACATACTGACGAGTTAATGAGAAACTAATGCAGCGTCTTCTTTATAGGAGTATCTTTTAGGAGTTATTTTATACTATTAAGACCTATACATTATATTTTGTTTACACTAAACTTGTACGAACCAAACGGCTTTTGAAAAACTTAAAAGCGACAGGATACTATACATCTTTTTGTACTTATATATTATTGGTTTTCGAAAAATTCTGTGGTTATAAAAAGACAAATACTAGGATAACAAGGGAAGACACCAAACATTGATTGATCTTTATATTGGTTTCCGTGCCAGCTCGCCATCGCATGGGCACCTCAACTATTATTACATTCCAGGCTCCCACCAAAGCAAATACTTAGGAAGATGAAAAGAAATGTACTTATGTTTTCTAAAAAATTTGGACCTTACCTCACATGGTTTTTCACTCACTTTATTGGCGCTAAGCCACACCCTTGGGCTTCATACTACAGTTTTATGACCCACACACACACTGTTAATTAAAACATCAAGATAAGATGGTTTCAGAGCAACAATCGCTAATTTTCCAGCACGTTCCGGTGTAGTTCGACCAATCTTTCTCTAATGCTTGACCAGTAAATTCCCGAGCCGTAGACGAGTTGTAAGACCCTAAAAAGGGGGAAAAGCATTTGCTTCCTTCTAACCTCTATTCGGTTTCTGATTGGATAAAATTTACTCGTATTGATGGGATCATTTAACCAACTTAAACTGCCAATGACAAACCTCTTGCTCTCATCACATATGTCTTTGCCATTTAATTTGCAGAGCAACTCGCTCAATACCAATCCAGAATATATATATATATATATATATATACAGGGGAGAAAATCCTCCATGTAACAATTCTGAAGGCAAGTTGAGCTCATATCAACACAATTATATGAGTATGACTCCTCCTTAAGCACCATAGAGAACTTCAAAATTGGAGGGAACGCCTCAAGTTTACCAGTTCTTCCTCACCTAAGCAAAACATTGAGAGTTACCGCTCAGACCTCTCACTCTAATTACTTCTGCTTGTAAAAACCCGCTTGACAATTCATTTGTGATCAAATTCCTGATCTCTCCAATTAATGGAAGCAAATTTTTCCAAAGTTTTTGAACTCAAATGTGATAAGCATCAGATACAGTACAAATATTAACTACACAAACGTTAAATTTCAAAGATGTAGTAACAAGGTAAGAGGAGGAGAGTGAACGTTGAAGGGTCACAATAATGTGAGGGAATTTGAGAATCCAACTAAAAACTTAATGATCTTTATAAAACCATGTTAATGCACTAGTATATCTGATGAAAATGAAAGATTTTCTAATGTAAACTGAAGATAGGCTGAAAACTGGGCTGAAGCAAAGAGAACGCGTTAACAAACAGAAGAGTGGGATTAGAGCAGAGAAACAAGGAACTTGATAGGTTAAGGAGTGTCCGTGGAGAGTAAAGTTAGTGGCTTAATGAACTGAATTGAGACTGATCGCGGGGCAGCAGCAGCCCGATTGACTAAGTTTAGAGAAAAAGCTTAGAGCAATGTAAATAGAAAGATGAGAAGAGAAGGAAACCATAACAATTAGGACTTGATTTACATGGTTCACAATAACTCATCCTTGCTTTCACCAAATTCCTTCCAGTTGTACCCAGCCCCACAAAAACAATAAAACAAAAAACTCGTAGCTAGGAATATAGGAAAGATGTCACAGAGTCAGCCTAGCATTTTGGGAATATAGAGCAGGAGAAACATTTGGAGGGATCTGAACAAACTACAGTGAAATTCAATATAATTAAGGGCTTTATTTAAATTGGCTTCTATGTTTCCAATCCTCTGCATGTTTCGTAGCAGGGAGTAAAGAAATTTTTATATCATGAATGAAGAGAACTTGCTCCAAAGCACTACAAACACTAGGTAATTGTGGCATCTTCAGCAATGAGAATGTTCATGAGTTGGGTATTTCAACTTGATCACCACATTTTAAGGCCATTAGAGGCCCCTACAGAACCCTAAACCCTTAAAATTGGTATCAATTACAGCAACTAAAAGGAATTTCAAAGGCCTAACTAATTTTGAATTCTTTCATACACATTGCCAACATTATCTACTTTTATGCTAATTAAGCCACAAAAGGCTGGTGACAAGGATTCTTTCTTTCCAATTTCTTTCCTCCCTAATTCCAGCCTTCCTCCACCTCTATGGTGTTAACCATACCTCTTTCTCTAAGTAGGTAAATATTGTTAATACATGGAGTGCGCCTATCATCCCCTCTACCCTACTCCACTTAGATACTAGGCTTACTGGCTTATAAGCTCGAACTTGTGAGTTGTGATGTAAGTCACAAGTCTCTCACCAACCAATATTAGATGTAAAAGCATAGGAGTATCATCTATCCTATCACTCAACAGTGTCGCCAGAATTAGACTCTAGTGTAGTTTTTAAAAGAGGCCACTAGAGGCCTACAGAACCATAAACCCTTAAATTGGTGTCAATTACAGAAACTAAACGGAATTCAAAAATCCTAACTAATTTAAAATTCTTTTTTTTTTTTTGACAATTCATAAGTAGTATTCTTCAGCATTGAGGGAATGCTGGCCAGCATCAAACTAACTAATTTAAAATTCCTTCATACACATTGCCAACATTATCTACTTTAATGCTAATTAAGCCACTAAACTAAATCCACAAAAAGCTGGTGACAAAGGATTCTTTCTTTCCCATTTCTTTTCTCCCTAATTCCAGCCTTTCTCCACCTCTATGGTGTCAACCATACCTCTTTCTCAAGTAGGTAAATATTGCTAATACGGTGTGCGCATACCAGCACATCTACCCTACTCCACTTAAATACCAGGCTTACCGGCATAGTTCGCATGGCGCAAGGCTCGAACTTGTGAGTTGTGATGTAAGTAACAAGTCCCTCAAGAAGCTTATATTAAATGTAAAAGCATAGAAGTATCACTAATCCCATCATTCAACAGTGTCACCAGAATTAGGCTCTACTGTAGTTTTTTCATGAAAGAACAATAATAATAACAATAGTTTGAGCTAGTTTATGCATGACTCAAATATTTCCATTGGGTACATGCATCAGCCCACCAAGACATGTAATCGAATAACTCAGACCACCAAAACTTGGGAAGATGAAAAGAAATAAACTAATCATGTTTGCCTCTGTGTAACTCGAACTTTGGAACTGATTTTTGGTTTTGATTCCTTAAACAAGGAGTGACATTGAAATTGAAACAGATATTCTGCAGTTAAAACCCTGAACATGAAATCACATTTAGCTTAAAAGCCCCCAGCTGCCTGAAGCTACAGCCAATTAGCCATCCCCTCAATTGGCAAGCTCAAAATGGAAAGTCATTACATTATTTGGCACCTAACCAAAATAAAATAAATGGTTTTGACGGTAAAGGATAACCTAACCAAAAGATCAAGTGGTAGGAAACAAGGTTCGCCCAGATATAACAAAGCAAACATGTTGTATTTAAGATGTTAATTATCAAGTTATTCCCACTTGGAAGCACCATAAGTATAATGTAATTGAATTTCAAATGACATCCTGTTCTTCTCAGAAGTCAGGACAAGACAAGAAGCTTTCGCTGTTAGAAAGATCGAGAAAGATATACACGCAGTAAATATTAAATCCTCAATACCTGAGATGAATATTAACATGAATAGAAAGCTAAATCAAGCAATTCTTCTATGTAACTGTATCTAAATATCCTATAAAGTATAAAGACACTCAACCGCAAGTCTCAGGGAAGCCATCTTTATTATTGAACCATGTATGTAGTAGTCAAAAATTCAATCTTGGAAGGACAAGAGCTCAAACTCACCTCCCACACCATCGATCACAACGAATCAGCATCAACCCACTTCCAGTAATGCTTTTTACATGAAACTGCACCATCTGCGACCATCCTCTCACTAGAATCTCCATATTCATCAGTCTCTTCTGTGCAAAACTCCTCCTCAGGCAAACCATCCACTGCAGCCTCCACTGTATGCAACACATAACAAGCAGGCAATCCAGGATACGACGCCGAAACCCTTTCCTCCACCTTCTTCGAATACGAATTGGGCAAAATCTTAACAATGCCATTCTCTCTGAGCTCACCAAAAGACCCACCAAGCACTGAACCAAGCTCTTCTTTCACAGCCCGAAAAACCGCATCTTCAACTGTCTCACCAGGCTTCATCTTCTCCGACAACGGCCTACACCTATGCCTAACAGCACCATCCGACAATTCTTGGTGCGATTCAACAAGGACTTTATTGTCTTTTCCAATAACCTTAACAACCATAACCTCAACAGTTCGAACCGGCGGCGTAGAATCAGCCAGCAAAGTCTCCCCTTCAGACAACTCAAGCCAGAGATTACTAACATTCTTGGTTCCCGGCTTAACCCCCCAAGCAGCAAAAGAATCAGAAGGCATACGTGGCCTTAGCCAATCGGAGAGTGATTGGGGATTGGGGAAGTGATGAATAGGGTTACGAAGATTACTGGAAGATGGGTTTGACATAGTGGGAATTCTGAGAAATCTACGGGGGTTTAAAGGGAAAGAAACAAGAGGGGTGAATTTACGGAGAAGGGAAGTAGTGGGGTTTGAAGAAGAGAAGATAACGAAGAGAGAAAAGGCAGTGAAGATAACGTCAGGGAAGGAAGTGGGTTTCTTGTGGAGATGCGGTGGTTGTGGTGGCTGAGAAGACATATCAAGTAGTTTCAGTGAATATTGTGAAGAAGATAAGGAATTGGTGAGGTTCCATTGATAGGATTGAAAGAGAAGAAGAATTAGAGGTTGAGATGTATTCTTCTTTTCCCAATTGGCATCTAAAATCTCTTCAACTTTGACTTTTGCTTGTACACAATTTTTATGAGTGGCGTGTGGTTGCTAAAAACCCGAAATTAGTATTTTGATTTGACATGAATTTTAAAATAATAAATTAATCAATTAACATTTGTAGTTTTAAATTTAAGTTGTTAAAACGGAAAAGATTGACGCATGCATGATTTGAATGATAAATTTACAAAAAAAATAATTTATAGGAGACGGGATAGAGCTATTAAAAAAAGATAGAGTAAATGAAAAAAGAGAAATTTTCGCATATAGCCACTAAAAATAGCCTAATTACTCTCCATATTTATAGTTTGTTAATTACGATTTGTAGCTACATGTTATAGGGAAGAGAGTGGCGAGCCAGATTGGGAGAGGGAGGAGAGAGGCGAGCGAGAGAGGAGAGAGTGGGAGAGATCGGTTAGATAATTGTATATTATACATATGTATTTGTATATATGGCAAGCGAGATTGGAAGAGGGAGGAGAGAGGTGAGCGAGATTCGGAGAGTAAGGAGAGGGGCGAGCGAGAGAGGAAAATAATTTGTATAATTCGCATGTCGTTTGTATAATTGGCGGCTACGTTTGTATAATTCACATGTTTTTATATAATTGAGTAATATAAAGTATGGAATTATATAAATATGATAAAACTTGAAATAACGAATTGATACAAACATAAACATATGAACTTTAAACAGTTATACAAAATATATTATACAAATTACATTATATAAATTATATTATACAAATCTGAAAACTACGGGTTTATACAAACTTTAAAAAGTTATACACAAAAAGATTGAATGTATATGGTGACAAAACGGAAAAACCAAAGGAAATCAGCATCATATACAAATATAAATCAAACAAAGAATTGTTAGTTGTGAATCATACAAATATGGCTAATTATACAACTCGAAGTCAGCCCACGTAATAATGGTTAATGTTAGTTGCGAGTGGGAATTATAGCAAACTATAACTATGATGAGTAATTAAGTAGTATAAGTTTGCTAAACCACGTAATTTTCTCATAAAAAGGTAACGACGCAATCATACCGATCGTTACACAATCTTGGCATTGTTACCTAATAATGAATTTATATAATACAATTCAATAGAATTTAAGTGACAATCAAAACTAACATTGTATTTAAACTTACAATATAATACAACGGATAATAACCATCCAAACAAAGGGTAAAAAAACATTATTTTTTAAACAAACTAAAAAGAAAAATATAACAAACAATTGAAACAAAGGTGGTATTTTCTTTCTTTTGGTCTGTACATTTTTTTAACAAATAAAAAAGGTTTTAAGTTTTTCAAAAATTCAAAGACTATTTCTGAAATTTTACCAAAAATATATGTATTTAAGGTCTGTTTTGAGTCTTGGCAAACCTACAAAATATTTGTTCGAGAATTTTTAGCAGAAAAAGACTCAATTTTTTATTTTTTTTTTGATAACCGAGAAATCCGTCTGTGACCCGCCCTTTGGACCAATCACAGCCTTCTAAACTCGGTGAAAAAAAAGACTCAGTTTTTGGGAAAAAAAAAATTCAACCAAAAGTGGAAAATTCTACAACTATCCTAGCTTCAAAATGATGCAAAGAGAATTTGGGAAGTTCAATGAAGAAACAGAGAACTTTTTTACTTTTTTGCAATTTTTTTATTTGTGAATGAGCGCGAACTCTTCACTTTCGATGCCGCACCCGTATCGGATTCACCAAAAATACACTATTTTTGGCGAATTCAACACGCACTTGTTGACATTTTTGAAGAGCCCGAGCAATATAGGTCCACATATAGAGAAGCCAATGGTTAATAAAAGATTCATATAACAACTTCCAAGTAACTTAATGTTGAAGAACAGTTAGGTAATATCTCAATCCACATAGTTTGACAGTTAAACAAGTTTCCTTTATCATTTTCCATTACACTTGGTTTTCAAATTGATGCTTGCTAGATGATAGAAAAAAAAGTACTGAACTTTAGATTTTATTTTTCCAAATGGTGCTACTGAAGTGCCTGAAAAGGTATAATCCCTCCACCTTCATGACCAGAGGCAAAAGTTTTTTCATCTCTTACAAAGAAGGAAAAAATCAAGTCCTCCAAATAGTCCACACTGCAAATTCAAAGAGAAAAACACTTCAAACATCAGTAACAGCAGATTTATGGCTATGTTCTTGCTTTGCAGTAATGTAGAAAGACTAAAATACACTGTCAAAGGAATTGCAGAAGTAGTTATGCTCTAAATCATAAAACAAAGACAGACACTATTCGGGAATAACTTTTTTTACATCGAAAGAAACTTTACAAAAGATTACTCGTCTACCTCCATTGCATGTCAAGAAATGAGAATTCAGTCAGTCTGCATGTATAATCTTCAACCAACATGACAGTACATTTTCTATCCCTTGAACATGGTAACCACTGAACTGTATTTCATCTGTTTTGGGGTTACTACCATTGATAAAGATGACTTTGCATTGGGGTAAAGAAGAAAATCAGAGAGACAAACAGTTTGAAGTTGATATTTCCCAAATGGGCAATGCAACACAATTAAGACTTCAATCAACCTAGCCACAATAGATCAAACACATCTCTGTGAGCTACACATCAGAAATCCTCTTTGAGATTTGATAATGAAACCAGGAGAGAGAACAAGGAAAGAAAGTAAATTAAAATGTTACTCTTTTTAAGCATTAACTGAATTACCAAGATAAAACTCTCAATGAAGCCACCAATTTCCAGGTCGGGCCTTCTAAACTAAAAATAATTCATTTATCTAACTTACATATTTCCCATGAATTATAATCTATTTCTTAACAGATGAAAAGCTGAATTTTCTACAAAAAGAAAAGATTATTGTTAAGCAATTAACAACCCTTGAGCAACAGAAGCTCCATGTAGAACAAATACAACTATAACAAGGCTTAGAAACAGCAATCGGATCTCTCAAACAACAAGATGATCCAGCAGGGCCCAAATGAAAATGAATCAGCATACTGCGTCACACAAAGTTGAAATTTTTGTTCCTGTCAGTAACATAAGATTGTAAGAGATGTTACTGCAGAAACTAATATCAAAATGTATAGCTCCCACGGTGCGTCATTGCAAGGGAACTTCTCAAATTATATTTCCTCTTGTAGTTCAAGGTTTTTCTGCAATCGCAGAACCTACACTAGGGTGACAATTACTTTTACATTACCACGGAAACAACAATGAGGAGAACATTTAGTCCCACTTTAAGAAGTTAAAAAGTTTGACGGCATTTCACGAAAAAAGAAATATAAGTTCCAAGTCTTAAAACAAAATCTATGAAGGGCACATGAAACTGTTTAGCCGTGTCCTATGCAACTTAACAAATAGTTTATACTTTTGACAGGACCACATCTAATGATATCTTGTCACTCAAAGTACTGATAACATTATTAGTTCACGTGCTAACAGCAATCCAGTAACATATAAAGAAAACAATTCTGCTATTAACTTTCATGCAGTCCATAAAACTTAATTTGAATAAGTTCATCAAACAAATTAAGCACAAATGTGCTTCAAAAGCCATCAATTTGAAGCTTACGGACTATGTAAGTGATTCCTAGTGTCTTTTAATCTTGATTTGTTATTTATTCTCATCTTAATTTATTTCTCTCCAGTATGTGCCTAAAATCTCCAACTTTTGTCATAATCATTCTATTTCTTGATTTTATAATTGGACACATCACATTCACTAGTCTTCAAAGTTGGAAACTCGACGCTATTAATAGATATGAAATCATCGAACAACCTCTGAATCCTTTCATGGTTTTATCCTCACTAATCTGCCAACAATCTTATGCCTATCTTCATCCCTTGAAATCAGCGAACAAACTTTGAATCCTTTCATGGTTCTATCCACACTAATCTGCCAACAATCCTATGTCTATCTTCAGCCCTCTAACAATAACAACAACATACATAGTATAAATTTTTTTTTGAAATTAGTAATGTACAACATACACAGTATAATTTCAAAACCACAAGTGGAATTTGAGGAGGATGGTGTGTAGGCAGCCTTACCCCTACCATGCGAAGGTAGAGAGGTTTCTGATAGACCCTCGACTCAAGTAAAGCATATTAAAAAACAAGTATGTAAAGTAAATACAACAACGAAGAAGCAATGCTAAAAACAAAGAAGAAGAGAACAATAGCAACGACAATGATATGATAAATCCTTCTAATACTGAACAAATTCCACTATTCACAATTTGTAAGAACATAAGAAAGCCCCACCAGTTTCTTTGAAGTTGACTAGCTATACAATCATCAAATATGAAAATCGTCCTGGAATAACTATAAATAGATGTATAAGTTAAGTGTTAAACTCTAAAGCAAGTTGAATTTACCTTCAATAGGTTACACTAATCCATACAAATACACAAAGCCAGGGGTCTCCAGAAAACAATGCAAACATCATGTTTCAAAGCATGTATTATCTTTGTTCTTCTATTCATAATTTTGAAGCACAATTGTCATTAATGCCATTTAAAGTCATATTACTTCATTAAAAAATGTCACTCAAAGCCATTTTAAGTGGAATTCTCTAGAGCATAAGTGGAGGATGTATATGTCTGATAATCCGACAATTGGTTAAAAAGTCACATTAACTAGTAACTAGTTCCAAGTGTGTGTCTACCTTCTATGAGTTAAATTTCACATCTTGCATCACAATATGGGTTAATTTTCCTAACTCAACTTATACAATACAAATTTTATTTCTATACATGGTAAGAATTAGGAACCACATCAATAAGTGAAACCACATAAACAGGATCCTGCATTCAATAGCTCATTAATACATTTACCACAAGCAAGAATCAACAGGACTCGGAATTACTAAATCAGTTTTTCCTGTTTTGTTCTATTGCCACACAATTTCTCTAAAAACTGGCAAGCAAAAAGGCCTTTTTTCGACCCATGTGCCTGTTATAGAAGCCCTGTTCTACATGCAAACAAATTTGATCCTCTAATTGCTCAAATTGACATTGGATCTTCAAGCTTACAACCAATTAGCTCCCCTTCAGTCATTGAAACATCAAGATGGACTAAGTTAGTTATGCTCAAAGCATGCAAGGCATTCGGAATAAATGTTGCGGGGTTTGAACATGAAATCTTGGGGATGGTCTTACGTATGGAACAAAGGAGACAGGAGCAGAAGCAACACCAATCATCATCCATCAAAAACAATGTAAAAGGGAAGAAGAAACAATCACTAGAATTGGAGAGATTGAAGTGGGGAATGAACTCGGATGGTAAAAAGAAGGAAACAGGGGGCAGGTATTACAAGGCTTTCTCCGGATGAAGATCAAAATCTTGAGTTGGAATGTGCGGGGGCTCAATGAAGCAGATAAGAGGAGTACAATAAAATCGATGATTCACAAATGGAGGGCTGATATAGTGTGTTTACAAGAAACCAAAATTGAAGACTGGTCACCTCGGAGGATAAGGCAAGTGTGGGGGAACAGATGAGTAGAATGGGCAGCCCTGAATTCTATTGGTAGGAGTGGGGGTATCATTGTGTTGTGGGACAAAAGGCAATGGTCAAGCAGGGGAATTCAACAAGGATGCTACACTATCTCATGTATGCTGGAAAGTACACAAGAGGACTTCAGGTGGTGTTTCACAGGGGTTTATGGATCTCACACAAATCCAGAAAGGGAAGATTTGTGGCATGAACTTGCAGCGATTAGAGGCTTATGGGATGAACAATGGGTAATAGGGGGGGACTTCAATGTTTGTAGATATGAAAGTGAGAGGTTAAATTGCATTAGGAGGTCCAGGGCCATGAAATCATTCTCAAATATCATCCAGGATTCGGGAATAATTGACCTGCCCCTCCAAGGGGCTCATTACACTTGGTCTAGAGGGGGAGATTGTATGCAAGCATCAAGAATAGATAGATTCTTGATATCCTCTGAATGGAATGAAAATTTCAAGGTTATAAAACAGGTTGCTCTCCCAAGAGTTATATCAGACCATAGGCCTTTGCTACTGGAATATGGTGACTGGGAAGTCAAACCATCCTATTTTAAATTTGAGAATATGTGGCTTCAAGCTGAAGGATTTATGGACAAAGGTGAAGAATGGTGGCACAACTACACTATTGGGGGGAGTCCAGATTTTATTCTCACACAAAAACTGAAGAAACTCAAGAAAGACATCACTGACTGGAATAAGGCTACATTTGGGCAGTTGGAAACACGAAAGTCCCAAATATTGGAGGACCTAGCCTTGCTGGAAACTATAGCCGAAAGCAGACTCATGTCGCAAGCTGAGAAGGAGAAGTTAGTAGCGCTAAAACATGAGCTTCAAAAGCTAGCAATAGCAGAAGAAGTGTCTTGGAGGCAAAAATCTAGGTGTTTATGGCTCAAAGAAGGAGACAAGAATACTAAATTTTTCCACACCATAGCAAACTCCAACAGGAGAAACAACTGTATAGATAAATTGCTGATTGATGGAGAAATTAGTGAAGAGAGTGAGGAGATCAAAACAATAATTCTCAGTTTCTACCAAGACATGTACACTGAAAATGAGAATTGGAGGAGGCCCAGAGTAACTTTTGATGGCTTAGCCAGCATATCACTGATAGAGAAAGCTTGGTTAGAAAGACCATTTGAAGAGGAAGAGGTGTGAGCTGCTTTGATGTCTTGTGCACCAGACAAAAGCCCTGGCCCCGATGGATTTACTATGGCATTCTACCAAAAAGCATGGGAGATAATCAAACCTGACTTAATGGGGACTATCTCTCATTTCCATCAACAATGTCACATGGTAAAGTCTTGCAATGCCTCTTTTATTGCCCTTATCCCAAAGAAGAAAGGTGCAATAGAACTCAAAGACTTCAGACCCATAAGTCTCATAGGTAGTGTCTACAAGATTATTGCTGAAGTCCTAGTGGAGAGGCTGAAGACAGTCATGGGGAAGCTAGTATCAGGAGAACAAAATGCTTTCTTAAAAAACAGGTAGATTACTGATGCAGCCTTAGTCGCAAACGAACTTCTAGATGGAAGGCTAAAAAGTGGAGTTCCTGGAATCCTATGCAAGTTAGATGTGGAAAAAGCTTTTGACAAACTCAATTGGTCTTATTTATTATCAATGCTGAGGAGTATGGGATTTGGCGAAAGGTGGATCAGGTGGATCAAATTCAGCATTACTACTGTCAAAATATTCAATTCTAGTGAATAGATCCCCAGTTGGTTTCTTCTCCCCTCAAAAAGGGATTAGACAGGGAGACCCCCTCTCTCCATTCTTATTTATCCTTGCCATGGAAGGTCTCAGCAAGATGTTAGCAAAGGCAAAGCAAATGCAATGGATTGAAGGATTCAGGGTGGGCAACAACGAAGATAATTATATCTCTGTGACTCACTTGCTCTGCGCGGATGATACTCTTACTTGTTGTGGGACAGAGAAGTCTCAGGTGCGATATCTCAACCTAACACTACTTCTATTTGAAGCAATCTCCGGGCTACATATTAATATGCAGAAGAGTAAGATCAACCAAGTAAAGGTCCCTAATTTGGAAGAACTGGCTGGCATCATGGGTTGTAGCATTGACACATTTCCAACAAAATACCTAGGTCTCCCTTTGGGAGCAAAGTTCAAAGATGCAGGAGTTTGGAATGAAGTTATCAAGAAAATGGAGAGAAGGTTGGCAACTTGGAAGATGCAATATCTCTCAATGGGAGGCAGGTTGACTCTTATCAACAGTGTACTTGACAGTATCCCCACATATATTATGTCAATGCTCCCAATACCATCCAAGGTACAGAATCAAATTGACAAAATCAGAAGATCTTTTTTGTGGAAGGGGAGCTATGAGGGCCATAAGTTCCATCTTGTGAAGTGGGAAAATGTAATTATGCCAAAGCAGCACGGAGGTTTGGGAATCAGAGATTTAAAGAAGCACAACAAGAGCCTGTTAATGAAATGGTGGTGGAGATATGCTCAAGAACCAACATGTATCTGGAAAGAGGTAGTGAATGCCAAATATGGGAGGCAAGACAAATGGAGCACCAAGCAGAACAATGATCCTTATGGAGTTGGACCTTGGAAGTACATTAACCAGCTAAGGGAGGAGTTCTTCCAAGAGGTGTCCTTCAGGATTGGAAATGGGAACTCAGTTAAATTTTGGAAAGACAGGTGGCTTAACAATCAACCTCTCAATGTCCCCCACCCTGCTATTTACAGGATAGCCTCTGACACAGACTCTTCAGTGGCGCAAAACAGAGAAGGTGGAATATGGGCACCACGCTTTAGAAGGAATTTTCAAGACTGGGAGCTTAATGAGCTCTTTGATTTTTTCAGAATTCTAGAAGGAGCCTCAATGACCCCTCACTTGCCTGATAGCTTAAAATGGGGCAACTCTGAAAAAGGAATATACACAGTGAAGAAAGGATACCATAAGTTGTGCTCCAAATGCCATGATAGACCAGTGGTTTGAGCTTGGGACTTCCATGTTGGAGCAAAGGGTTTGCCTTCTGGGTCGAGCTCGTCGCACCAGGCTTGCCTAGTGCGGGTTACCTCTCCTATGTGGTTTGCGAGCTATTGCATAGGAGCGGGGGTTTTACCCTATGCGCACCCAAAGGGTAGCGGCTGCGGGTTTCTTTTGTCATCAAAAAAAAAAAAAAAAATGCCATGATAGACCAGTGGCCATGAAAACTGATTTGGAAGACTAGACTACCCCCTAAAATCAAGTGTTTCACCTGGACTACCCTCAATAATGCTATCCTAACCCTGGACAATCTAAATAAGAGGAAACTTCAGCTAGTAAACAGATGTTTCATGTGCCTCAATAGCCTGGAATCAGTGAATCATTTGTTTCTGCACTGTCCAGTGGCAACAGCTCTTTGGAATATGTTTATTTCAATTGCTGGTATCAACTGGATTCTCCCGCAAAGTGTCAGAGAAGTAGTTGGAAGTTGGAGTCTTAGAGAAGTTGATTGCCCCATCAAGAAGACCTGGCAGATGATTCCATCATGTATTTTTGGTGTATTTGGAAGGAAGGAATCTCAGATGTTTGATGGTATCTCAACTCCAATTAGCAGTTTGAAATCCTTTTGCCTTGTTAGTCTCTTCCATTGGAGCAACTTATCCCTTGTAAATGATACATTACCCCTCTTAGATTTCATTAGCTCCCTCAATGTGGCTTAGCGACTATTCTTTTGCTTGTGGTTAACTCCCTGATTAAATAGGTGTTTTTGTTCTCAGGAGTTAACCATATTTTTGTGTATGTAATTTGCATCTTCTTGATGCTTTTCTAATACAACATCTTACTTCATCAAAAAAATAAGTTGTAACTATCTAAATGTATAACATAGTTGAGCAGTCTAAAAAGGACACATAACAAAATCTAATCTCCAACCCCCTCCATCACAGATTAAAAAACATACTAAACTTCATCAATAACTTATTAATATATTATCTACCACAAGCAGAAATCAACAGGATTTCAGAATTACTGAATTAGCTTTTCTTATTTTGTTTTTTTGCCACATAATAAGTTGTACTATCTAAATGTATAACACGATCGAGCAGTCCAAAAAGGACGCACAATAACATCTAAGCTCTAACCCCTTTCCACCACAAATTAATAATTATACTAAAGCAGTACTAATTGTTGGCTTACAGGAAAAATTCAATCATCCAATTGCCTTATACTTTAAGCAGTTGCAACTTGTTAGAAAACGCAATGGCAATCCAATCATGATGCGCAGCAGACCACTGAATTTGATTAATCTCAGCTCCAGCAGAGTACCTTGCCATATGATCAATCCCATTAGTCCCTACAACAGTTGGCAACTCCCAAATGAGCGCCTGCCCGTCATCCCCAGCCGAACAAATATGTCGACGACTCTGTGGAGCCCAAGCAATAGCATTAACACTCGCCTGATGCCTAGCCAACTCTGCCACAGGCCTTTCTCGAGACCTAATATCTAAAATCATAATCTTGTTGCAATCCATCGACATAGTAGCCAGATATCTTAAGTCGTGCTTGTTCCAAGCCAACCTCAACAACTGAGTGCCCGGTTCTGGACTCTCATAAATAATTGTAGTATGTTCCTTACGCCTCAAATCAAAAATCCTAACTGACCCATCAGCAGAAGCGGAGGCAAAAACCCCAGCTTCAGCCCAAGCTATATCGTAAACCTCTTTATCATGGGCTATAATTTGAGCTTCGATAGCCCCTATTTCAACATCCCAGATGGTACAAGTAGTGTCTATACTGGAAGTACCAATTCTTCTGGGTTCCACCTCATTCCAATCAAAAGACGTCAAAGGGGCAACGTATTCACTAGTTTTATTCTTACTGAGAGTGAAAAGGGGTTCAATAGAAGTATCACCAACTTCCCAAAGACGGAGGTAGTCACTGCAGGAGGCAAGAATGTCATTCGATTTGAGAGAATCAAAAGGATTAGGATGGAACATGAGCTTCGTAGGTGGATAAGGGTGTTCGAAACAGAGATTCGGAATAGGCTTAAGGGTTAGGTTATCTGCATCGAAAGAGAGAATATCAACACAATTGTTGATCTCTTCGATAAAGCTACCGATGGCAATTCGAGGGTGGCGATTGGGGAGGGAAGAAGTGAAGGAGGAAAAAGCCATGGCGTAGATGGGGTAGGATGAGTCATATGTAACGGAATTTCCAGATCGGAGATGAAATTTTTTACCGGATTTTTTTTCCATTTTTAGCGAGGATGAATTGGGGAAAATTGACATTGAAGTTATGTATGTGGGTGTGTTATGGGTTTGGTAATTAATTGGAATTGGAAAACATGTTGTTGAGCTTACATGGTGTTCACTGGCAGTTCGCTCAAAGGGAAGAAAAGTTAGTGGTTGGCAGGATTGACTAGCTTTCGCTTCCACAAGACGAAGACAGATTAGTCTTTGGTGGCTATGGATGATTTGATCTGGAAGCTTCAGTTCTTATTTGGGCCCCCAGAAGAGTTAATACTTTATTGGGCCATTTGGTTTAGGTCCAATTTCATTAGTATCACTATTTAATTTTCATTTCGAGAATCGCCTCTTTTCAAAAAGTGACATCACACAAAATCAAGACATGAAAAATAAGAAACAGAGCTGCTACTGCAGAAATATAATATAATGCCCAACAATATGGTCCAAGATGGCTCAAACAAAAATGCATCAATAGATTGCATCAAACAAAGTTGAAATTTTCATTCCGACCAGTTATATAAGATTGTCAGAGTTGCAACTGCAGAAACTAATATCCAAATGTAGACTGAGCAACTTCAGTTTATTACCAACCTCGGGTTCAACAACTGTTGGGTAAAGCCTAAACCTTACTCTTTTCCTTCTATCGGAACTGGTAACAGATTTCTAGATCCGATGCAACTAGCATAAGAAAAAATGAAAGTATGAAAGTCTCTATGCTCCATCGAATAAGCTCCCACACTGCATAATTGCAAAGGAACTCCTATAGTTACATTTTCTCCTGTAGTTCAAGATTTTCCTGTAATCGCAGAACTTAAACTACGGTAACAATTACTTTTACAGCACCATGGAAACACCTGTAAGGAGAATATCTAGCCAATTTAAGAAGACAAAAAGTTCGACAACATTTCACGAAAAAAAATATCAGTTTCAAATCTTAAAACAGAATATATGAAGAGCGCGTGAAACTGTTTAACGACGTCCTATACAACTTAACGAATAGTTTTCACTTTCCACAGGACACTCCATGATATCATTACTAGATACCACTAGACCACGTCTAATGGTATCTTGTCACTCAAAGAACACTCCATGATAACATTACTAGTTCACGTGCTAGCAGAAACCCAGCAACATATAAAGAAAACAATCCTGCTACTAACTTTGGTGCAGTCCATAAAACTTCATTTGAATAAGTTCAACAAACAAATTAATCATAAATGTGCTTCAAAGCCATTAATTTAAAGCATGTCGACTATGTAAGTGATTCCTTGAATTTTTAACATGTATTTATTTATTTATTCTCATCTTAATTTATTTTCTCTCCGGTATGTGCCTAAAATATCCCACGTTTGTCATAATCATTCTATTTCTTGATTTTATAAATGAACACATCACATTCTCCAGTCTCCAGATTCGGAAACTCAATATGTAACTTGGCATGTCAAACTCAATGCTATTTATATATGTTGCTCGGACTCTTCAAAAATGTCGACGGGTGCGTGTTGGATCCTCCAGAAACAATGTATTTTTTGAAGGATCCGACACGGGTGCAGCAACATTTTTGGACAGTCCAAGCAACTTAGCTATTAATAGATATGACATTAGCAAAAAAACCTTTGAATCTTTTCATGGTTATTCCCACACTAATCTGCCAACAATCCTATGCCCATCATCAGCCCTCTAACAATAATAATGACATACCCATTGTAATTCTACAACCACAAGTGGGATCTGAGGAGGGTGGTGTGTCCCCTACTTTGTGAAGGTAGAGATGTTATTTCTTGTAGACCCTTGGCTCAAGTAAAACATATAAAAAACAAGTGAAAATACAATAGCAAAGAAGCCACAAAGAAGAGAACAATAGCAACGACAAATAATACGATAACAATGTAAACAACACGGAATACTAAAATCTTCATCCCTTTAATACTGATCCAATTCCACTATTCACAATTTGCAGCAATATAAGAAAGCCCCACCAGTTCCTTTGAAGCTGACTAGCTATACATTTATCAAATACGTAAATTGTCTTAGAATAACTATAAATAGAAGTATAAGTTGAGGGTCAAAATCTAAAGCATGTTGAATTTGCCACCAATAGGTTACCACTGATCCATACAAGTATACAAAGTCAGGGGTCTCTGGAAAACAATGCTGACATTATGTTCCAAAGCATGTACAACTGTTGTTCTTCTATTCATCATGTGGAAGCACAATTGACATTAATATCATTTAAAGCCATATAACTTAGTAAAAAAATATTGCATAAGCAAAGGCTATATATGTCTGATGATCTAACACAATTGGCTAATAAGTTGCATTAACTAGTAGCTAGTTCAACCATGCTTCAAGTTTCTGCGAATTAAATTTCACATCTTTCATTACAGTATAAGTTAATTTCCCAAACTCAATAGCTACAATATAAATTTTATTTCTATACGTGATAAGAATTAGGAACTACATCAATAAGTCTACATAAACAGGCATCCTTCATTCAATAACTCATTAATACATTATCTACTACAAGTAAGAATTAGCAGGATTTCAAAATTCCTGAATTAGCTTTCCTGTTTTGTTCTATGGTCACACACAATAAGTTGTAACTATCTAAATGTATAACAGGGTTGAGAAGTCCAAAAAGGACACACAATAACATCTAAGCACCACCCCCCCTCCGCCACGTATTAAAAGAGATACTAAAGCAGTAGTAGTTGTTGTCTTACAGGAAAAATTCAATCATCCAATCGCCTTATACTTTAAGCAGCTGCAACTTGTTAGAAAACGCAATGGCAATCCAATCACGTTGTGCAGCAGACCACTGAATTTGATTAATTTCAGCTCCAGCAGAGTACATTGACATAGGATCAATCCCATTAGGCCCTGCAACAGTTGGCAACTCCCAAATGAGCGCCTGCCCATCATCCCCAGCAGAACAAATATGCCTACAACTCTGTGGAGCCCAAGCAATAGCATTCACACTCGCCTGATGCCTTTCCAACTCTGCCACGGGCATTGCTGGAGACCTAATATCTAAAATCACAATCTTATTGTTATCCATCAATATGGTAGCCATGTATCTCAAATCTTGCTTGTTCCAAGCCAACCTCAACAACGGAGTGTCCGGTTTTGGACTCTCATAAATAATTGTCGAATGTTCCTTATCCCTCAAATCAAAAATCCTAACTGACCCATCAGCAGAAACCGAAGCAAAAACCCCAGCTTCACCCCAAGCTATATCGTAAACCTCTTTGTCATGAGCTATCAGTTGGGTTTCCACAACCCCTTTCTCAACATCCCAGATGGTACAAGTAGTGTCTATACTAGAAGTACCAATTCTTCTCGGCTCCACCTCATTCCAATCAAAAGACGTCAAAGGGGCACAATATTCACTAGTTTTATTGTTACTGAGAGTGAAAAGGGGTTCAATAGAAGTTTCACGAACATCCCATAGACGGAGGTAATCACCAGAAGAAGCAAGAATATCATTAGTCTTGAGAGAAGCAGAAGGATTAGGATGGAACATGAGCTTCGTAGGCGGATAAGGGTGTTCAAAAGAGAGATTGGGAACAGGCTTAAGGGTTAGGGTATCTTCATCGAAGGACAGAATATCGACACGATTGTTGAACTCTTCGATAAAGCTCCCGACGGCAAGTCGACGGCGGCGGCTAGGGAGGGAAGAAGTGAAGGATGAAAAAGCCATAGCGTAGATAGGATAGGAGGAGTCATATGTAACGGAATTTTCAGACCGGAGATGCGATTCTTGACTTGAATTCTCCATATTTAGTGGAGATGAATGAAATGGAAGTTGAGTTAAAGTTTGTGCATTATGGGTTTGGTGACGAAATTGGAATTGGAAAACATGGTGTTGACCGGCGGTTCACTGTAAGAGAAGACAAAATTAGCGGTTGGTAGGATTGACCGGTCGTTTCCACAAGACCAAGGCAGAGTCATCTTTGGTGGCTATGGACGATTGGATCGGGAAGCTTCACTTCTTGTTCAGACCCCAGAAGAGCGTTTGGTCACATGGATCTGGAGCTTTACGCCCACAGTATTTTAGGAATTTTAAATCTCTTTGCTAAAGGGTATTTTTGGAATTCTAAACATACGTGATTGCGTTCCAAAGTTTTATGTCACTTTAAAGGCTAGAAGATGTTGATAATTTGATCCTACATCAATAAAATCAAACTTTATCAAATAAACGGAACTCAATATGAATAAAATATAGATAACGTCATTAGATATTTATTCAAATAAACATCTGTAGACCCAAAATAAAAAAATGACATGATCAAAAGAAATACATAAGGCCATTTTTATATAATTTGTTGCGTCTAGGGAACTTTGCATCTAGTTTAATTTATAGGCAGGCAGTGTAAGCTTGAGATAAAATAGATTCTCCTTTAATTTGCTGCTTCATATTGTTATAAAATATTATGATATGAATGTCCACTACACCAAAAAGTTACTATGACTAATTATCTCAATACTTCCATCCATTATAAAGATAACCTCCACCCTTATGACCATTATTCTTGTAACATTTCACCTCCATAACATCCTGTCATCCTCCATTATATTCATGTTTATGACTAATCTTTTGTATGTCTCTATGTTACATTATAAATAGAGGCATAAGGATTCATATTGTATGTACTTGAATACTTTGAAGAATAAGAAATACTCTCATATCTTGTCTCTATATTTCTATTGTTTTCATCTTCTATATTTCTTGTCGTATTTTACTTTAGTTTTACAACACCTATATCTTTCTCGGTCATTATTATGTAAAGCATTAAAAAGGGTTAGTCACTGACGATGCATCACAGATATTTCAACTGTAACAAATATATAACAAAAGACAAGTGAATACAATTTTACATCAATTTTCTGCTCTTTCTTTAATGGATGATCACTAATTTCCTTAATTTATAATTAATCAGCCTAAAATGGGCTATACATGCAATTCACCCTCTTTTAAGAGGCTAGAGCCCAATCATGGCCTCAGATCACAAAGGGCTAGTAATGTAAGGGCCAACCCCAGAAGCCCAACATGAATTAATGGGGCCCGATAAATGCTGACTGAGAGCAGCCCGTTTCATAGTTCAAAGGTTCAAACGCCAACGAATTGAATCCAATTCTGACTAAAAGATCAAGGGAAAAAGGCCTGGTCTACCCCTCAACTTTGTCATTTAGAGCTGATATGCCCCTCGTTATGAATGATTCATATATATATACAAACGGCTTACATATACCCCAACCGTTACAAGATGAGCTCACATATGCCCTTCATTTAACGGAAGTGAAAAAATTAGTTTTAAATTAATATTTTTGACTTTTAATTTTTTTTAAAATCATGTAGAGGTATATTTCTATTATATAGAAGAGCCATGAGAAGGACGACCAATGACATTTTAGTAATTTTAACATCATTTAAGGGTAAAATAATGTAATTGTATAATTAATGGTCAAAATGAAAATCTAGAAGAATCCATACATGTCTTAACTTTTGTTATGGGCCTGTATGGATATTATTGTAATTTTGTTAAAATAAAGAGTTTCTATTAGTTAACTTATTACAAACAACAATACCAAGCTTGTTTTGACATATTTTAGAAAGAAAACTTTGAACTAATTAAAATAAAATGTGTTTGAATAGTTAATATTTTGTTCTTTGAAATACTTTAAAGGATTATTGCGTAAAAATATTTTTAATATTATGTTACATAATATGACCACTAAATTCGTATCTTGATTATTAAAATAGTCTTTAAAATTGACGTATCAATATTTTTTTAATTAATTTGAAGAAAATATCAAATTTCGTGACTAAAAGAATGAACAATGTTTGACTATCAAGAAATTAATAATTCGATAATGTATTCATCGAAAGATTAAAAAAATATAAAAATTTTCATTTCTATATTTTTTTAATATCAAATATAATAAACTATTTAACAAAGAAAATTTGACAAGGAAAACGTTTATTCAAATTCTAATGAATATTAAAATTCAAACTAAAGAAAAATGAGTAGTTAAAAAATAAAGAAGAACAACAAAAGAAAATGTCAATAGAAAAAGACTTTGTTGAGAAATACAGAGGAAGAAAAAAAACTAAAAATAAATGAATTAGGAAAAAACAACCTGAAAAAAAAAGTATATTGGTTATTTTGTGGGGGTAAGATTTAGGGTTTTCTTTACTACATGATATTAAGAGTGTAGTATCAAAAAAATTAATTAATGTAATTTAGAATATATTATTACGATAATTGCTATTGTATATAGAAATAAACTTTCTTTCATGATTGTTTTTATTTTTGTGGAGTTACAAATTAATTTTTTAATAAATACTTTCAATATTTAGAATATAACATTACGATAATTGTTATTGTATATAGAAATAAAGTTGCTTTCTTGATTGATTTTATTGTTGTGAAGTTAGAAATCAATTTTTTTTAAGTATTTCTATTTATCGAAACCAATAATAAAATGTATCACAAAATTCATCGACAAAGCCAATTACAACCACAGTATACTTAAGTTGAAGCAATAGAGATTTGAAAGACTTTAAATCAATCTTTACGAATTGATTGATCAAATTATCAGATGCAAAGCTTATTTATGGTGCAAATATTACAAAACGAAGATAATAACATTGTGGAAAATAGATACCACTTGCGAATATATTTGAAGATCAATGAAATTTTTCAAAGATATCAACATTTTATATATTCCTCAAACACGAAATGTTTTAACTCATAATCTAACACAATTCTCTATTTTCTTGCTGCATATAATTTTTTAGAATTCAACTTTGTCAATTTAGGTTGTAAACGACACATTTATGTCGTATGACCATTTGAAATAGATTATAAAGTAATATATTGAAGTTGTTTACTAAAAAAATAAATTGTATAAAGTATAGAAATCTCATATCTTTGAAGGCTAATTACATCATATCCGGGAAGTTTCCTCAATTACAAAAATTTCAAAATTTTCATTTCTCTCGAATACATTCCTTGGTTGTCCAATACATTGGAAATGACACATTACTTCGGGGGAGGGCTGTATTCGAGAGAGGATAGGTATGTATCCGAGAGGGAATAGATGTATCCGAGAGGAAATAGGAATGTATCCGAGAGAGGATTATAATATCTTAAGTTGTGAATTTATGTAATTTTTCCAACAAAATATGTGAAATTATATTGGGCCCGTATCATGGGCCTTAAATTATCTAGTATATATATATATACTAGATAATGTTGCCCGTGCTATGCACGGGCCCAATAATATAAATGGTATATTTTGGGGCTAATAACTGAGTTTTTGAAGCTATTGTTTGCGTAGATAAAGGAATAAGTTTTTTTATCACAAACATGTACTTTCTTTGACGCTATTTAAGGCATAATAAGACTACCCACATACAACATTTTTGAAATATTTTATGTTGTCAATTATCATGATTTATAGTATTTT
>NW_006239018.1:354926-355167 GCF_000226075.1 Solanum tuberosum
AGATATTTTAAGTTGTTAATTATTATTATTTATAATAGTTTTTTGGTAATATTAAAATGATATGTGTTATTTTTTCTGTCCCAATATATGTGAGCCTGATAGAATTCTGAGAGTCAACATATTTTATTAGATAGCTTTTAAATATTTTAAAGCTTTTTAAGTCATTCGTAAATGATATATGTTGCTTCATTGGTTGAGACTTTTCCATTTGTGAGATATATATATATATACATATATATAC
>NW_006239018.1:355542-456937 GCF_000226075.1 Solanum tuberosum
ATTTGAGCCTAAACTCTCTTTTATAATATAGTAGAATATATATGATCCTTCTAGCAAAGTTCAACGTATATTTTAATCTTTTTCATACATAAATTGTTTTTGACTTCTTTGATTTTCACTATTTGAGTTTCTTATTTTATTTTATTTTTTTCATTCTTTAGTGTAAAGAAAAAAATTTAAAACTAATTGTTTTGTGGCTATATTATAATTTAAAACTATTTTTTCAGCTATATTGTAATTTAGTTTTTGAATTTCAAAAAAAAAATTGGGTCATCTATAATAGATTTTACAAGAAAATTAGTGAAACATAAATAAATTTGACCATCAAAATAATAAATTTAAATTAGTCATTGAAATAAAAAAAAATATGTACGTGTGAGGGAGGATTAAATATACCCATATGGATTATATTTTTTTCTTTAAAACATTAAATTAAAATGAATTTTTTCACTTCCGTTAGAGGAAAAGGATATATGTGAGCCATTTGTATAACAAATAGGTATATATAAGTCACTTTCATAACGAGAGGTATATCAACTTTAAATGACAAAGTTAAGGGGTATATCCGACCCTTTTTCCCAAAGCTCAATAATCCCCTTCATAAATTTACTAAAAAACGCACTTTTGATTTTGCTCACAGTGAATCTAATATAAGCGACGAATGTATAAAATTAGATACTTGAGTAATACTTAACTTAAAATGAAGTCACTTACTTTTTATAAGTTTAATTCTTGCACTATTCAATGTTATTGTTAATGATGGAACGAACTAGAAAAGACAGAGACCATCAACAAGCAACTTTAAATAATTTAGAAGCTATTCAAAAAGAAATATGATTATTGTATATGTGAGTCGAAGTTGAAAAATAAACATATCTTGAAGATTAAGTTGAAAAAGAAACTATGTGACCTCAGCTGAAGTTAAAAAGATGTTTTATCATTAATTACCTATAAATCGACTTTTGAAAAGTAAATAAAATTGTGAAAGTCAAATATGCTGAAAAACTTCACTTGACATATAATGCACATTAATTTAGGACTGCATGTTAATACTTTTATTCAAATTTAAATAAATTTTTATTTGAAATTCAAAATTAATGATCAAACGAGGAAATAATATAAGCTTTCTAGATGACCATTGATAAAAATTCCAACTACTAAGGCTATTGAAAATTCATTTTAGACTGAATCAATAATATTGTTCCTTTATTGGTCCTCATCTACTTGTTACTCCATATATTTTTCTTGTTTATTCAATTTCCATTTTCAACCCCCCACCCCCTCCCCCCCCCAAAAAAAAAAGTGAGTAGTATTTTATGATATTGTTTCTATATCGATTGTTTCAATTCAACATTATTGAGTTTGTGTCAATCTTAATTAATCATTTATGTTGTGACTTGTGCACGGCACTTAAACGGAAAAATACAATTATATTAATTAGCAACTTGCAAGTTGGTGCAATCAAGATATACATCAAGTCTACCTGTTATACATCCTAGTAGATGCTAGCTAGGCAGGACTTGGCACTATCGTTTAATTTAATCAGTTAGCAAATATTAAATATTGCATATGATATATACAACTACCGTATTTATGATTACTTCTATGGTAGACGTCATTTAGCATAAGTCACTGCATGACTTCTCATCACCAACTAATCCCTAATAAAATTTTAAATAAAGAAGTAATGATTCATATGCGCAACATTATCTAAAGATTGAGATATACGGTTTGGATAAAAATCAATTCAAATACATGAATTGAATTAAATTGATTTTATTTGATTTTGGTTTAGTTTTAGAGCATTAAAAATTGATAGTATTTGATTTTGATTTTGTTAAAAAAGTCAAAGAAATAATCGAATCGGATGGATAAATTCTATACATATATTTTATTAGTAAATATGCATAGTATATTTTTTTATAAATAATTTTAGTTATCTTATATATGTTTTCATCAAAATGTATTTATAATTTATTTATGAAAGTAAAATTTTTCAAGATGAAAATATTTATCTTATTGGTTTCATTTATATGAGTGTCTATGACAATTTTTGGTGGGATTAGGACTACTGTCTCTTCCTTCTAAGCCAAAATGGTAAATTTTGAAGTTTATTCACAGTAAATTTAGTGATCAAAAGTTTTATAATGTTAATCGTTCTAACTATTTTTCGTTTTGAATAAATAGTTGTCTTCTTTCCCTCTTTTGAATGAATTGATTTTTTAATTTTTGTGTATAGTTAACAACAAAATATTTGAACTGAAACCGATAAATATATATTATTTGGTTTGATTTTAATTTTGAGCAATAACTGACCCAGGAACACCCATACATATAGGTATTCTATTATACACGGCAAACTTTTATATATACTAATTATTAAGTAGCTTATAATTTGAAGTTTTTTCTTTTAAAAAAATCTTTATCAACTAATTAAGAGAATGTCCGATAGGACTTTTTTAAAATCTTTTTATGAGAGCTCCCACCTTGATAACTCAAACTTACAATCTTTAAATTGAAAATGAGGAGTGCTTACTATCCGAGCAACTCTCTTGTCGAATGTCAAATTAAGCCAATAATCACTTGAGACAAATTAGAGGTCTAGTGACTAGTGCTATAATAGAAATAATGTAAGGTAGTCTTGAATTGAAAATGAATCCCTTATATAAGAATTAAGAACTAATAGGTACAATAATTAGTTTCGAAATTCTAGTTCTAGTCTAAAAAAGACGATGTTGTTCGACTTTATGTAGAACTTACATTGACAAAAATCATGAGATTGATAAATTGGTGCACTTCAAATTAAATTACTTGTAGATCTAAATTAAATGTCTCTTTATGGTAGGCTAATTAGTGACTATATATTGCTTTAATGACTAGCTAGAAAAATAAATTAACATATGTGACCATCTTCCTCTTATGATGGCTCAAATATCCTTCTACTTTAACAAAAAGTCTGCATTAGCTACTAAATTGCACCATTCAAAATTTGGGTGCTATGTCTTTTCTTTTTAATTTAAATCTTCAATGATAAATCAAAACCTATATACAAGACTATTTCAATATAGGCAGGCACATGCTTGAAAATGAAGAAACGAACTTGTTTTTTGTGACAACTATTCTCCTTTGTATCAAACACGCCTAAATTATAATACTAATTAGGTTTTAAACTAGCTCGATCCTTAGCTTGTTAACATTTCTTGAATTACACTCTTAAATAAATAAAAATAAAAATTACACTCTTATTGCTATATTATGCATGTAGAATTAATTAATACATGTTTTAACCTAATTTTTTGGTTAAATAATGAAGTAGTTTAGTACAATTTGATGTAAATACTAAATACATTAATCATTTTTTTACTATGCGTGGGTATAAGAGTCAATGACTCAATAAGTTTTTAAGTCTGTTTAGTCGAACTTTGCTAGAAACTTTGTTTTAAAAAACAGTTTCAGCAATTTCCAAAAGTAGTAATTATATTTGACCAATTTAATTTTTTTGTCAAAATTTGTTAACAAATTGCGTTTGACTACTTTTCTAAGAAATATCTTAGAGTGATAATTCCACAAAAATAAAGTATCCTCTGTCTAGTGGTGTACATTCAAAAAAAAAAATTAAAAATAAATAAAGTATCAAGATTCATTCATAATAATATTACTTCAATATTTATTATAAAAGACTTTAAATATTACATTTTAGTTTATATATATATATATATATATATATTAAAGTTTGAGGCTGATAACTCAACTTTATTCTTAGTTCTTATAATCATGTATTACTTAATTATCTTCATTTGTAATATCATTATATAGAATTGTATAAACTCTATTATGATCATAAAATACCTAGTATTCTCTAGCTCTTTTTTTCATCATGCTTGTTAAGTAGTAGAGGTTTATTATCTCATTATGATTAGAAAGGCAAGGCATAGCCCCCATTGCTTGTACTATATTCTCTTTGATGTTTTTGTTTTTATTTATCAATAAAAAAAATAGCCCTAGGCACTCGGCCTTGCGGATTAATAAAAAAAATAAAATTAGAACGATATGCATTAGTTTGGTTAAGTAATTGCAGATTTGCAGTAGTAAAATACTTCTTACCGTTTTCTAGGTTGCAGAATGTTTTAGATTTACTTTTAGTGTAAATGATATATTTCAGATTACTTTTAACAAATCATTAGAATATCTCTGAACATTGACGAACTATTAGATTAAGTTTTCCAGATCATGTTAAAACCTTGCACCATACCCACACACAAATTAAATTATTTTATTTGACCCACATCCTGCTCTGTCCCGCACCCGCATATAGTCAATGAAACTACTATCTAGTACATAGAACTTAAGGAAACTCTTTAACATAAAGGTCCTTTAATCTTTAAAGACACACCCGAACTTGGGAATAGTAAGCCAAACTAATCACTTCTAGGAAAGGCCCTTTAGCCACCATCACCTACACTTAGTGTAAAAAGATGAGGAAAAATGGTGTTAGTACAAGAATGCACTAAGTATGATAACTACGCAAAACATGCTTTTAAAAGGACATTTAGTTGGAAACTATGCTATATATATATATTGTGTTGTTTTTTTTTTAATATATATTGTGTTGTGGTTTTTATAGTTGCAACGAGAAAAGGTCCCCTCTCTTTCAATATCATAGTTGGTTTGGCCAAGCCAGATCATGAGTGAATAGAAAAAAATACATACAGCTAATGTTAATGACCGAAATGTATCAAATAACAATGAAAAAAAGATTCCAACGATTAGACCTAAGGCGAAGAAGACAAGACTAGGGTTGTTCATGATTATGGCTAAAAAATCGAACTGAATCGCAATCCGAATAAAAAAATTGATATTTGGTTTGGTTTGATTATGTTTGGTTTAAAATTTTGAAAATCGATACTATTTGGTTTGAATTTAATTTTACTAATAAATGACCGCAAAAATAACCAAATCGAACCGGTAAATTAGATATATGAATTTTATAATTATTTATATATTATTCATAAATAATTAAATATAAATATTTTGTTAAATTTTAATTAACTTAAGTCTTTAACTATACTATTTTCTCAATCCCTACACTTGAATCTTAGCCCAACTATTACAATCCTAAGTCCAAGTCCATTAAAATCCTCTACTTTAGTCTTTACCTAGCCTACCTCACATAAGATAGTCACATTTTCTCTTAATTGAATCACTTTGTTCGTGTAATGATAACTCTAGTATTTCTTAATTGCTTAATTGAACTGACAATAACTTTTCATGTGAATTGTTCATGTACTATGTGTTTGTGTCTATCGAGATACGTGTGTCATCAAAAGTTTTATTACTTTCAAATCGAAAAAAAAAAAACTGAACCAAACCGATGGCTATCTTTTTCGTTTGATAATTTGGTTTGGTTTTAGAAATTTAAAAAACCGACTAGATTGATTTGATTTTGATTTTAACCAATAATCGATCCAAAACGAACCATCAACACCTTGGTACTAGGGATGGCAATGGGGCAGGGCGGGTGAGATGTGTTTAAGGCTATGGGGGGGTGGGGGGGATGCGGGACGGATTGAAGTGAGCTTTTTTAAAAACTAATGCGAGACGGGTTGCAGGTATATGTGATTTTTTGTGGGTTCAAATTTATTTTTAACTTTTTACATGTTATAAGAGTGATAGTAAATGAAATGGTTCAATAAAAAATACTAATACAATTTCTTACATGTTTTCCAATTGACCTCTAAAAAATAAATTTTTAAGTCATTATTATATTAAATTAATACAACTTAATGAAAATATTTTTTTCTAGTTAAGTTTGATACTAAAAATAAATTAACGGGTTAAGTTTAATCCACACCGCCCCATCATCATCCCTAGCTGGGACAAGACTACTGTTTAACAAGATAGCAACAATTGAACTAGGCAGTCAAGAGCGAAGGATGTGGCATGAAGTAGTTTTTTGAAATTATTTACAGAGGTAGAGTAGAGGGAAAATACAAGAAACGATAAGGAAAAAATAAATAAATAATATTATTTACAGTTTGAATAGATTTGAGAGACATCCACACTAAAATAAATAAAATATGCAATTATATAGAAAAGGGTAGTAAAAAATGAATATAACAGAAATTATCTTTAATACCATGTGAGAAAAATATGAATTAACACAAAATCATAAAATAAATTAGTGTAGGACATCAATTTTTTTCTCGAAAAACATTACACAACCAAAGAATTAAAAGGTTATCTAATTCTAATATCTCCATCACCATTTTGCTGTCAAATATAAATGGCATTTCTTGAGCTTTTTATCTTCATTAAAGAGGGAATTGACTAATCATTACTATACTCTATCCTTCTAATATATGAATCACATGTGAAAAATATTTTTAGTTTTTTTTATAAATAATTGATTAAAATAGTTTTTTAGAAAAAATAAATTTCTTTAAAATAATGAAATTAACTTCATAGAAAAAATAAGTTGTATAAGCAATGGTGTAGTCAGGAATTTAATTAAGGTGTCCAAACTTTTAATAGTAATTTTTTTTTAAAAATGACGATTTAAATTATCAAAACAAATAATCAAGTTAAGCAATATTTAATTAAATATAGGAATATTTTAAATAGAATTACAAGTGTATAATTCAAAACTAACATAAAGAAAATAAACTACTATTGAAAACATAATTTAAATATATTATTACAATTGTACTCGACGAGGTTTCATATCCTGAAACGTTTTTATAATAAACTCATTAGAAATAGTACGAAATAATTTCTTTTCTACATAAGGCACTATTCAACCGTCTAAAAACTCATTATCCATTCGATTTCGCAAGTCATTTTTAGAGTATTTAAATCAATACTTTATTTTTGAGAAGAATGTGACAACATCTCTAATTGATCTACCGTTGTTTCTTTATTTGGTTGACTTGGAGAAGTCAAACTTTTTTTTGGTACTCTATTATAATAATTCCTCATGTCTATTGAAACTTGAAACTAAAATATTAAGTTGGTTATTTTTGTTATAAAATAAGAGAACGAGAAGAAAAAACAGAGAGAATTATTGAGATTCTATTCTTAATAATATTGTGATATAATTTGAGTAAATGAATCTCCTATTTATAGAGAAAGAAAACCTTATTCCATAAGGGAAAAGTATTAAAATTTAAGGAAATCTTATTCCATAAGGAAAAGGTATTAAAATTTAAGGAAATAATTCAATTTTAATTGAAAAAATAGTTAGTAGAGAAGGGATTCAAACTTGGGTCTTGGAGACCTTCATGATACTATTAACCACCAAGCTACTAAACTTTTATGTTAAAATTACGCATGTTTATTTACTTAATTGAATTCAAGAAGTCAAAATAATTACAGAAAAAAAAACAACCCTGCGGGGAATCGAATCGGGACAAAGAGTAGGATTGCATAGGCTATTGCCAACTCCGGTGGCGGAGTAAAATTTTTTTAATAAGGGGGTTCAAAATCTGAGAAGTAAACACACTAACTAGTGGAAGGGGGTTCAACATCTATTATACATACCTAAAAAATAATTTTAACCATGTATAAATAACAATATTTTTCGCCAAGGGGGTTCGGATCATTATATGCTGCCTCCTCCCCTGGCCAACTCCACTGCGCATCACTTTGTTATTTCAGGGGGTCCAAATTCTATATATACCAATATAAAGTTAAAATTTTACGTGGATATATAGTATAATTTTTCGACGAAGGGTGTCCAATTGGACATCCTGGAGCCTACGTGGCTCCGCCCCTGTGTATAAGCGTTATTTCAAATTTATTGTTTGCTCCCCTCCTATCCAATCCATTCAACTCCCACACTTTGACCATCCCAACTCTGCCACGGCACCGTCCTCCAAACTTACTATTTATTCCGCCTATTTTATAAATAACATATAAATGCTTTTGAGATAATATTTATTTATTTACTTATTAAATAATAGAAAATAAATAAAATTTATTTGTTTTTAAAATAACATTTTCCGTGGAAAATATTTTCCTTCCTACCAAGCACACTTTATCTCAAAAAGCATATCATATATTTTTATTTAGAAGTTATTTTATTTTATGTGTTTCATTTTAGCAATAAGATAATACATAATCATACAAATAATTATAATTTTATTAAAAAGAATCTAAAATTCGTACAAAATTAATTAAACACGGCTATAACAATTGACAGAGTCAATCAGACTAATCTCAATTTTTCCTTTTGTTTTCTTCTTCTTATTTCCATGTAAGATGGCCCATTTAAAGAGTGCTGTCGCAGTAGAATTATTTCAAATCCTTGGCGGTGCAATGTGCCCTGTCCAAATCACTCTAGTTTATTTTCTCTCTCCAAATCTTTTCAGAAAAATCGAATTTAAGATCTTAGGGTGGATTCGATACGTAGGAATTTTTTCTTCTTGAAATATGATTTTTGGGATGATAATGAGTTTTTTTAAAAAAATTTATTATCTAATGTTTGATATCAAAGCAAAAAAAAATTATCCTAAAAATATTTATGTATAATTTATAGAAATACTCTGAAAGGTGAATATTAGGACGCTATGGATATGAATTGATGATGAGGCGTGTTGGAGCCTGGAGGATATCAATGTGCATGTCACTTGTGAATTATGATATATAACTACATAAATTGGACTCAATAAGCAAAGTATTTATCTAAATTTGACCAACTCAATATACTCACTTTGATTTGATCCACATACCTAGTGTTCCTTTGTTCTATTCATTGAACCGATTCCATTGGAGTATATATATATATATACTATGATGGCATCAAGGAGGAAGATGCAATGTTTCAATGAAATGATGACATATATATACTCTAATTGCATCAAGGAGTAACTGAGTAGTGTCTTCACGAAAACACTGTTTCTTCCTCTTTGATACCATCAGAGTATATATATACTTTGATGGTATCAAGCAATAACCATGAATTAGTAGTTTAAAATGGAGTATAAAAATAAGGAGATACTGCTTGTAAATAGTTTCTATTTCTGTAGTACAAGTGTTCTTCTCCCTTTATTTATTTTTATTTCTACCGGAGAAGTCATTACCTCAAATATTTTGACTGATCATAAAAATTGAAAAAGATATTTTCAAAAGATATTTTTCTCCGCACTAAACACACTCTCCCAAGTTGCTATAACTAGTCGACATCAAATAGAACGCGCAAAACATGCAGTCCCCTCAAAATTGATTAGTATGTATTCTCAATCATATAAAGTCTTTGTTCCTATTTATATATGTACCCTTTTTAAAATTAGATGGTCAATAAGATTTGTCATTTTATAAAGAGAAAATACATAATTACCCCATTAAAACTTGTACCATTTTTTGAAGTAGACACCTAAAGTTTGCGGGAGTCCTATTACCCCATGAAACTATTTATATTCACGATAAATACACCTTTTTCAGCCATTTCTACTGCAATTGTATTCTCACAAAAATTGGGCGCGTGAAGGAGTAGTATTACAGCCCCAAACCAGTGTTAAAAATACCATGTGGCATTTTTAATTTGATTTTTTTAATTAATAAATTAGACCCATCTTCCCATCTTCCCCAAATCACCATTAATAGCCTTTTAAGAAACTTTTTCAACAAGCCAAAAATTAAAAACCACCAATTCTTTCTCAAATTTTATATTTTAAAATGCGATATTATTATATTATATCTTCTTCTTTTCAAAACTTAACCAAGTAGTTTTCTCTTTCCTAAAATTTAAAGATCGAAAATGGTGATGCTAATAGATAAAGAAAGCGATTTAGGATGAAGATGATGATTTAAATTTTGGTTTGATAGAACTTCTAATTTTCATATTTGATTATTTGTCATGATGTAGTTGTGATTAAGTAGTGCAATGATGGAGTGTTGTCACTATGATTTGTGGTGGTGCAATTCAAAAAACAAATTTGAGAAATCAGAGGCAAAGTAAAAATTTAAAAGAGAAAAAATTCAAAAAAGAAAAGAAAAGGAAATAAAATAAGAAAATTAAAAGGACAAAAATAGAAAAGAAATTAAAAGTTAAATAAGTGAATGACAAGTGGTAGATTAGGTTGGTGCGTGATTTGCACCTGCCTTATTACAACTGGGAATGACCGAAAAAGGAGATATATATGCTACTTTAAAATAATTTCGTGGGGTAATAGGACTCGCGCAAACTTTAGGTGTCTATTTCAAAAACTGGTATAAGTTCGATGGGGTAATTATGTATTTTCCCTTTTATAAAATTGATGTATAAATAACTTGAATATGAAATTAATATATCCATATCTCACAAGACATATCAAATTATTTTAGATGTGAAATTTCATTAGTCATTGGAGTGCAAATTAGGAATAAACTGACTGTCCTTTGAAAAGAATCAAATGCATGCATTTCAGCAGCGTGGTTAGAGGTTCAAAAAATTATGAATAGTATCGGAAATAATTTCTTCACCTCACAAAAATTGGAGATGTCATCGTGTTCGTACACTTCACCTTTTTCGAACTTAACTTATGAAATTACATTGAAACTTTTTTATTGCTATAATAATGATGAGTAGGATTCTGAATTTTCAAGAATTAAATACCAAAATAGCTCGTGTCTATATTTTTTCCCCTTCTAGTGGACACAAGAGTTTGGCCACAAATATATTTGAAAAATAAAATGAAAATTAGTGTTTGGCCATATAATGTTATTACTTGACAAATATATCAAGTTTTAGAAAATAAAAAATGAAAATTGGGCCAAATTCTAGTATTTGAAAACTTTTAAAAATCTAAAAATTACAGCAAATTTTTATATGCTACTCCATAAAAACACCCATCATCTATAGTTTTGGATTATTTCATTCCTAGTTTGTTGTTCAAAATTTATATTGTTATATACAATTTTTATCCGAACCTGCTCTTCATAGTTACTTCCAATTACAAGTAGTAATAATAGTTTTTCGTATACAAATCAATGATATTTATTTTGTTTTCTTCCTCTTTTTTTTCTTTCCGAATTCATATTAATTATGGTTATTCTCATGGCTTTTCAAAGATCATTCATTATAAAATGATAATACAAATTTATGGCTATTTTTAACAATTTTAAAAATTTATAGGATAAGTCATTTTAATTTTTTTTAGATATTCTTTTCAAAAGTTATGGCCAAACGTATAATAAAACTTTATCCAAAAGTAATTTATCAAAAATATTTAAAAATTTGTGGCGAAACGTTAGCCAATTGTTTTGGATCCACAAAATAAGAGTAACATGTGATGCTGGATTAATGTTGACATCTCAATTTAATGGAATGTCCGTACATTGCTACCCTCTTTCGGACGCCTTACCTTGCTTGACTTCTAAAGTTGACTGAAAGATCAATTTAGTTCTGATGATTGCATTACAATTTGAGTTCCTGTGTCAATTTAAAAGATTAAACTCTATTAAATTTGTAAGCAAAGTTGAGGGATTGCGAGTATAACGCACACCTCAAAAGCTAGTTTAAAAAAATAAAGAATTGTCCAAGAGTTAATAAGGAGAACTTTTACGTTATTAACCATCACTATGAAACTTTTTCATTCTTTCAATAAGTAGTACTTGGGTAAATTTAATTTGGAGGTTCAACATCGGGTGATAGATTTGCTGTGAATTTTGATATCATGTAAAATTAAGTTTTGTGCCAAAATTTAGGCCCCAAAGTCAGCTCAAAAAAAAGGAGGATTACTTAAATCTTTTTTTTTTTTTTACAATCATGGTGTTCGAGTAGACTAATTTCATGGGATACCTGCCACCTCACACCATCAACAGATACCAAGTAACTCTGTCCATCAAGGCTAGGACAAATGAGAAGAATCACCTAGTGTATTTTTTTGTATCCACCGAGTATTGAACCTCAGATCTCAGACCCAACCACTTTATTGATCTCTAGGTCACACCATGGAGTAGGATTGCTCAAATCATAGTTATCTCATTAGCCATTAATGTGAGACTTTTTTCATTTTTCAACAAGTTAAAATTTAATGAGTTAAAAACTTGAAATTAAATTAATAAATAAATATTTACAACAATTTTTAAATATTATTTCGAATATTTTGAATTCTATTCATAGGTTCAATCAGACTCTTAGCTTTTGATCCCTAACATAAGTCACATGTTATGTTTGCACACCCCGCCTAATGAAAACATGGGGTGCCAGATTACCAGCTAACATATATAATAGGGATTCAGTATTTAAGACAATCATATTAATAATTTTTATATCATAAAGTATAAAATTATTAAATTCGATCAAATATATATGCGCCCAACTAATTAATATGAGAAACTGAGTTGTATTTTATGTAGTACAGTAAATCTCAAGTACTATTATTGGAAATCCTTCTTGAAAATGACTTAAAGGGAACCATTCTCTACTGCAATTTCTAAACCAATTTAGAAGGCGCGACTTTCCTTTTATGGTACGACTATTCCTTTACTATTTGAAACTTGAATAACATACTTTTAAAAAAAAATTGATATCGAGTTTAGAAAAACAAGTAGAACAAACAAATTGAAACAGAATCTATTGTGTGTTCAACAAAATTGACTAGGTAGGAATATATAATTTGAAACATGAGTCTTGAAATATTTTTTCGAAAAGAACATGAGATTATTGAGTCTTTGTACAACGTACTAATAGAACCAACTTGTCAAATATTTTCACTGTTAATTGAAGTTAAAATAATTGCGCATGTTTTGTTATTGTAGCGACACTAAATTTTAAAATTTTGGGGCCACTAGTAGTGTTGTATTGTGACATATATGCTCACCCAAAAAACACATTTAATCCAATTTATACTTTACTTTTAGAAAAATAGGAGCCACATCTGTAGCCTGTTATAAAAAATAGAGGATGTCAATTTCATCACTCAGTTTCAGCATCAATGTTGTAGTGATATATCATATATCTATTGTAGTAAAGTATTTTCTATCCAAATTCTATATTCAAGTCGGATTTAAAATTTCTTTTAGGTGAGGGGTGACTAGTTTTGAACTTGTGATCTCATGATACAATTTACAAGTTAATTAAAAATCATAACTTCACGAAGCAAACTTTACCCAGTACAATCATTTAATTCATATTTATATGTTAGTACATTAATTTTATATTTTTATGTTAAAATAAAATTATCATATAAATTAATATTCAATAACATGCTTGTGTTATGATGTATCTATCGTCTTTATATTCTAGATTCACCTCACCGATGATGATGATTGATGAATGAGATAATATCATACCTACCACAAATTTTGGTGGTTGGCTTTTCAGACATCACTAACACGCGGTCAGTAGAAAGAAGGAAAGGGCTGTAGTTAAAGTGAAATTGTTCAACCTCAGCCTAGAGTATTTACTTGGCTGTTCACGTTCAAGCCATTGCCTCATATATATACACATAAAATAATAACATTGGCTGATATCTAATTAAAGAAAAACAATAATACATGTGTATTTCTTCTTTAATTAAAGAAAAACAATAATACATGTGGTTTTGTTTCACTAGTTATTATTAATAATAAAATAATACAGGAAAGAGAAGAAATATTCCTTAATTAGTCTTATATATAGAGATTTGAGTGATACACCCTTTGGCCTTTGCGAATAGTTGATTGTGTGTCTGATCTTCTTTATTTTATTTATTTTGAATTGAAACACATGGATACCCCAAAATTCATTTGTTTTTATTAGTATTAGAACATCTAAATTTCAATATATATATATATATATATATATATATATTAAAATTTGAATATATAAATTTGAGTACACAAATGAATATTAAAATATTATACTACTAAGATGTGAGTATACAATAATTAGTAATTAAGACCGTTTGTTTTTCAACATTTGAAGATATAAAATTTATTTTTAGAAGAAATTGAACAAACAATAAAATATTATATTAATTCAATATTATATTAATAAAATATTTATATATATATGTCAGTTGATGATGATGGTTCTGAGTGTGGATGATGTTGGCTGATAATAGTGGTATTGTTGGTAATAACTAGTGATAATGATAATTGTTAGTAATAGTTGATAGTGATTGATAGAATGTACGCGTCCACTAACAGTCAATGGATCAGGTCCCTTGACACAGTAAGAATAGTAATGTAAGCACAAACAATAGTACGCGTCCACTATACGTTAACGGACCAGGTCCCTTGACTCAACAAGAATAGTATCTGAAATAAATGCATAAAGTAAATGGCTAAAATTTGCACAAGGATTTTACGTGGAAATCCCCTTGCTCAAGGGCGGTGAAAATCACGACCTGTCAACCCAAATTCCATTTCACTCAAACGGAGCAACAATTCAGATTACAAATTCTTGCAACCTAGGAATTTAACACTAAATCCCTTCCCCTCAATGTAGCACATCTACTACAAGAAAGCAACTAAGCAATAACACTATTGCCCACTAAGCTACATACCTCTTAGATAACTTAGACTTCAACTAAGCAACACACAGATTTCCCACTAAACCACCACCCTCTGGACGATTTAGACTTTGACTAAGCAACAACAATGTTGCCCACTAAACCACCTAACTATTAGACGATTTAGAATTCAACTAAGCAACAACAATGTTGCCCACTAAACCACCTAACTATTAGACGATTTAGAATTCAACTAAGCAACAACAATGTTGCCCACTAAACCACCTAACTATTAGACGATTTAGAATTCAACTAAGCAACAACAATGTTGCCCACTAAACCACCTAACTATTAGACGATTTAGAATTCAACTAAGCAACAACAATGTTGCCCACTAAACCACCTAACTATTAGACGATTTAGAATTCAACTAAGCAACAACAATGTTGCCCACTAAACCACCTAACTATTAGACGATTTAGAATTCAACTAAGCAACAACAATGTTGCCCACTAAACCACCTAACTATTAGACGATTTAGAATTCAACTAAGCAACAACAATGTTGCCCACTAAACCACCTAACTATTAGACGATTTAGAATTCAACTAAGCAACAACAATGTTGCCCACTAAACCACCTAACTATTAGACGATTTAGAATTCAACTAAGCAACAACAATGTTGCCCACTAAACCACTCAACTTGACTGATTTAGACTTTTTGTATGAACTGAACAAAGATCTAATTCCTTTATAGCTTAGGAATAGATTTACAATTTAAGCACATAGGACACAAAGCTCAAAATACAACAAAGACGCTTCAACACTTCAGCATGTCTCTTTGTTGAGCATGAGCAATGTTCTTCCTTGAAGATGGCCTTTTCTTTTGAGCTTATGAATTTTTAGAAATTCACAACTTTGTTTGCCAAAACTTGGGTTTGTGTTTGGAGAAGAGACTATTGTCAAAGTGGACACAAACCCTTGGGACAATGCCATTGGTTGGAAGCTTGTTGTCATGAAAGGCTGTGCACCAACCACATCAGAGTTAGCAGCCTTTTGACAGCTGTCTTTTCATCCTTTTCTCGTTCGCAGACTTTTCGGGACCAGGTCCCTTGCTGCGTTCTTTGATGCTTGAGTTCTTGAAAAATACTTGCTAGCTTTTTTTCTCTTCATGATTGAATAATGTTGTTTGTTTATTGTTGTGTATATATCCGTTACAAATAAGGGTTTTGACCACTTAAACAAACAACTTCGTCCGCCCTTCCTATTGGTGAAGTACACTGCATATCTCACCAACCAACCTGACAAGAAAGCTGTAAAGTCTAACTTTACAGCTTTGCACCAATTTGAATCTGGACGGAAGTACTCTGCCAAGGATCGGGTCCCTGCATTTGTGAGGATCATCAAAATACTAGAATATAACAGTGATGATCGTAAATGGTAACTAGTGATGGTCAAAATAGTAATTGACAATGACCAAGGGTGCATGTTGTGCCTGGTGTGTGGTTAAGATCTAAATCTACAAAATACAAACGAACTTAATGATTAAAATTAGAAGAATTAAAATTAAGAACTTCATTAAGTAAGTTTGCATTTTATTTTTTCCTACTTTTAGAAATTGTTTTAGTTTTGACATTGAATGGACAATGGTGATACTATTATATATCGTTTTATTTATTAAACAATGAACTCTAAAAGGAAGGTACCTAGTGGAAATTACATTCTATATATCAAGAAAAGTTTTATTCCGTTCATGGCTCCTCATGCCTCACTAGGACAGCATATGCTTAATTTTCTCCATACTTCTAGAATCACCATTTTACTTTAATAATTTGCCTTTTATTTGTATTCCATTCACTTTTTATTTTTTCTAAAAAAAAGTGATTCCACAAAAATGACAAGTTTTTATCATTTTTGGCATTATCAACTAATCAAGACTTTTGAGTTTTGACCATTGTAGACAGAGTATATTCTTCATTGAATTATATTCTTCTGCCACTTAGATCATTAATTTTTCATGATGAAACTTGAAACCATGGAAAATGCATTAGACTTGTCAAGAAGGGTTAAAGGCAAGTGAATTAGGTCCGATCAAGATTATTTTCGGTTAGGGTGAATCGATAGGGTATGAAAGAAAACAAGCAAAGTAAATTAAACAAGGTATCAATGATCAAATATAATGGAGAATATTTTATTATCAGAACTCAACAATGGTGTTTATTGGTGAGCAAGAAAGCATATGTTTTTCATAATGTGAGAAGGCTTACTTGGAACCAGATTGGTCATGCGATATGGAATCATGAGATGAAGTTGAAGTTTTATTTGGACATGCGATATAAAATTTTTGTGTTGTATATTTTCTCATAAACGTAAGAATCTCATAAGTTGTAAAGCTATTAAAATAACCCCAATTGTTTATTTAATATTATCAAATAAACAAAAAAATATAAAATCGCATAATAAATTATTACAAAGCTATTTGTCTCCACTTAATCAATTGTTTCATCTAACTTTAATTGATCAAACTTTAATTCAATAAAAAAAATTGAACATAAATTGTAGTGTACTAGTCTTTAATATAATCCTCCCACATAGTACGGACAATCTTCTCACGTTGAATTTGCATTTCTCTATCATATGACAGAGAAGACGAACCAACATTGTTACTTTGAGCCATTTGTTGGTCAATATCATTCGCAACTATATTTTCATGTTCATAGACCTTAAATATTTCAAAATCCTTTTGGTATTATCGCAAATAATTATGTAACAATGTACAAGTTATGACAATTTTCACTTGTGTGTCAATATCATATGGTTCATGCCTTATTTCACTTGTGTGCAATTGCACATTTTAAGTACATTAATTTTGTGTTAAAATCAAACATATTGGAAGTAGTGATTATTAAACATACATCGCCAATTTTGTCTTTTTTCATATTAAATTGCTTTAAACATTTTCATATGTAGCCGAAAGAGAAGTTTTTATATTATGAAAAACCAAAAAAGTATTACTCCATCCGTTTGTATTTATATTCACCAAATCACTTCTTACTTTATCATTTATATTCACCAAATTGAAAGCAATAATAAATTCTATGTTGGAAAGAATTATAAAAGTGATGATGTGATTATTAATTTTTATTTACATATGAAATAAATGTTTAGTAGATATAATGTGGGGATGTTTTAACAAAATATAAACTTGTGGATCAACTTTTGTATTTAAAAATCTCAAATCATGATATGGAATTCCCATATCATGATGAGAATATGATATTCCATTTCATGACATGGAATCATGAGATGGAATCAGCGTGAAATCGCATGCCCAAACGTTAATTTCATCTCACAATTCCATATCGTGATATGATATCGCATGACCAAACGCCTACTTAATTACTTACCAGACAAAAAGTTAAGTCTATGTGTTGGTCAGCATTTAATATTATATTATATTCTACCTTGGAATGGCCACATTAACAATTTTTGTTTGTCTATTCGTTGGAGCATCTACTGGATCATTGCTTGCAATGGATAAACCATTTGTGCCTTAGTGGATAATTAATAACCGAAGGTCATTATTGCATTAGCCTTTGTGATGAACGTTTCTTTGAACGTTGGAAAGTTGGCCGTTGTGCCAATGCACGGTTAGAGGCATTGGTTACCCCTCTCATTATTCCATTCTTAATTCCTTCATTATCCTTCTAACATATGTAACTCCTAAGACCATTATCTTCACTATTTACTATATCATTATCTTCCTATTTATTTCGAGGAAGACTTCTTTTAGTATAAATAGTGGTGGTCTTCATTTGGTATGTTATACACAACACAGAAGAAAAATATAGAGTGCATAAAGTTTGTCAAAAAGAGAATTCTTATTAGTTGAAAGGGAGGTGTTCTTTTTTGTGGATTGGATTCAACTCTTGTCCAGAGTTGTTGAGTTATCTATTGTGATTAGGTTGTTGTATCCTGGAAGGGACAAGTCAAGAAGGACTACTGCTGGACTGGTGAAAACATTTACTGCAGTGGACTTGAATCTCCTTAAAGAGAGCGAGATATCCGCGCCTCAGCCTGAAGAGATTTATTTCTTCATTTTATTTTCAATTGTAATCTTGTATTTTTTTTGTTATTTTGTAATTTTTCACTAACACTATGTTATAGTATGAAAAAAATTTACTTAAAGGATGGATTATTCTATGAACAATATATTGACTAGTTAAATGTAGTCTTTGTAACTATAAATATTCAAATAATAGCTCTAAGGGAAAGGTTTAGTCATAATATTCACGATTATATGAAGCTCTAAGTGGGAAAAAAGATCTTCCAAAGCAAATTTAGACATTGTTATTAAAGAAAAAAAGAGAGAATAAATTTAAAGATTAAACAGAACATGATATTTAATAAAAAGTTAATTTTACATGATTAGGAGTAATATTTTTTTTTTGTAATTTTCTATTTGGCCAATGAGAATTTTTTTTGTCCCTTGACTTTTTGTTGAGAAAGTCCTCAATCCCATTCCAATTTAAGATAGCGTTAGTTCTATTATCTCATGAGAATGTATAAAATAGTACTCTATATAGATTCTGATATATTTTTTCAATTAAATTGAGTTTTAGGCTTGGCTCCCACCTAAAAAAAAATCCTATCAAGAGGAGAATTTTTCAATTTTCATAGTGAAATAAAATTAGGAATCTCGTCCTAATTCGATGTGAGATTCTTTCTATCAACTCCTTCCCCTTCATGTTCGAATTTGAAAGTTCTTTATTTAAATTTTCACTATTTGGTCGGAGTGATATTTAAGGACAAGAAATATATTCCCCTCTCCCACATACAATACGGTGGCACCATATCGAACCTAATAAACTTGACTCTTATACTATATAAAGAAATGAAGAGTGAATCTAACTCAATTCAAAAGTTCGTTTACAAAAAAATGGATTGCCTAAAATCAATATAAGAAGACTGCACATCTCTTTTTTATATGATGTGTGACTCTTCAACACCCTCACCTCACGCTCAATATTAAATATTTATGATACATGAATAATTTAATCTAGAATAACATCATCCATAGATAATTAATTGAAATGAATTTTACTTTGATACCAGGAAAATGAATTTGATTCTGATGTGAAATAAATATCCTCACATATTGACTATATTATATTGTATAGACTAATCCTTATTTATTTCATCACTTTCGTTTATTTTTTGCATTTCTCATTGACGTCGGCACATTGTATGAATCTGACCAGTCTAAAAAGAGATGATCAAATCCAAGACAGGCACGTCGGTAATCATAATTTATTTACATTAACTATACAGGAGATTAAAGTAGCTTGTGATTGGTTACCTACTTAATTATAAATTAAGTGATTTAGGATTCGTTTGGATTGACTTAAAAAGTAGTTTTTAAGTTAAAAATAAAAAATCAAATTGAAATGACTTTTAAGTCAAAAAATAAAAGTAGGGGGAGTACCTACTTTTTGGTTTCTGACTTATTTTAAGTCATTTTTGTCTTATTTTAAGTTAATTTTTACCTTGCCAAATACTTCGTAACTTATTTTAAGTCATTTTTGACTTATTTTAAGTTAATTTTTATATTTGCCAACCACTTCCAGAAGTAAAAGCCTGACTTAAAAATAGATTTGACCAACTTTTAAACCAATTCAAACGGGCTATTAGTAAGTTATTTTAAAAGTATTTTGATTTTAATATTTAGCTTTTAAGCAAAGAAAATCTGATTTACCCTAGTGGTTAAAAGTACAAAGAATCCGATGATGACGGTCAGATCTACAAATTAGTAGGTAGTACTCCGCTCATTTTAGTTAATTTTTTTAATCTAATATACGTTTTAGAAAGTAAAAAAGAATTTTAAATTTTATGCTATTAATTAAAAGATATATAAAATGTAGTGAAATATTCTATAATCTTGTTATATTAAACATGTCACGTGAAAAATTATAATTAAAAAATTGTCAAAAAAGACGGCATTTTGAAACGGATTATAAAGAAAAATGATCAAACAAATTTATACAAAGGGAGTATTTAATTTTTTTATTTTTGTCCGTCGCATAAAAAATGAGACGTTTCTGATGATATTATCACTCTCATCTATTTAGCAAAAAAAAGTTCATGAAGGTATATTTTAAATTTTATTTATTTAAGAATAATTTTAAAAGAAGCAGTATAGTACTTATATACATTCATCTTGAGTCTTTGTTTAGCAAGAGAAATTCAAATGATATTTTACTAATATTAAATAGGTACGGTGACATGACATTACTAGCCCTGCGGACCTGTCTATATAACATGAACCTTCTGAGAAGTATGAATAAGAATATTGTGAATAAATCTTCAATTCACAAATTATTAGTCCTTTTTTTTTATTTCCAATTTAATTATATTTATTTGCTACGCCATATATAATATCTATAGATTCCATGGAAACGAAAGTTATTTCCAGCGGAATCCACCACTCTACTCTCCCTCAAAGTTACATCCGACCCGAATCCGATAGGCCACGTCTATCGGATGTGGTCGATTGCGAAAATGTTCCAATAATTGACTTAGGTTGCGGAGACCAAGCTCAAATAATCCGTCTAATTGGAGAAGCTTGTCAAACTTATGGTTTCTTTCAGGTTCTTATCGTTGAACTCATGAATTAATAATCATTTTTCGATTAATAACGGAAAGATTTAATTGACTTTATGACTATGTTTTAGGTAATTAATCATGGTGTACCAAAGGAAGTTGTAGAGAAAATGCTAGGGGTAGCTGGGGAATTTTTCAATCTACCAGTAGAAGAGAAGCTAAAATTGTATTCAGATGATCCTTCAAAGACCATGAGATTATCTACTAGTTTTAATGTTAAAAAGGAGACAGTTCATAATTGGAGAGATTATCTCAGACTTCATTGTCATCCTCTGGAGAAATATGCTCCTGAATGGCCTTCTAATCCATCGTCTTTCAGGTAAACACCATTAATTAATTACTTTCATTATCTTAATATACATTGCTATCCGAGTCATTACTTTTAATTATCTTTATATACGTCAACCACTTTGTGTGTATAGTTATGCATGGTAACCTCAAATAACAGTGTGTATCGTATCAGATGTTGTTACGTATTTAAGTTGTTTATAAGTAGTACTATTTAAAAAGTAGGACATGTGTCAGATGCGCGTCAGGTGTTTGTCAGTCTTATAGAATGTAAAATTAATTCTCTTTTAAAAGCAATATCTCTAAACAAAACCTCACTATAAAATTAAAGAACTACTTACTTAAAATATAAAAAAATATAGGAGTAATTGATTAGGGAGACTAGTAATATATTATTTCATCCTAAAAAGGGTCAACTCATAAAAAGAAAAAGAAAGAAAATGATTCTTTGATAATTAAAACTACCTAATCTACCTAGCTAACCTTTCAATAATGTACAAACTCATCTTGATTTTTCTAGAATGCATGTTCCCTTTGAATGTCCCAACCATTTTTAATTCCGTTACCGTTTCTTTTTCCTTCCTTTTTCATATTTCAATGAGTATTTAAGAAGTACTCTCCCAATTTCATATTAACTGAATTCGTCCCTTCGCCTATAGACGGCGGCTTGGCTTCGCTATCGCTCATGACTTGGTATAGAGCCGTGTAGTCGTTGGTTTTACCACCAGAATGTGAAGCAATACCTATTTATTAAGAAAAATATTCAATAACATAATTTGAATCTTTTTTTTTTTTTTTTTTGTAAAATCATAAATATAACTTTATAAGTCATGCAATTTATCACTTAGAAAATAAGAAATTTCATTAAAGAAAAAGATAAATATAAAAAAAAAATATCAAACCCCCATCTTGATTTTTGAACAATTCAATTATTTTGTACAATCCAAAAATTCAAATAATATAGAACAGATGGAGTATTAAGTTTGATTTTGGTCACCTATATTCCCTCTAGTATGTTCAAATATTGAATCACAATTGATTTTTTCATAGATGTAGTCTTGACCTAGTCAATAATTTTGTTGCTATTCCTCAACTTCCGATAACTAAAACTATAATAGCCACATAAATTAGAGTAACCATTATTCACCATAAGGAAAAAAAAATGTAGAATTTTGATTTTTGAAAAGAAAAGAGGGTAAATGTCAGAGATGACAGAAACAAGCATGTGAGGCCACATTTGACTATTTCAAGATATCGTAGTTAGTACCATTTTTTTTTTAAAAATAAAATAAAATATTGTCTCAAGATGTAGTACCATATAGATTAATAATTAACTAATTAAATATTACGTCCTGGATGACAAATTTGATGACACATCATTGTCGCTATATTTTTCCATTAATCGACACGTAATCAATGAGTGTGTCACCCTAATGATGACATCAATATGGAGACGTAAGCCGACAAAAGTGATAGGTGATGGGTGGCCTTAACTCCTGATTCGTGTCGACTCAGAATCGGATTCCTTTGTTCGATTGAAATCTTTTCTTATCTTACTTTAATTAGAATAATTTAAAATTAATTTTTATTTATTATATCGTTATACAATTATTTAATACTTATTTTATAGCACAAATTAAAAAAATTATTATATCTTACTTCTATATTATGTTAAGTCGAAAAATGTTACATTTAGAAGAAGTAGCGCCTTTTGTTTTAGCAAGCTCTACTGTTTCTATTTGCTACACAAAAAAAGTACTTTTAGCCTCTTTATAAATATTCACCCGGTCACTTTTTATCGATCCAATTATATATTAATTAAATTATATTTTGATACGAATTTGTCTTTTTATTATCACAAAGAGACACATAATAACCTCGAAAATCAAAGAACTTATCCCAATTTTAATTAGCTAATTTCCTTAAAAATTCGTTCATTTAATCCATCCCAACCCATAAATATTAAAAAACAAAATGTAAAAATACTCAATAGGTGATAGATACACTGCCTTTGACCATTTCAGACCCCCATCATTTTCGTTCGTGTTATGCAATTTCCCCAGCACTTTTCTTTCCAAGTGTTGATATTCAAAAAAATAAATTGATTCGACTAATATAAAGTTATATAGCATATTTTATCATCAATTTTTTTTTATTGTGAGGTTTGAATCTAGAACTTTGAATGTGGGTACAAATATTTTATACATTCTATGTACCTCTTTCTCAAAAAGTAAATAAAAGAGTGCTTAATAATGAGGAAATAAAGAAATTATATACAAGTCTTTTTTTATTGAAATTTCTAGATCACTTTTTTGAAGTGGAGAATTGTCCAGAAGCGAATTAATTTAGTAAACATAATTTACTAGTGTAACATGTTGCGCTATAATTAAGCCGAACAAGGACAAATAACATAAAATAAACAAGATAAATATAATATTCATAGTTTTATGTACCCCATAAGAAACTGTCTCATCCCTTGAATTTCCAATTTGTGTGTCCAAAAAGTAATAGTGCCCTTTGACAATCTCGTAATGGTGAAAAACACAATAATACAGCAAATTTTCTATATAAATATCAAGTTTCGAGACCATAAGTAACTTATAATTTGTTTATAATGTTAAATGGCCAAGAAATTTGATGAGAAATTTAAAAAATTTATAATATTCTTTTTATTTTAAAATAGATGAATTTTTATTATTTTTTTAATTAAAAGGTATTAAAATTAAAAAGGTAAAATAACATATTTCACATCATTATGGCCAAATTTTATGGCCAAAAGGATTTTTCCTTTTATTTTTTATATTTTATCTTTATTTTTACCCATAATAGACTTGAAAGGATATTTTGTTCTATTCAATTTTTCTTATGCAAAGAGATTTTTTTTTCTTTCTGGAGTTTCTATTAACAATTACATAAAATGTTTAATTTTTCTATTTTTATAATAATGAGTAATGATGACAATTAATTTTCTTATTTTAAACAAAAGAATAAATGACGGTGGGTAAGCAATGAGAATCTGAAACATAAAAAATAAGAATATGCTGATTTTGTTGAGTTTCATGGCTAAAAAAACGCGTTTTTAAGGATTAATTTACCAAATGAAAGTGACTTGCAACAAAATTTCAAAAGACATAACGTATGCCAATGAATAATGGGGCTTTTAGTTCAATTATAGAGCATTTGATTAAACTTTTTACTTTAAAATAATAAAAAATGGGTGGGGGTGTTGAATTAGAAAGCCAACACAGCACAAAAATATGTTTATTCATTTCTTAGTGATTATTGATGGTTATTTAAGCGAACCCACCAGATCATCATTATGGTCACCATCAAAATTGATCCTGTTTTATATTCCATTAATTAATTAATTAAAAGCAAGTAAATTGTCAATACTAATTTGCGGCTGGTTTCACGCGTTAATTAAAGTGGTGTTGATTTTTGTACATCTGTTAAAGCTTCAAGATTTGCCGACATTATTTCTTTTCCAAGTTTCTTTTGGGGTAGAGTTGATGGACTTTTGAATAGCGGGGGAAGAAAGTTACTTCCTTTCTCTGTTCGGATTTATTTGTCAAAATTTTGAATAGCGTGGAAAGAAAGATACTTCTTCCATCTCAATACGTTTCGATGTTGAAAGTTAATTTTATTGATTTTCAAAGCTAAATTAGATTAAATTAGTTCAATATTTTATAATTCTTCAAAAATCTTAATGAAAAGTATTATAAATATTGGTCAAAGTTCGGTTGGTTCACAGATAATATTATACCAAGATTATTGTGTTGAGATCATATTCTTTGAACTAATTTATTTTTTTATTTAGAAGGTGGGATAAAATAGTACCTACTAGAATGCGATTTTTATTTGAGATTAAGGTTTTGTTATATTGATTGAAATTATAAATTTAATCTGGATTCATTTATATCTTTAATCTGTAAAATATAATTTTTAGCCCAAACTTAATCCTGAAATACATTTACTTTATCCTGCGTACCAAATTACCCCTTTGGTACACCCTTATGGAAGTATTTATTTCATAACTAGAGTTGATTCGCCTTTCTTAGTTTGAACTTCAGAATATTGTGTCTTACTGTTAAATTATGTCGTGCCATTAATTCCATGAACAAAATGCATAATAATCAAACTGAATCATTCAACCAGTTTCCTAATATAATTTGGACAAAAAAATGCTTCGATATCTATGTCAGGACTTGAGAGTTGTATAGAATATTAGTCTGATAGTTGAGACTTTGCCATTCTTCTAAAGTAAAGCCAAGCCCAACTATTATATTGACTACGCCAAACATAGCTTAGAGGGCTCTTACTAAATTGGGTGACATAATAGAATTCTCACTACTTTTTCTTAAATAAAATAAAATAAAATGATGTAATGTATCATCAATATTCATGTAAATTTTCTATTTATTTCAATTTGAAGAAGAATTAATCTAAATAGTCGTTGTTACAGGGATATCGTGAGCAGATATTGCACGGAAGTTCGACAACTCGGATTTAGATTGGAGGAAGCCATAGCAGAGAGCCTGGGCTTAGAGAAAGAGTGTATTAAAGATGTATTGGGAGAACAAGGCCAACATATGGCTATCAATTTTTATCCTCCTTGTCCACAACCAGAACTCACATATGGGCTTCCGGCCCATACTGATCCAAATTCACTTACAATTCTTCTTCAAGACTTGCAAGTTTCTGGTCTTCAAGTTCTTAAAGATGGTAAATGGTTGGCTGTCAAACCTCAACCAGATGCCTTTGTCATTAATCTTGGTGATCAATTGCAGGTAAACCACAACTCCTTGAGTCGTTTGTTTGTTGTGAGGTGTAAGTTATAATAATCCTGGCGTTTGATTGGAGGAATGAATTATTTATTCCACCATTCACCTAAAACATAAACTTTTTTTTTATTAAAGTGCGATTGCAAAATAAGTTAAATTTGAAATGGTGATTGTGCAGGCAGTAAGTAACGGTAAGTACAAAAGTGTATGGCATCGAGCTATTGTGAATTCAGATCAAGCTAGGATGTCAGTGGCTTCGTTCCTATGTCCGTGCGATAGCGCGAAAATCAGTGCTCCAAAACTCCTGACAGAAGATGGATCTCCAGTCATTTATCAGGACTTCACGTATGCTGAGTATTACAAGAAGTTCTGGAGCAGGAATTTGGACCAGGAACATTGTTTGGAACTTTTCAAGAATTAAATTCTTGCAAGTACGGGATAAGGTGGGATCTCCTGGGATTAAGTTTAGAATTAAAGTTGTATTTTGTTTGGTTGAGCGTGAGATAAATCTATACTTTCAATCAAACAGAATATAAATTTAATTTCAAACTTAATCCTGGATATCCCATCTTCTCCGATCCAATCAGACTTGGGCATCATTTAGTCAGCAAACCAAATGACCCCGAATCGTAAGTAGTACTACCTATTTTTAAAACCCACCATTTTAATTTGTCTTTTTGCAGAGTTGCCAGCATTTTCAGTACCTTTTTGTTATAGTTATGGGGTGTGAGTTAAACTAGTCTGAAAAAAGAAAAATGAAGACACCAATTATATCTTCATTGCCTTGCTGATTTACCCAATTACATGACTACTCCAATTTTATGTTACTGTCGAGTAGTATTAGCAATTGTCCCGGAGAAATGGACTACAAAATCTTGTTGGAATAATAAGTTGTAGTAGTAATTTCATTGTTTACTGTATTTGCTTCACTGATTTTACTTCTGTGGAAGTTTGCGTGTACCTATGAGTTATTAAACACTATGATAATAATAAAACATCGATGTTCGTTAATTCTTCAACGGATTGGAGCAATGTGGTGTCATGTTTACTCACCTTTGTTTTGTGAGGCCATATTCACAATGTAGGTGTTGAATTCTCTCTAAAATTGGTATAAGATTATCTGTTGGCACTCATGCTACAAGAAGACTAAATAGTGCACTTGATTATATGTTACAATTATTTATCTTGATTGCTCGGGATCATATTCAACTTAATACATTTTTTCTTCTTTTTTTTAGTGGTGCACTTATGTTCTAGAAATTCTTGATCCATCTAGGCGCCTCTGCAGCTATGAAACAACAAACAATGTCGTTGTGAGAAACTAACTTGAAACAACAAAGCCATAAACAATACTAGAATTTTGCTGTTAAAAGGCCATGTTATCTAGAGTACCAAATTAACAAAACAAATACTATTCAGTAACATATTTGCAATTGACAAATTAAAGCTGTGTCACAGTCCACAATTACATGTGCCAAGGCCTAGAAATGAGCAAGTTGGACTATCCGATGAAAGGTTGCGAAGCCCATGCATCTTCAAAGTACATGAGTCATTGCCAAAGCCTTGAGGTGATACTTTCTACTCTTATTCGCTTCAATTTGTTTGTCTTAATTTTTTTTTTTGGGGCAATTCTTTAGTTTTGATTTTCACATGACATGTTTAAAATCACATGATTAAATGATATTTTGATTTATTCTACATATGACATATATTTAAAATATTTATGATGGCCATATAGTTCAATAGAATATATGATTGAAATTGGCATTCCTTCAATACATACGTATTACAGAAATAGTACATACAAGTTCAAAATCCAGCCAAAAAGCTTCATATTAAACACATCCCTTTCACTGAGAACAATTATTTAATCTTCCTTTTCCCCCCTTTAGAACATCAATCTCTTCCATGTAAAAGCTAATTCTCTTTTATTTCACAAAGTGATCACTAGATCATATGTCAATCCACTCAGAAAAAAGTATAATCCCAATTACAAAATGACCAGTATATATATAGGGGTAAACAATTTCACTTCTTTTTTTTTGGGTTTGAAATCCTTCAAAGGAATTGAATTAGTTGATCACTTGCTGAATTCCATAACCCAAGTGTTGTAAGCACAACAAGCCTTGCTGAATCCATTAAATCCAGCGCCTTTAGCCAAAGCCTCAAATTCTTTCTCAGTCCTTTCTTTGCCTCCTGGATTATGTGCTAACATTATTACATCAATATGTACTGTATTCTTTGTGGAAGTTGATGTGTCTGGGACCTCTGGAAGTAAGCATTCCGCAATTATCACTTTCCCATTTGCAGGAAGTGCTTCGTAGCATTTCTTCAAGAACTTTAAGCAATGTTCATCGCTCCAATCATGACAAATCCACTGCAATAGTCATATATTCAATATTATCCTCTCTTTTACATCTTCAGTTTTTTCAAAAGCACAAAAAAGTAAAGCGTTCAAACTTCAATGTATTCATTACCTTCATGAAAATGGCATCCGCTTTCGGCACACTAACAAACATGTCACCACCAATGTGTTCGACGCCTGGATAAAATTTAGGAAAGCGATTAGTGCGCAATACAAACTAGAAAAAAGAACATTAATGTCGTTATCAATTGTAGGTGGTGAATAAGACACATTTCCTTCCGTCCGTTTTACTTATGCACCACGTTAATATCTCTCTCTGTATTTGTAATTAATGATAAATGTGGAGACAAACAACTAATCATAACTTGATTTTTTTTTTAAAAATAACACCGTATATTAATTAGCTTAAGTTACCTGGGTAAGGTGGAGCATCTTCAATAACATGTGGCAAATCAAAGTTAATGCCCTTAATGGAGGGATACTTAGAGACAATCATGCTCACAGTAGCCCCTGTTCCACCACCAACATCAACAATGGAGTTGAGTCCTTCAAATCCTTTATAGTCTTCCAGAATCTTCTTGATGGACAAGGTGGTGTGATCAGACATTCCACGGTTGAAAACCTTATTGAATCTTGGATCTGTTCCATGGTACTCGAATGCTGTCATTCCATATGCCTTGTTGAATGGGATTCCACCATCAAGTACTGCATCTTTTAAGTGGTACCTGTAGAAAAAAATTATACACCATTCAAATAATAATTGATTAGTCCAATTAACACCTTGCAGGTGCCATATATATTGTGTCGAACCATCGCAGCACAACTCATATGATAATAAAGTTTAGTGACCATACCTGAAATTCAATTCGAAAACTATCTGTTGTAGTTAGATGAGTAAGTGACTTAATTTCTGTCTTTCAATCATTGTTTCCATTACATCAAAAACTACTAGAAAAATAATTATTATACTGTGACTATTTTTAAAACAGAGATAGGTGCTTCCATATGATTTCTTTTTTCAATATTTGGTGGCCCATCTTATCATAAGAGAAACCAAATTTAATGAAAGTTCTCAACATCACGATACCTTCTTTTCCAGTTTACCACACATATAAAAAGGAAAATTTATAGTAGTAGGTAATACTACTTCTCATCAATTGTCTGTTGTTTTTTCAATGGGTAGAATAGAATCAATCTGTTGAATTACACGCTAAAGTTCCAATAAGGGGTTGGTCATAGGTGTCAACATGATAAAGACTCAAAACCTACTTTAATTCACATCTAAAAGGGTTAGCTAAGGGACAAACCACAGTTTAAATTCATTTTCTTTTTCTAGTGGTCTAGAAAATATGGCGTAACCAGAACGAAAAAGAGAAAATGATAATATGATTTGTACTACTTTTGATTGTCTCGTTTTTAACTTTATACGAAGTTTCAAAAGTAGACTTTGTTTTGAACTTTTTTATTTCAAACTAAAAATAGGTTGAATGTATCAAAATATATTTTAAATAAGATATAAAAAACTAAAATTAAAAAGGGAAAAACATTTCTGTTGCTAAAAAGACTAGAAAAACACTGAAACAAAAATAATAATTAATTTGCAACTGTTAGGTGTGTGTGGGAACTAAATTCACATTGAAAGTTGAAAAGAAAAATAAAGAGAGATGTATTGAAAACACCCCTAATGACGTAAATTATTAGTTTACTCCTCTAGTCATTGACAGTCATAAATACACTCTTTTACTTGGTTAAGTAATTTAAAAATGCCCTCTTATGCCACATGTCGTCCACTATGCGTATATGTGAAATTTTCTGCTGATGTGGCATACACGTAGATATATATATATATAGTAAAAAAAGAACATACAAATAAATTAAATGCTAAAATTTAGAAGATTTTTTGTCCTTATCCAACACCACTGAGTCCCCCTCCCCACACCCCCAAAAAAAAACTTTTAAAATAAAATATATTTTTTTCTTATCCCACACCCTGGCCCCTACCTCCTCCACTATCTGCCAAAAAAAAAGTTTAAGACAGTTTTTTTTGGGAGTTGGATAGGTAGTGAGGTGTGAGGTTAGGGTGTTGGGTCGACTAAAATAATAATTCACGTATGTGCTTTTAATACTTATGGCAAAAATAAGTTAGTTATAAGTTGTAAGAATATTTTAATCTTTTAAGAAAACTATGCCAACTTGATCCAAAATGAACAATATCACTACAACGGATACCGCAAACTACATTATAACTATAGGAATTGAGTAATTGTAAACCAGAACAAATGAATCACAAAAAGGCAGAATTAAGGGAATTTACCAGCTCTCCATAAGTACTTTATCTTGATTCATGAGCAAAAGTGGGGCAACAGAAACACCATCCGCATTCTTAGTCAAAAACTTACAAACCGGAGCAAGACTATACAGCCGCTCTACACGTCCATCAGGGAGTGTCCTGAGTGTACAATTGAGAACAGAGTAAGTAGCAAGGAGCCTAAGCATTCGATCGAGCATTACCGGTGCATCTGGGTTCTTCGAAGGGAGTTGATCTGCTAGCTCAGAAGGCGAAATTGATGCACCTGGACCAGCCTTAGCCATAATTTCAAGAAGGTCAAGTTCTACAGCTGATTTTAGGACCATGGGTAGTACAGAGGCACTGGCCAATTGCATAGCGAATAAGAAAGCTTCATCCTCTGTTTGAGTTAGGCTGTTGCTCTGGCTGTGGCTTGTTGAACCCATTTTTCAATTTTCTCTTTTTAGATAATTGAATTGAACAAGTAGAAGAAAACAAGAGAAATTTTGGGTGATGTGCAGAATGAGAGGAATGTGTGTGGCATTTTATATGGTTATATTTTGTTCACCAACCCAAATTTGGTGGAGATGCTGGCCTACAATTTGACGCCACAGCGCACCACTAAGAATTAGTCATCCTCTCTATAGTTGTGAGTTTAGATACCAATCTGACGTACAAATGAAGTGAGCAACCACTCACTCAATTCACGATTCCAATCGCGAATCTAAATTTTATGGATTTAATTTTTAAAAATTTTAATTTATTTTTAAAAAAAGTTATGAGATCATATTTAATATTAAATATGAAATGTAATTTTAATAAATTTTTAGTCCTTTAACAAAACTCTATATAGGATACAAAAGTTAAATCATCATTTTAATGTGAAACGGTTACACGTTTAATATTGAAAAGACTTTTTAGTAACATATGCCTACACTTTAACTCTACACGCCTTGCACTGAAAAAGTTATTTACACTCTAACACTTCACTTGCAGCTAATTGGAGGGAAATTGGTGAAAGACTCGAGATTGATTGTTAAATTTCAAGAGAGTCATTATGAGGACTTTCAGTTGTAAGATAGCCTTCCCCGAGGAAATGTCGATACCCGATCACGATACAACCTTAGGTCACTCTGGAAATGGTCCTTCCTAATTTACTTCTCTATTTTTTAAAAGTTATTTTCTAGATAATTATTTTAGATAAACTTCAAACTTTTAGTCACGAGCACACATATTTTAAAATAATTATAAAACTGCAGAAAACACGAAGTACAATAATTTACATCCCTATTAAATCAAAATTACTTTCAAGACAGTGTTTGTCACACAACATTCATTATCAATATTCCAAGTTTATTTTCCGAAAAGATTAGATCCTCGTAAAGGGGCATTGCAGACGGCATGATTACTTTAATAGAAGTGTATTCTTTTTAACATATGTAACGGTTTGATAAGTTTTAATATTATTCTATACGAAGGGTATAGGATAAGAAAAAAAAATACTTAACATAACATGAGCATTAGAACCTCCTACTTCGTGATATATATTCCTATTTACCAATCCTATTTTAAATTAAAAATTTGGGGACAGGGATCTGTCACCACTTCACCTCTCAATAAAAGAGTTTTATAAAATAAATTAAATCGAATCAAAACTGAACAACAAAAATGTCAAAGGCTAGACACAAAAAAATTACTCTCCGTCTAACAATAGTTGTCCACTTTATTAGAAATAGTTGTCCAACAATATTTGTTCAATTTAAAAAATTAAGAGATAATTTACCCTTTATATTTTTTTTATCCTTGTTATTAAACACTATTTATCATCTAACACATTTCTCAAAACATTAAATTTAATAAAGTCTAAGGATAATATAGTAATATTACCCCTATTATTTATTATTTCTTCTCAAATCAATAGTGAACAATTATTAATGAACAGAAGGACTAGATAAAATTGAGGTGAGCTATTGTTTCATTATTATGACTATAGAATAGAGAATACAGATGACAATGGAGCGGGGTGGGTCTAAGACTACGTGGGGTGGTAGGATGCGGGGGCGGATTGAAGTGGGGTTTTAAAATAAATAAATAATGCAAGGCAGGATGGGTTGCGGGTATATGTGATTTTATGTGGGTTCAAACTTAATTTTAACTTTTTATATGTTATAAGGGTGATAGAACATTATTTATTAAGATAATTTCTATAAAACTACTAAAATATTCAAGATAGTAAATGAAAATGATTCAATAAAAAATAATACAAATTCTTACATGTTTCCTAGGGGTGTCAAATGAGCGGGTTGGGTTGAAATTGGAGATATTAAAATGGGTTGAAATTGGAGATCGGGTTGGGTCTTGACCCACCCAAGTTTACTTTGGGCTCAAATGGGTTGGGTTCAAATGGGCTAAAAAACGGGTTGTGTCTTGACCCGCCCAATTTGACCCGATTAATCTCAATAATTTTAACATAGTGATATTTAACTTTTATAATCACAATTCGAATTTCAACTCAAGATTTTTTTAAAAAAAGTAACAAATAGATAGATAAATCCTAAAAGATGTTAAATAAATAATAATTCATACCTTTAATATAGTAACATACATTAGTAAAGAGTTTTAAAACGGGTTGAAATTGGAGATTGAATTGGGCTCAATTGAGGATTCTTTTAAAACGGGTTAGACTTGAATGGGTTGAGATTAAACCCAATTCAAATTATCTTGAGTCCAACCCTTAAAATTCTGGGCGGGTTACCTATGTTAGGGTTCATTTTTGACACCCCTAATGTTTCCCAATTGACCTCTAAAAAATAAATTTTTAAGTCACTATCCTATTAAATTAATATAACTTAATAAAAAAAAAATTTAGTATCACATTTCACTAGAAAAAAGAAAATATTTAAAAAGTTTTGTGGGGTAGATTGAAAATAAAAAAAATTGTTATGCAAGTCGAGGCGAATTAAAAATTTTAAGGGTTAAACTCAACCCACCCGACCCCGCACTTCCCCATTGCCATCCCTGATAAAGAAGCAATCAAGATCCCAAACTTGCTCCCTCCCACGGCCCACCCACCTTGGGCCCAAGAAGGTATAAATGACAACGACGTCTGTTTTTCTCTAGCTAATTTCTTCTACTTCTTACCTTTCTTCGTTTATAGTAAAATATGATAATTGCGTGAGGATTTAAAAGATCATTTTTTACCAAAAAAGTCAGGAATTAAGCAAACCCAAGTCAAGATAGTTACTGGAAAATGGAGATTTTTCAATTGGTCCACAATGACTAATTATCCAACTAAAGACATAATTGTGTTACCTACTTTGATTTAACTTGTACGTAGAAAATAATCTTGATTTTTTTTTATTGTTATAGTCTAAGTATTATTATGCATAAGTCATAGCATAACATAAAAAATGATTCCCAAAAAAATAAAAAATCAATTGTTATAATAAAATATCCTTATAAAAAATTATTGATAAAAGAGAAATCTAACTATACTAGTCAAATTTATAAGTTCCTCCTTGCCCTGAAAGATCAATTAATAAAAGTTTTGTGATCTACCTTTCTTCAAATCTTAAATAAAAATTTCAAGCCATATTGGGACTTCATTCTAGATTCAAGATTTAACGTAATTTATAGCAGTACTGATTACTTAATTAGTCAAAATTAGCACCCATAAGTAACACTCATACCCTATTATTCCTAAAAGCACGCTTAAGTTTTCAATTCCCACCCAAAACCGTTGCTATTTTCTCTCTTAATAACATAACTTCCCGTGATAGTTATGGTATATTGCATACTTAAATAGCAATATTTAACATATAAAATGTATAGTATAATGATGGAATATACTATATAATAACGGTATAATGTAAATGTGTACGTGTTTATTAAAAAACAATTCCCGGTATTGTAACACCCGGTGTTAGAACAATCTAGATTTAGAAAGCACCAAACTTGGAAAGAGCCAAAAATTTGAAATTTTGCAAGTAATGTCAAGTTATGAGTTTTGGGTCAATTTCAAACGATCATAACTTTCCGCACATGATGAGTTAGGTGGCCCATAAGATATCAAATGAAAGGTCTTGAAATCCTCTTTCCAACGCCACCAAGTTTGCTAAATTTTGAACTCGTATGAGGGAGATATGACCATTTGAAATCTGCCTGTCCAGTTAAAGAAAGTTACCTGAATTAGTGAGGGGTATTTTGGTCTTTTTCTTACCCAATCAGATTAATTCGAAATTAGTCTTATTTTTGGGGTCAAATCTGATTTGGGTCAGTTTGCATAATCAAAACACGCTTAGGGTTTTGAGAAGAGTTCGAGAAGAAGAGAAAAGGAGAAAAATTCAAAGCGTTCGTCAAGATTCGAGAGATTTTCGAAGGGTTTTCGCCAACGATTCAATCCTAAGAGGTATGTGAGTTCTCATAGTGTTGGCTTCGTTCACCCACACGCCAATCATGTTATTTTAATGCAAATTTCATTCTCAAAAGTTGAAGGATTTGAGTTCTTGATAAGTATTGTTTATGCTCTTGAATTATGATGGGTTTGATGAGTTCTTGAGATAAGTGTATCGAGTTTAAGAGTTGTTTTTGAGTAGATTCTTGTGTACTTGTATTGGGTAATTGAACATAAGGAAAATTTGAGGAAATCAATCGATTAAAAGTGATTTAGGATCAGAAAATGAGTAGAAAAATTCGTCGGACTGTTCTGGGGAAAGGGTGGCGCGACGCGCCCCAGATGCGCCAGGAGGTCTGGCGTGGCGCGCCAGCAGTGTGCCAAAAAGTAATTCCTGAAGTCTAGGGGCTGGCATCCGCGCCAGCAGTGTGCCAGGGTCTCATGCCCCTACCTTTTTTCCGTCGCTTGCTCCGTTTAAGTCTCTTTTAAGTATACATTTGCTCCTTATTGATTTTAATTACTCTAAACTACATCTAAACATCGAAAGATCGTTCATAACATGAATCATAACCTTGAATTCATAATTCATATTCAAGGTAGAGTTAAGAGTCAAGTTTTGAGAGTTCATTAGAGTTATTTTGATAAGTCTTTTTCAATCATTTTAAACTTGTTTTAAGACTTGAGCACTTGAGTTTGAGAAAGAGTAGAGTAGAGTTTATTTTCTTTAAAATGATATATGGGAACTAAGTATTTCCAAGAGTAATGTTTTTACATTTAAGATAAGAGAAAACACTGATTTTCAAAAGAGTTTTTGAGCAGTTTTGAGTTCCATCTCTTTTAAGAGAAAGATTTTTGCGTAATAATTTCAAACTAGAGAAAGAGTTATGTTTTAAACATATGAGCTAGTTATATTTTGGGAGTAGTATTGAACACTAATATGGGGACGAGTTCAGATAACTCTAAGTTCTCATAAACCATGTAGCCAACAAGGATGGAAAAAGGTTATACTTTTTAGATGATTCCTTATTGCTTTTAAGCATAGACTAGTGGATCAACTTAGTTAGTAGGTCCTATACCCCAGCAAAGTATATGACAGTTCTAGTAGCATGCGCTAGACGTTGTACCATCACATAACTCATAGTGATGGTTGTTGGTTAGAGAATCTCCCACAGAGTTATTTTGTATTTTTGCATACAAAATGAGTTATATTGTATTTTCTAATACATTGAGTTATTGTCTACTGTTTAAAAAGTTTTTCTTTATAATGCATCTTTACTAATGCTTTATATTGAAATGAGTTGAGTAAGTTGAGTATTCTTGAGTGGAGTTGAGACGAGGTAAGTTGTTTCTTCAGTTCCAGTTCAAGCTTATGTCTTGTTTAGATTTCTCGTCTCATGCTCGTACATTCTATGTATTGACGCCATTTGGCTTGTATCTTTTATGATGCAGATACAAGTGACCAGGATCATCAACCAGCGCTTCGCTGATCCAGTCGAGTTCCAGATTTGTTTGGTAAGCCTATTTGCTTTCGGAGGATCCCTTTTTTATATTTTTCCAGTATTTCAGTTTGTTAGGATAATCGTGGGTCTTGTCCCGACATTCCTCATAGTATTAAATGCTTCATAGATAGATAAACACTAGTTCATGAGTTTTTTCATTTTTAGTTGTTCATGTTGAGACTTGAGTTGCCTCTTTTGGCCAGTTGAATGTTTCTTTAAACATTTCTGAGTTTATCTTTTGAGTTATAGTTTACTTTTAAAAGTTATGTTATTATTGAGTGAGTCTTCCGCTGAGAGTTGAGCAAAGCCAAGGGTTCACTTGGGGCCACCAATGGTTCTCGAGTGTCGGCCACGTCTAGGGTGTAGGCTCGGGGAGTGACAGGTATATATAGAGAATAAATTAAAAAAATTACATAAGATACATATCAATATCCATTAAGTATTCTTTAAAGTAAAAAACAAAGAAATAATCCATTAAATATTATGAAAATATCGATGCTTAAAAACATATGTATGTGATCAAAATTCACCGTAATTATATCTTATACGCAGAATATATAGTTTACCCTCTGAGTTAGACGTCAAATCCTTTTGACATACCTCCACAATGTGAACAACTTCTTACTCACCAAACCCCTTTTTTCAAGTGGATTTGCATGTATACATAGACAAATCTCGCTCGCCTCACTCTTATCTCGCTCACCACTCTCATATCTCGCTTGTGTATTTGGTATTCCAGAATCCTGATATATGTATATAGTGTGTATCTAGTGTGATTCATATATGTATCTAAATTTTTGTCTGGTATGGAGTTATTAGATAGTGAGATAAAGTGTAATCATTTCAAACTATAGGGAGAGTTAGTAAATATGATAGAAATATTTGTGTAATTAAATAGTTTCGATTTTTTGAAAAAGGAATTCCCCTATGTTGAAACCAGGCCCAAATGTTCCCCTCGCCTAACGTTTAAGCCCATTTAGTCCTCTAAGAAAGGCCTCTTTTGGGGAAGAAAAGCCTTCTACGGCCCATTGTGTGTGGGGGGGAATTAAAAGGTTTATACGGCTACTCCTCTTCCCCAAAAGAAATTCGAATTTTGGGAGAAACGTTCACTTTTCCTGCTACCATCGCAATCCAAATTTTATTTCCATTAACGTTCACTTTTTTCCGCAAAAATGGTGAAGAAGCTTGAAAGGCCGGATTGTGTTACTCCATTGGTAGTAGATTTATCTACTTCACCAATCGATGAAGGAACTCCATTGAGACCTGTATTTTGCCTCAAAAAGAGAGAGCAATTGAAAGAGTTTGAAGAGAAAGAGGAGTGCTTTATCCTCGATTTTGATCCTTATGAATCTGTAGATATCTCAAAGTTATCTGTTTCCAAAAGTCTTGATGCTTCTGACCTTTCTGTTCTCGCCGAAAAAGGAGAGGTACATTTAATATCTAGGGGTTCTTTTGTTTTCTTGTTTTAACCATTATTTGCCTTCAATTTCGACTTAAATTGATGGAATTGGGATTTCTCTATTAGGGTTTGGGGAATGCTGGTTGTATTTTCTTACTTTTTCTTGATATCTTATTGAATTGATTAGAATGTCTTTATTTGAATCTCTCTTAATTTAGTCTTATCTCATATATGCAATGTAGCTGCACTTACATTTAAAGGTGATTTGATGACAAAATGAACTATTTACCTCTAAATTGAATACTACATTCCCTTAGCATGAAATGAGATTGATAATCTCCTGTCAGAATTGGGGGTGAAGTGGTACAAACGCGAACTTAATTAGTCGGTGAAGTAGCTCTTAAAATGTCACAACTTGAACAGCATTATCATTAGTCTCATTTCATAAGTCTGTCCAGTTGAGTTTTTTCTTGCTACGTATTTGGGGCACAACTACCGAGTGTTGGATTGATCGTGGATGATGTTCCTTAATTTAACATCCCATGGAACAATTAAAAGGATGGATTATTATCTTTTGCTCTTCCTCCGTGGCGATTCCTTATCTCTGTGTACTTACCATCATTTGGCTACCATTTATTATGTGCCGCTGTATAGGATTTTTTGGCCTTGAGTAATCCTTTTATTCTTAATGGGATTCTATGACTGACATGATTATTGATCTTGATGGTGAAAAGGTGGCATGTCGAGACTTTCCACATCCAAGGCATGACTGCGTGAAACATCCTTTTGAGAAGACACCTCACCAGGATTACTGTGAAATGGTAATATTTGTTTCATTTTATTAATTATGTGATTTTTTATGTCATTAGATTAATCATTTTAAGATTCAATTAGATTGGGTTTGACAGATAGTTGTTGTAGTATTAAATTTATCATCTTTTGTGCCTTGGATAAGAGGAAACGTGTGCATCCAATTCTAGTATAATGTTCTTGCTTCAGTATTTTAGTAGTAAGCTTCTGTTATTACTTTACTCTTTTTAGCTTCTTCTGTTTTAAAAGAATTAGGTAAGAAACATCTGCGGGTATATAGAAGATATTCCTGAATTACCGAATAGGGAAAACTGTTTCTTTCTAGTAATTTAAGTTGTGAGATGAGCGATGCCAGTTATTCATTGGAAAACTATATTGGCAGAATATACAATGCTTTTTGTAAGACAAGTTTGTGGTACTGATTTCTCTGGATTGTCTCTAGCTTTATAGATTTAGTATTGCCATGAAAAATTTCTGGTCAAAGTGAGAGCTAACCTGTGTTTGGTTGATGTCTGATTATTTATATGTTCAATAATTGGACTTGTTTGAAAAGAAAAAAATATTTATGCAATCCATTATTAGATCCAAGAATGGGACAGTTCTAAATTGGAACTTCGATGAGCTAACCTGTTGTAATGCATTCCTTGTATTGTTACTCTAGCTTTACGTATGCAATACATTCTAATGCTTCATAGCTTTGTCTTAAATAGTTGTTGTTGTTGTTGTAGTCACAAATTAATCATCTTGTGTGCCTTTGGATTTGGTGCAGTGTTATTGCTATGTCTGTGATGTGGCTGCTCCTTGCAAATCCTGGACTGGGAATTCAGCCCATTGCCATGCCATGAATAATGAGGCTTGGAAGGCTCTGAGGAACGCCCCAAAAAAGTAATTGAAGAAAAAGTATTCACAACATTGCATCTTTCCTAGACTTGTAAATTTTGTGCAGTGATGGCTCGTTCGGCCCATTAGCTGCAGTATGGTTACGTACCTAGTTATGATCTGGGATATTAAGTTGGATATGAGGTCTGTATTCAAGTGTGTCTCAAAATTATGCTAGATTTTTGTAGATATTTTGCTTAAGGTATGCAAAAATGTGGGATGAACTTGTTCCTTCTAGTATATTAGCGGTTGAAGTGAAGTCACCAGTAAATGCTTCAACTTCAGTGGAAAATGATTTCAACAGTCCTTGCTGTTCTGTTTGAAGCCAACTCCCTTAATTTCTTTGTGTTACAAATTACAATGTTGCAGATAAAATCTTGTGTCTTTGCGAGTACATATTGATTTTTGCTTCTTGTGTTCTTGTTATATCTACGAGTGAACATTATTTAAACTCCGGGGAAGCTTTATAGCTCAATTAGTTGGCTACTTGAACTCTCATCTTACTGGTGAGGGTTCGTTTCCCACATTGTAATCCCCTCTTCATTTCCTTCCCCTACCCCTAACTTTTTTAAAATTATTTATAAAGAACATTATTTGAACTCCTAAAAGCTCGATGGAAGTGGATGTTGGATCTGGTTATTCGTTTTGTGGCAAACTTAATGATTTGGTTCCAAAATGGATGAAGACTATCCATGGTCAAAGTAGTAGGAGGTCCGAAGTTTCATATTTACATCACTTTTGTGTGAAAGTATTTTATAAAGTTATAAATTTGCAACTCTAGAAGATTAATTATCACTTTGATATAGTAACTAGCGACTTAATCCTTGGTATGACTAATTTGAATCCGATTTATTCATTTGCTAGTTCTGGTGAGAATAGAATTATGAAGTTGGCCGAATATTTCAATAATAAGTTTGGTGATAACCAACTTTGAGATTTCAATTACCAGCTTGATGATTTCATTGTCTATGCTCGAGAGTGTGATAGCAAATTTCTCAAAAGGGAATTAAGGATGTTGCTGTTATGATGGAAAAAACAAATCTGGATCAAACTTTGATGACTTGTTTTACTTGTGAAACTTACATTGATTTTACATGTTTGCTTTTAAGTGTGAAAAGATCATTTTCCTTAATGAAGCTCCTAAAAAAATGATATGCTAGACGAACTCACAATCAATTGAAAGTAAAGGATGCTTACCGTCCGAGCAACTCTCTTTTGTCAAATACTTTTTTTTTACATTTTTATTTATAATGTACATGATTTATCTTTTGCTCACAAAGTTACTGTCACGGTAAATTTTTTAGATTTTATCATAAATGCAATACTACACTCATATTCGTATTTAGATTCAGAATTCATTTTAAAGAGAAGAAGCAATGTATTAGTTGGGCCGATGAAATTGGGCTATAGTTAACAAGTCCAAAGGGAGGAACCATAAGGTAATAGACCCACCATTTGGTAAAGAAAATATCTTCCGGCGTACAAATTTTTAATCACAAAACACTGTAAAAAGTGAAAACCCCTTCCCCTTCCCCTTCCCTTCCCCTTCCCGTGCCAGCATTCAGAAGCAGCGATGCCAGGTCTTATCGTCGAAAACGAGAAGAAGCTTCAGGATGATGACTGGATCGTGGAAGTCGACGATGATATGGATGATTCCGACGAAGGTGATGACGCCGAGGATTCTGACGATGACGATGACAAGGAAGATGACGCCGAAGGTGCTCGTTGTCTTCCCTTATCCCTTTTAGAGCTTCATTCTGCTTTTTGTTATTCAAATTTTGAACTGTCTTAAGTATGTATGCTGGTTTAAATATGGTCTGTTGGTAAACCTCTCATTTCGTGAAATATCTATTCCGACGGCTCGATTTGGATTTAGATTTTGAAGTTGAAATGTGAAAATATGAGTTTTTGAAGTTGTTTTTGGACATGCATTATACTTGGAAAAAAATTGAAGTTTGTGAGGGAAAGTTACAAAAACTGTCACATTTCAGATCAAATTTCATGGTCAAACAGATATTTGAAGATAATTTTCAGAAACTACTCTCAAAATTTATGGTCAAACACTAGCTTAGAGAGATCGTATGGTATTTGAAGACTTGAAGTTTTTGGTTGCATGAGTTGTTTTGCTGCTACACGTTTGTTAATTCCTTGAAAGTTCTGCCCTAATAGAAACTATTTGTTGTTCTTGTTTTGGTAGTTTTAACAATTTAAATGCTCAGTGCGCCTCTGTTTTGAAAGTTTTTTAGAATGAGAAATAGATGAACTTGCATTTCAATTAACTGACCACGAGCATGCATTTCGCAATTGCAGAGCGGAATAGGGAGCAATTGGCTGAAATTAGGATGATGTTGGCAAATATTGTAAGGGACCTTGCTGATATTAGAATGACTATGGAAGATAACTTCAAGCAGATGTTGCTAACGCTAGAAGCTCTACCTGATAAGGTTTCAGAGATTCTAGCCCAACATTTAGCTGGTCCATCCGTGTCCCATGAGCCTGGCCCAACCCCCGCATCTACCACGGTGGACAGTGTAGCATCTAAGCCTGATTCCGCCTCCTCTTCACATGCACCTGCACCTGCACCTGCACCTGCTGTTGATGCTCTTCCTGCTAATATTGGTTGTTCCCCTGAAAGGGTTCCTGCTTTTCTTGTACCTGCTGCTGCTGCTGATCCTATCCCGCCTATTGAGGCTGGAGACACACATATGCCAGATTCAGCTGCCTAGTGGAAGTTCTCTTCACCCTACTTATTATTATTTTGCGTGCATTGGTTGTGTGGTGGGGTGAGGGAATTAATTTTTTGTGGATAATTGTATTTGATTGACTAACCCTTCTTCTAGCAAAAATAGCCTTGCTGACTTACTGGAAAAATTGGGACTACGAAGCATGATGTCAATAGTTATTAAGTCGTCTACTACTACTGTATAGTAAACCTTTTGTTTGTCCCCTTTTGTATGTTTTGAATATTTTTTGGAGGCAAACGAACAGTTAAGTGTTCAATGTTAAGTATCCTTTTGCACCAAAAAGAAAGAGAAAGAGCCCGAATCCTCATTTTTCTTGCTGCTTTTATTTTTGGTTTGGCTGTAATAAATTTACTTTTGTGCATTTCTTTTGTTGCTATAGTTCTTTTTTAGCTGTAGTTATTTTTTGATAGAGTAATTGTAGGAAATACTAATAAATTTCTTGGGTTTCTATGAGTCACCGTTCTTTCTCAAGAACGAATTTTACCTTGAATCAAGTATTTCCAGGTTTTGTTAAATGAAAACAGCCCAACTAGGGCTATTTCAACCCATTTTTATCCTTCCAATCCGTCCAGTTACCAGTTTTATACAATCATATGGCAGTGTTAAAGTGAGTAACTTAAATCCCTAGACTACTTCGAAATAGGAGTTTTCTTCTTGTCTACTTATTTTTCGGCTTTCCCACCTCTCTTAGATTTTTGAAATGAGAAATCGACATTTTCAATTTTCTATCTATATTTATTTTATTCAGAAGTGATGGTAGTCTAATTCATTAATTCATCCATGATCATTAATCATAGTGTCCTTTCTAATAGACGAAAATGCTTAGATTTATTATTTTGTCCAAAAAAATATACCTCTTAAAATTGTTTATTTACATCCAAGCCGAAAGAAACCAATTTACAGAACAGAATGAATCAAAATCGTGAATCATACTGAATTTAGTTAGGTATGGTACTAGTATATCATTTTATGAAACATAATATTGAAAATATAGAACTTGAAATATCTAAAAAGAAACAACTGTATCAAATCGTCCAAAAACGAGCGACTTATATTTGTCACGTTAGATCGATTGAAGACAACACATGAAATTGATGAATAAAATATAAGAAATCATCGCAATATTATTATTTTTATTCAAATTATAATGGTCATGGTAGAATTTCAGTGAGCTTAAAAAAATCTGACTTTAACATCGTTATTACAAAAATAAAAAGAAAATTAATTTAATTCACAGTCCTTGAAACATTTTCGTCTTGACAAATATTTTTGTTTTTTTATCCTAAAGATTAAAAGAAGGGAGTTGAATTTCATAATAATCATTTTCTTATGCAATATTATTGGAAGATATGAAAGACAAGGTATAAGTGGGCTGATGATGATATTGGGCTTAAATTACGGAAGCCCATTACAGAGGAACCCTAGGATAAAACCTCACCATTTGTTTCACTCCTTCCTGCTTACGAATTTTATCCTCAAAGCACCGAAAATCCCTGCGGTTCCATCACACACAAGTAGCCATGCCAGGTCCCGTCATCGAAGAACTCGAAGCCGAGAAGAAGATTCAGGAGGATGAGCCCATCGTGGAGGACGTGAAAGAGGAAGACGACCACGATGATGACGCCGATGATTCTGAAGACGACGAAGATGATGACAAGGAGGATGGTGCCCAAGGTATTATTTGCCTTCCCCTATTCCCTTTTTTTTCATTTGTTGCCTTTCCTATAACTGTGCTGATTTTTATATGGTTTGTGAGTGAATTCTATTTCGACGGCATTCCTTTTAGAAGACGTTTTGAAGGTTATTTGATTGGATGAGCTAATTTGCTTATGCATTGCTTAAGATTCCCTGCAATTTGAATCATTTGTGGATAGTATGACGCTTTCAAACTATTTAGGGTTTGTTTGGTTAGTAGTAATAAGTTAAATGCTTAAATTCACTGTTTTCAAAACCTTGTTAGAAGGAGAAAAGGATTCCGATACAGTTTACTGACTTGTTCGAGTGTGCATTTCTAATTATGGAATGATTAAATCGTGTGATTGATTTTATTCATCATTTTTGTAACTTGTAATACTTGTTGCGTTTTAATTTGTTTATCTTAAAAATTCCCTTCAAGTTGAACTCTTTGTGGATAATTCAATGCATTGAAACTATTTGGGGTTTGTTTTTGTAGTAATAAGTTAAATGCTTAATGCGACTGTTTTCAAAAGCTTGTTGGACATCATTTTTGTAATTCGTAATAAATGTTATATGATTGCCAGGTTTTTGACATTGGATGATGTTATGCTAATCCATTTCTCTCTGAGTAGTTATTGGATGGATTGCCAGGATTTTGAGTATTGCATGAAATTATGTTATGCCTTTTGGTTTGGTGTAGCTTATTAGCTATTGCATGCAATATATTTCCTGGTGTGCAGTTCTGACCAGTATTGATGTTTTTGGACTTGCTACTTATCTCTTTGTGCTTGTTTTGATGATCCATTTTGTTTTGCTTTTGCACAAAATTCTACATGATCTGTTTAACTTCCTTGCATGGTTGTATGACGGGTGAGATAACATGCCACACTGTATTATTCTTGGCAATATAATTCTTAGAAGAATATGTGTGGAAAATGATGCAGGTGGCAATTCTAAGCAAAGCAGAAGTGAGAAGAAGAGTCGGAAAGCCATGTTGAAGCTTGGCATGAAACCTGTTACAGGGGTTAGCAGGGTCACTATTAAGAGGACCAAAAATGTAAATTACCTTGATCATTCTTCATTGAATTTTATATTTTAAAAAAAGAATAAGGATATATGCAAACCATTTTGAATCACAATACTGCAGGTTTTATTCTTCATCTCAAAGCCAGATGTCTTCAAAAGCCCAAATTCTGAGACTTATGTCATATTTGGAGAGGCTAAGATTGAGGATTTGAGCTCTCAGTTGCAGACACAAGCAGCTCAGCAGTTTAGGATGCCAGACATGGGATCTGTTATGGCTAAGCCAGATGTGTCTGGCTCTAATGCTGCTGCAGAGGCAGATCAGGAAGAAGAGGTCGATGAGACTGGTGTTGAACCTCGGGACATTGAATTGGTCTCGACACAAGCAGGAGTGTCTAGGGGCAAGGCAGTCAAGGCTCTGAAGACCCACAATGGAGACATAGTCAGTGCCATCATGGAGCTGACCACTTGAGTTTTTTTTTTTTTTTAAAGTTTCACCTTTCAATTCGTGCTCTATGATGAATTTTGGAAGAAGTTATGCTTTCATTCTATTTTTGTTGCCCTTGTTAATTGGTGAACCGCTATTGAGTAGTAGTGCATTGTAGAACCTCAATGACCAATATCAAGAAATGAAGGGCTTTCTTTATTATGTTGATTGTTTTTGAATTTATATTGAGCATGATATCTGGCAGTTCCATTTTGCCTGAACAGCACAATAGCTTAAGATCTAATAACTGAAGATATTTGCAATTTCAATTTTCTGACAGTGATAAAGGACATAATAAAAGGGCAGCAGAGCAATACATAGTCGATTTCCCAGTACTAACTGGTTGAAGAAGATAGTGCGGAAAGTTCCAGCTTGAAAGGAGCAATCCTCTATTAGAATACAGATATATATATATAACATTTTTGTTCAGCTATTGATGACTCTACAGTTAGCTCGGATCTCTCCAGCTGTGCCTGTCAAGACACCAATTTGGCCCATTTTAACCATTGCACTAGCAAATTTACTTTTCCAGAGGAATGGATACCTAGCATTTTGTATTACTTGGATAGCTGTAGTTGGATTTGTGAGAAGAGTTTGATCGGATGTAAACAAGCCCCTGTTGGCCAGAATATCGGTGTAGTAACATTCATCAGTGATAGCTGGGCTTACAGGGTTCATTGGCACCACCAAACTTGCATCCGTGCTGCCTTCTGGACATTGCTGTTTCAACTGGGCTGCATAGGAAGGATCAAGACTGGGATCCTGGCTTGTTGTTGAGTTGAAGCTGTATAGTCTGTTCCTGAAGGCCAGGCAATGAGATCGACCAATGGTGTGAGCTCCTAGACATCAGAGATCAAAGATTCAGTAAAATGTCAGTGCATAGAACTGAAAACGAAGTGCTACACTGCTGCTTACCAGAGAGAGTAACCATTTCTTCTTGGGTGAGTCCCATATTTTTGAAGTTTTGGGTGAGCTGGTCAACATTCAATGTAGGCGGGGGCAAACTTGTTGTTTCAGAAGCTAGTGAGATTCTGCCATCTCTTCTACCAGCTGGAACTTCATAGCCAAATCCTCCAGTCTACAGTAATTTCAAGTGTGCAAGTAAGTAATATAACAACATACTCCATGAAATCCCATGGAGTGTATGTAGACCTTATCTTTACCTCGTGAAAGTAGAGAGGCTAGTACTATGGTAATAATACTTGATAAATCTTAATTTGCATCACAAATTGTATTTTACTTACTATCGCTACACTATCCCTAGCTGCAAAAGCGACTATATCAGCACAGGAAACGACTCCTTGACAAACAGATTCCAACCTGGCCTTTGCACTATCAATGACTTCGAAACCTCTAAGGCTCGGGTTATTTGCTGGTGAGTCCTTCTCAGCTGAGTTTGTTGAAGTTGAGTCGATCAGCACTGATCCATCACAACCCTATCCACAATGCCAACAAGGTTAGCCGTTACAACAGATAAAATACATAGATTATGCAAAAATGATACGACTTACTCTAACGAAACAATCATGGAAATGCATGCGGACAAGGCCAGCAGCCACTCCCTTATTTATAAAGAAGGCATTTGTAACCTCTTGTCTCACAATGAACTCAGCCATACTACATGAATTATCATAAAATCCCACTTGAAGTTGTGCTTCTAACATCATACACTCACATAAAACCAAGAATATTAGTGCACTAATCAATATTCTTGCACTCATTCTCCCTTAATTTTTCTTGGTAAAGCTTGAGTAGCTTTATCATTAATAATAGATGTCAATATATAGGGCCAGCCCGTGGATATCAAGTGGATGCAATGTTAACTTGTATTGATACAATAGCTAATCTATAATATTTTAGTGCATGGTTGGAAGGCAATAAACTGTAACTTATACTTCCTCCGTCCATTTTTACTTATTCATGTTTTACCTCACACACAAGAGGTACTTTTTCCATTTTATTTTTACTTGTTCAGTATTGACTTGACACATTCAGAGTAATAAATAAATTGGACAAGTATTAATAAACAACTATTTTTAGTATAGTGGACAAGTTAAACTAGACTGAAGGAATATTAATAAAATGGTAAATGATAAATTATTTCTTGATTTTTTAATTTAGACAAGTAAGTAACATTTATTTATTTTTAATATAGTGCACGAGTATAAGTGGACGGAGGAAGTATATACGTAAGCAAAGATGCCCCAATGTTTTTGAAGGTTTAGTTACAACTGGAGTTGGTCAGTGATCGACTATAATTGCACGTAAATACATTTTACTATCTTTCTTTTTCTTTTGGTTTAATAAACTTCTCATCCAATCTATTTTGTTGACTTTTTTTGCATGAAAATACAAAGTGTAGTAGTTAGACATTGATTTAACCCTAGATTTATGCTAATTGTAGTGGATTATGCTTGCAAGTGGGTCTTTTTATTTTCTATTAGTTCTAATTATATTTCTTTAATCAAATGTATAATCATTGAGTTACGTTAACTACAAAAGACTTGCCGCCAGTTTTTTAAAAATGAATCGGAGGGTTTTACAAAGAAGAGTATGACTTTTATGCATCGTAAAAAATATTTTTACACGATTATATTTTATAAACATTAGTTGATAATTTGATAAAAATAATAATCTTACTTACAATCACAATTCACAAGTTAATATTCATTGCTAGTATAAAAGAAAATTCACTACACCGTTCATGCATATATGATATATATATAACTTAAATCCAAGAATGAATATGATATCTTGGACCCGTGACTTGAGATTTTGCAGATTTATTGGAGTTAAAACACTATTCACTAATTAAAGTAAAATGTCGGCATTTGATGGTTGAAATAATATTTTAAACAAGGTAATATCACATGCATATAATTATAGTACCAGAAAATAAAGAATTAGCGACTGACACAATTTCGTAGTTAAATAACAATAATCTCATACTCATCTCATTTAACTACAAATTAGCAATGGATTAAAAATAAATTCAAATCCGCGGTAGTTTCTATTGTGTAAATAATAAGCTAGTAATTTAATTCAATTAGGATCCAAAATAAATTCAAATCCGCGGTAGTTTCTATCGTGTAAATAATAAGCTAGTAATTTAATTCAATTAGGATCCAGCTTGCACATTATGTGAGGTGTCCTCATCAAGTCATAAACAAAAATTATATATATTGCATAGTAATTAACACATACAAGTAATCAGACACTTATACGGAACAAAATACATCCAGCTCATTATATGTTGTATTATGCATATTATTTAATCTTTGTATGTTAACTCCCCCTATTATAGTTCCATAAAAGAAAAACTAATGTATATATTGCTGTTCAATCACAAATAATTATTTCCCAGCTTATAAATATATAATCATGACAACTAGTTTGCTAGTATTTATAAGGTTGCAGGTAAAATATAATTTTCCTACATAAAAAATATTTGCCCTCTAAATAAAATACTTTGTGCAAATTATTTGAAATCAATATCATATGTTAGAGAAAAGAGGTGTAATAAACAAACAAAAAGATGAATCATGCATATAGTATAGGATCCTGAACTTAAGTGGGTGTTTCTGCATTAGCTGAAGTATGTTTTCCTCAAGTGGGAGCAGAATTTAAGTACTATAGTAATGACTGCACAGGTAAGCTAGAAATAAAACGATGAGCACAACCGAGTAATGTTATTGCAGTATCAGCAAGCAGAGAATAGGAATACGTAGTGTTCCGTCTACTCTACAATATATACAGTGTATTCATATATCGACTGGAAAGAGTAACATCAAAATATAATCAGATGTCAAACATACTCATCCTTGGCAACATGCTCCCAATCTGATGAAGAATTATCATACAAACCTGATGAGTGGTGATTTCCCAGTCTGGCCTTCCTATTTGAATGGACAATTGGATCATCCGCGACAGAGAGAAGAAACTGTTTCATGGAGTCATATCCAGAACCATCAGCATAAGACCCAAAGGAGTTATATCCTTCACTGGAATTAATACTGTGATGATAAAAGTAAGGTTCTATGACCACATTTGCTCTCTGATAGCCTGATACTTCTCCATTTATCAATCCATGATTCTCCATATCTGCAGAACCAGCAGCCACCATGTCCAGATCTTTTTTAACCTCCATAAACGGTGAATTCAGGTTGTCTCCCCGGTGTGTTAATACATTGAATCTTGCCATAACAGAATCCTCAGCATCATTAGTGACCATATCTGGATCCTTTGTCTCCTCTGTGAAAGATGAATTCAAGTTGTCTTCCCGCTGTCTTAAGATGTTGAGTCTCACCTTAACAGAATCCTCAGCATCATTGGCAACCACATCCTGATCCTTTTTCTCTCCCATGAAAGATGATTTCAAGTTGTCTTCCCGTCGTCTTAAGATGTTGAATCTTTCCATAACAGAATCCTCAGTGTCACTGGAAACTATATCAGAAGCTTTTTTCTCTTGCATGAATGATGAACTGGAGTTGTTTCCCTGTTTCCTTAGGATATTTAGTCTCATTGTAACAGAATCCTCAGAATCACTGCCAACCTTAACAGAATCATTTTCCTCTTTCATGAATGATGAACTCAGCTTCTCTTCCCTTCTATTTAAAATATTGAATCTCTCCATTACAGAATCATCAATGTGGACACTTTTGCTTGAAGTAGAGGGACTCTGAGTGGTAATCTTTGACGCTGAGTCATTTTCAGCTTCAGGTGCCACTGAGGAATTCAGGTTTAACTCTGGAGAAAATTTGAAGTACAGAATCTTATTGGCAACAGCCACATCTACTGAAACATCTGAAACAGAATAAAGACCACAACTGCGACAGAATCACAGCACAGATACCAAAATAAACAGCTTTTAACTTTACCTTGGCTGAATCTATGCTTCTCCATTTCAATCTTCATACGGTCAAAACGAGATTTATAGCTTAAAGAACATAACTTTGCTTCAGCTTCAAGCCATAAATTCTTGAAAAGAAGGGCTTGGGGTTGCATTCCTTCATCAGAGAGAAAGTTCTCATTGAGGACTTTCTTTATAGCCTGCAAGCCTGCCATATTAGTAGGCCAATAACATAGAACTCTGGATGGTTGGAACTCCTTCAAAGTCTCCTTTTCAACATTGAATTTACAAGACCAAAATTTAGATGAAAATTTCACAACTTACACATAGAGCATACCTGGACCACTTGTTCTTCATTTGAATCCCCCAAGTCATCTGCAGGAGTTAGAAGGGCTGAATTCTCAGTTTTCTTACCATTGTTCTTGCTCTTATCTTCAGGCGTGGGCTGATTATCGAGGCCACAAGAATCCCAAGCAACTTCTTCCATAAACTGAGGGTGGCCTGTCTCAGTGCCCTGGAGGAGAAAATTACAGTTATCTACAAAATTATGCTAACAAACATGGCCTGTCAAGTCGATGCACAAATAAAGAACTTAAAACTTCGATTCAATCATTCGCACATAAAACAGAAGGGCACATAATGAAAATACCCAAAGTTCAATAAGATAAACAGGACTGACCCAGTCAAAGGCCAAAGATACACAACAATCAAAAGTCAGAAAGCTGACACAAATCCTGTAAATTCGATAAGAAAAATGACATACTAAAACTTAGATTCATATTCTTGCATACGAAACAGAAATGCATGATAAAAGTATTCAAAGGTCAGACAAAAAACGGACTGACCCAGTTAATAGTCAAAAGGGTACCCTAATGATTGAGGTTCTCTTATTTAAACAACAATACTTCATGGACATAAGACATCCCATTCTAGTATTAAGGTCTGGAAGGAGGGATTTAATTCCACACTGGTAATGGTAATACTGCAACTGCTTCCACAATTTGAACACATTGGCCATACCTAAAAAACAAAATTAACTAGTTTGATCTCTCCTAAAAACATACCATAAAAGAGCGGCGAGATTCTTCGAACTTTTCGAAAGTGTCATGCTGGGAAACCATTGTATCTTTTGTTTCAATCTTCTTAGCAGTACATGCACCCAGATTGGTAATTGCACTCTTAAGGGTGTCAATGTCTTGACCCTCCAGTAGACATGCATTAGCCAAGCATTGAGATTTAAGTAGTTCCGAAAGGTTATGAATTGCATGCACAAGTGTTTGAACATCCAGCTTTGGACTTGATCCCATTTGATATTGTTGGGCCTGCTTGGCATCTTCTTGAGAAGCTGGTGAACGTAAAACATTTTCTGCAGCATCTAGTGCAACTACTCCACCCTCTAATGTGTCATTGAGGCTCAAACCAGTATGCATATAACCTTCAGGCAAATTATGCTTTTTGGGTCCATATTGGTGGCCATCAACACTAAGGTGCTTGCCCCAGGAATATTGTAGTTGACAATCATTTTCCGAGTACTGAGGTAGACTATATCCTTTGCTAGGCTTATTCAGATCTTCAGAAAATTTAGGTATCCCACCATTGCTGGACAGATCCATAGGCACAAATGTTTCTTTTGTGACATCAATGGTCCTGAGTTCTTCTGTGGTGTAGTTATTAGTACCAGTGCCTACCGAAGGAACAGACAGACCATTTCCAGCATATACATTATGGTTATGCAGATTTTCCTCACCAAGTTTTTTTAAGGAAGTTTTCCCTGAATATTCTGCTGGAGGAAATAAAGGATTGCTTTGACTAAAATCAGCGAATTCTACTTTGCTTGTGAAGAGGCACGGGCTTGAAGCGTCAACAGAGTCGCCGAGAGAAATACGAAAAGCAGGAGCACCTTTCCAGCAGGGTGAATCTACATTTGGGTTATGAAGATCTAGAGCATCTGAACATTTCTCAGCAAAAGTCACAGGTGGTGCACTAGCGCAAGGAGCTTGAGATCCAGATCTTTCTTTAACTGCAATCTCTATGCTATTGCTGCTACAAGGACGGGTCGAGCACAGATTGTTAACTGACGACGATGCAAAAAAAATGTTTTTGATCTTGTCAAAGTCCAGCGGTGTGCTTGAGCCCAAGGAAAACTCTTTGATCGGAGAATCTATTGGTAGCCGAGTTTCCTGACTCTTTAACAGGTCACAGACATCTGATTTCTCACTGTTTGTAGCTCCAGTTTTGCAAATATCCACATTTTTGTGCAAGTCTATCTTTGGTGCAAAGAAACGGCTTCCAGAAGGTGCTGGTCTGATAACCACTACAGGAGAAGATTTTGATGTGGATGTAGTATCACGGGGACAAGAATCAAGGGGTTGGAAGAATTTCTCATGTGGAGTAAAAGGGTTTTCATAGTTCAAGTAATTATTAGAAGACCCTAAAGAAAGACCCACTTGGCAAGACACGGGGAGAATTGAACCCATAGCTGTTTCTGAGTTAAGAGACTGGTAGATTGGTTCTTGAGTGAGATATGATTTGGCATCCATATGTCCCATACTTGAAGGCCCAGTATATACTCCATCAATAAAATTTCCAGCACCAGAATCTTCTCTAGCTATGTTCACACCTTCAAGTGAATTACCTACAAAATGACAGACATCAAAAGCCTCAATCTGATTGCGTTATTGCAACAAATTTAGACAATTAGAAAAATGACAGATACTTCGTTTAAGCTCCAAGTTTGAACTAGTTACACACATAAAGCGACCCTCACCACACATAGAGATAAAATCGCATGAATCAGACATGTAGAAATAAAAGGCTTTAACTCCGTGATATGAATAATTTGTCATTGACATAAGAAGTTGAAATGGATTTGATAATCGAGGGAAATTTTCAGGTCAGGAATAGTATAATAATACTCATCAACTGAATTAAATTTCTTTCTTTTTTTGGAAGCAAAAAAAAAAACTACAACAGTACTTCAGTAGTGAAAAGCAATTAAAAGATTATTACCAACAACAAGCATAAGACATTGAATGGTTAAACCCATACAAGTCAAATTTGACATCCTAAATGCAAATAAAACAAAAGTTAGATACACTCAGAAAGCAAATTGACACAGATAAACCAAAGACCTGTACAGCTTAGTAATATATTCAAAACAAATCATGGTATGGAACATATATGAACAATAAGAATGCTGAAATTCTAAAGCTGAAAAATGCGAGAAGATATACATTCACATCAATGTTCAATCGTATGAAGAATACATTGCAATTGGAACAATGAGGCTACCTACAGATAAGAACAAAAGGAAATTACCTTGAGACATGCAATTCCTGTAACCATATGAAGCACCAGCATTAACATTCCCCAAGGAAAAACTTCCATCAACTCCATTCCTCTCATCTTGCTTCCCATCAGCCACTTTACTAAAAAAACTCCAATGTGGGTATTCCAAACCAGACAAGCTCTGGGTATAATCAACTTGCGAGGATGCATCAACATGAATACTACCAGAATTAGGCAAAACATCAAGCGAAGGTTCATTGAACGCCGCCGATGGGTGTTCATTGCTCACTATGGAAGGGACATAAGGGGCATAATATCCCTCACGGCCAAACGAATAGGTGTCAGTCGAAGCATGAACAGTTGGGTTTGAAGTTGACCAAAAGTGACTACCGGGTTCAACTGAATCAGCAGGGGAAAACTCAGGTGATAAAGGCATATTACAAGTTGTGGGCACAGAATCAGTAACTGAAGGGAAAAAATTGTATCCAGTGGGTGATGGGTTAGCAGCACCATACTGCCATGACTGTCCAAATGGTACTGTACCGGTATAAGATGAATCACTGAAATTCAACAATTGGGTTGAACCCGTTTTGGAATTGGTCCGATCAACAGTAAAAGGTGGAGCTAAAGGTGATAAATTGGAGAAGGATGATGACGAACCCCCATTACCGAAAGACCCTAAACCCATCATCTTTGAGTGAGTCAAAACAATATTTCAATCCACTGATCAAAACCCAAAAAGCTTTGATTAGTCTAAACAATTCTGAACAACAAACAACAGTATCAAGAACAGGTAAAAATTCAATCTTTTTGACCACAAAAACAGGAATCAGAAATCGAAAATTGAGAGATTACAGAATGAATTGAAGAGAAAAGAAAGAGAAGATACCTAGTAGAAATAGTAAGGCATAAGGAGACTGAGAGAGGCAACGGGGACTCTTCTCTCTTGGTTTTCTTGCTCTTTCGTCTTCCCAAACTATAGTGCTGGAATTTGGCTTATTCTGTTTTCGATACTCATCTTTTCTTGATTTCGTTTACTTTCAAAATTACCATCTTGCCCTAAACATCTATTCTACACCCGGCGAAGAAGCCGAAGTTAATGTAATTGGCCACGCCTTCATTATTATCTTCGTCTGTTCATTTTTACTTATTCGTTCTTATACGTCAAAAATAATTAATATAAGTATTTTATAGCAATACCCCATAAGAATAGATGTATAGTATTAAATTTTGAAAATATAATTTAGAGAATAAGTAATTAACATTGAGAAAGAAAAAAAAGATAATAGAATTGACTTAGTAAACTATATTTTATGTTTATTATTTTTCCTAATGAGCGTGAAATGAATTAAAGTGATACTTATTATGAGATGAAAAAAATTGTACTTTTTAGTGCCTTAATTAATTGAAATGTGGATTTTTGATCTTTTTAGTAATGAATCACTAATATTCACAAATTTTAGATGGTTAATAACTATTTGACTGCTTAATTATTCATATATTATGATAAATTTGTGTTATTAGTTATTACTTTATATATATGACGGTAATATAACTTCAAAACTAATTCAAACATAATATACTTTCTATATAAAAGTAATTAAAATCTGTTAAAATGGAATGTATTTAACTAACTATCAAAAGGACCACGGTAAGAATTTATCAATATTTTAAGGTCCAAAATTATTATTATTTCCCCGAGGGACTAAATATTACTTACCATTTACTCAATAAATATGGTAATTTGCAATTGATTTTATTTTTTATTAATTTTTTATTGTTATTTTACGATTTTTCAAATGGATTTACTTTGGTGAGCAAAAGGTGTACTACTTGAAGAAAAACAAAAAAGAAGTCAAGAGATTGAATGAGTAGAGAATAAAGAAAGAAAGAACCAAAAATAATTAGTTATACGTACGACAAAATAAAGGGAACGTGCCCATATTGTTGATATTTTTTTGGCTAATTTTTAGTTCATAAATAAACAAATTAATAGGAGGGTGAAGTCCTTTTTACATGTTATTATAGTAACAACATCTTATAACTTGAGTATAAATATTACTATAAAAATGTGGATAGATTATAAGAATTTTTACATATTCTCTCTTTTTGTTTTTCTATGTCTTTGTTGTTGTTGTTTTCTTGGTGCCTTTGTTGTTGGATGTGTAAACTTATAGGGCTTAGGACTTCGTTATGTATTTTTTAAGGCTTCAACAATTGTAAACAACACCTAGAACAAAAAAACACATTATACGATAAGTCGAGTGACACTACATCAAAAATAATTTTTAATGACAATTAATTAATATATAGTAATGTTTAATTGTTGCTAAATATATGTATTAGATGCAATTAATACTTTCTATAAATGTTTCTTAAGTTTATAACGACACTAGATATAATGAAAACTAACTAATGTCGATAAAGGCTTTAGCCCTCTTTGTTAATGTACATATTATTAGATCAAATGTTCCTAAAGCTTATAGCGACATTAGACTCAATAACAATTAAATAATCTCGATAAAGACTTTAACACTCTTTGTTAATGCATATATTTATTGCCGCTAAGAGTTATTTTTATTGTAGCGTGGAAGTTCTAACTAACTGATAGACTAATTAATTGAGTCGTCTAAATTCTAGCAGACATCTAACATTGTTAGCAATATTCTTATGTTTGAACAGTAACCGAATACTAAAAATTGTGGCTAAAATTATAAACATCACTACATTAAGTTGTGAGTCTCTAAAAATGCTAAATACAACTCGAAACTAGAGAAGCTATTTAATTGCACAAATATCCCCTATTTCTATCATAAATTTTTCCTAAAGTTTGAAATAAGTATATTTTATTTCACTATTTAATAATTTTGTATTATATTTCATGTATCTTAAATTATATTAGATACACACGATATATATGTATTTGGTGTATGTATATGGGATCTCATATACGTCAGTGAGATATAAAAATGGCGAATGAGATGGGAGAAACAAAAGTGAGATTTTTCTATGCATCATAGATACATGTGAATTACACTAGATACACACACTATATATATGTATCTGGTGTGAATAAAGACGGACGAGATTTGTCTATTTATTCTAGATATATGTGAATCGACTTGGATATAGTGTATCTAAAACAAATTACACCTAATTTTGACTACATGTATCTCGAGATCCATGTATTATGAAACTAACATATATTTAAATAATTATCTCCTAAACTAGTGAGATTTCTATAAATTACTCGATACAAAACTGTCTTGGAGGTATTATTCTTGAAAATACTTATAAATTGAAAACAAATCAAAATAGAAATCTCCTATCGGGAAAGAAAAGGGGAAAGTTGGACTAAAGTTAGGCTAATTAGTGGTGCCAGAAATATTTAAATATTTTTTGATTGTTTTAACTAAGCAACTCGAGAATGTTTAAATACATATCTCTTCGAGTGTGTAAAATATTTGTCTGAATGGTTAATTAATATCAATTTTAGATTGTTTGAATAACTTTTGTCGATTTGTTATTAAAAAAATCACTATTTAAAAAAACTAAACATTTTCACAACTAATTCAGTAACAACAACAAGAAAAAGAAGAAGAAAAAGAAATGCAAAAAAATGAAGATGAAAACGTCAAAAGAATATGGTTGCTTTTTTCTTAACAATAGTTTTTTGTCCTTCGAAGTTCTCTCCCATGGCTTCAATATTTCTTCTCTCCATATATAACTTGTATAGCACTGTATTTTATGTTTACATAATATATTCACGTGATATACATATGATATATAGTGATATACTATGGCATACACAATATATAGTGATATACACAATTGTATGTCGTTGTAACTTGTATGAATGAAACATCAGTGATAAATTAAGAGATATTCCTAAGTTATATTTTATCAAAGAATTAAGTTAACACTATAATTTCAATTTGATTTAGTTGTAATTATATCAGATTTAATTTTTTGAGTTACAAGGTTTACATGCATAGATAATTTAATGATACAGAGTTGATTTCATTTGGTAATGATATCTGAATGGATTGGGTGAATCAAATAGAGTTTTGGCTGAATTGGTCACCCCTAGTTACAACTATTAATTGTAATTAATAGATTTGAAGAAATATTTTTTAAAAGAAAAAAGGAAGAAGGAAGAAAAGATAAAAAATACTTAGTTAAAATGCAACAGGGGACTCCAAATATTCCCACAAATGTAAGATTTGATACTTCAAGCTCAATTGTAAAAGGTAAGGAAAAACAATAAGAAGATGGACGGGGAATATGAAGCATCACTTTCACTTGAAGAGGTACTAATAATTTTTCACTACTATTAAAAAAATCACTATTTTCTTAGTGAAAAATATTATGTGGTTATTTTTATAGATATTTGATTGAATTAGTGAAAAAAGAAAAACGATGAAAAAAATAGGAAGCATCTTAGTATTTCAATGAGAGTGTTTTCCATCATGCGTTTTTTCCACTGAGCTAGTTCGATAGAAATGAGTGGAAAAATTATATTTTCTAACACAAAATTTATCATTAACTCGCGAAACCTCTATTTCTAATAGTGAGTGTAATATATATAACTCTCGAGAGAGCTAGAGAATTGGTCAATGTATAGCTTTTCATAATTTGAATAAAGAAATGATCTTTCATGTTTTATTTTTAGATATCTTACGTGTGGAAATAAAAACAATACTCCTATAAAAGAAATTATACAATTGAAAGTAAATTCATAAAGTGTTACAAAATCAATTGACCCAATAACATCAATACACATATATGCACTTATTTTTAAAGAGATATGGAAGGAGGAACACGGACTGTGGCTCCCCTTGACAATTAAATGCATGAATGTAACAAAGTATGATTAATATACTTGAAATCAATATACATAAACTTCTCATTAGGTAAACAACTTTCTTCAATAACACCTTGTTTGGAGGTTATTAGCCATCGTATTATATTGTATAATTAGTTTAAATATAATGTTTATTTTGGTTATTACTTTAATTTTATTGTATTATATATTTATTTAATTCATCATTAAGTAACGTACGTCTCATTTTATGTAACGACCGATAGTGTAATTGCATCGTTACATTAATATTGTTTTTTTCTCTTTGACCCCTCATTTTCATAATAGTACTACCTCGTATCCTACTTTTCTTGTAGGTTTATCAATCAAATTTACTGAATGTGTGACATTATGTAATGACGGAGAACAATATAATCTATCCAAATATTGTATTCATTAAAATAATACAATACAATATAACACAATATAATACGATACAATATGAAACAAGACTTAACAATCATACAAACATAATGTAAGAAGGTTGAAGTTGATAATCTGATAAGTAGTCTTGCAGACTTCAATTTCATTTATTTGTGTTGGTGGCACTTAATAAACTCTTTTATATTATGCATATATAGTGCAATGCAAAATGAAAAATAGGAAAATCCAATTAAGTTTCCAAATAAATTTAGAAAGGTGCAATCACAGCTAGATGCAGTGAATGATCCAATATAGTGGCATATTATTCATGGACGTCATTTCACCGTAATTATTGGTATTTGATGAACAGCACTAATTTCTAATATTATTAGTGTTTTTTTAAGACTCTGAAGGGACTAGTCATATAAGATTCTATTTGGGAAGTTTGTGATAAGCTTTGGACGTCAAAGTTGGTCAATATTCAATACATTGAATCATTCATAATTTAATTATTAGCTTAGGTCTCTCAAGGATGGATCACCAATTACGAGCAAGGGGTATTAGGTATAATAACAATAATGATAAAAAAATATTATTTCAAATTATGTTACCTACTCATATTAAATTAATAAATGCATGATATATTTTTCAAATCTATTTTACTCGATCCTGAAATACTTTTTTTATAGAAGTGAAACTACATAAATTTTGATTGATATTTTAAGATATACTTTTCCATTCATTTTTTTGTCCATAATACTAAAAGTGTATTTTTACATTTAAATATTAAGAGAAAACATTTTTTTCTTCATATTTTATCCTTAAAATTATTTACTTATTTCTCAAGTCTAGAGAATAAACAATACTGTTTATCATTATTTCTTTAAAACCCTATAAAGTCCAAACTTGATTAGTAAATGTGAACGAATGAAGTTTTTTTCTTTTATCGTATTGAAATGGAAAAAAATGCATCTTATAATATTTGTGGTGTAGTTCTCGAATATCTAAATTTTAAAATATTAATTTAATTTATCTCTAAAAATAGTCAAATTAACTTTTAAAAAGCGAAACTTGACAAATATTTTGAAACAGACAAAGTATCACTTATTTATTTTATTGGATATCCTCAAAGGAACCACTAAACTTTTCCTCTTCGATGTTCTTTCCGATATATCTTCATATCATTACAATTTTAGCAATTTCATAAGATTTGAAGTTGAAATAGTTTAGAACAAATTAGTATTATTTTTTGGTGAATGATATTATTTGGAATTTAATTAATAAGGATATATACATGTGATGCCATGAGACTTAAGCATCAGTGTGGGTGGCCTGCAAGGTCCACACCAACTGCTGTTGCACATAATGTCAACAAAAAACCTGAGGCAGATCTTCATACACCAAAACCCAATGACATAACATTTACTCTTTAATCACAGGCTTTCTGTCCGACAAAGTGGTAGAGTCAAATATTAATTATATATCCAAATTTCAAAAGAATTAAGAATATCACACATAGGATTCTAAAATGCAAGCTCAAATAACTTTTGAGGCAGTAACAAAGCAACCTTAAAAATAAATATAATGAAAAATACAAGATTTTATTTGCTAGAATGATGTTACGTACCATACCTTTTTCACTAAGTAGTAGAATCATACTCAGGAACGGATCCATCTTGTGGTTAGGAATTCATCTGAATCTTCTTTAGCAGAAAATTATATTATTTATATATAGTTAATTTGTTTTATGTATATATACTAAATGTGCAATCTCCTTAACTAGTTCGTGTGTGTAATTCTTTAAAATTTAAACCCTCTTATTAAAAATCTTAATTTTGCTGCTAAATTCATACTCATGTTTTTAAGTAGTTCAAAGAGATGCTTGAATTTAAAAAGTCAACAAAAAAATGTCTAATGTGAAGATATTTTATTTTTTTTGATACATTAATCACTAGAGTTTAGTGCTAACACAAAAAAATAAATATAAATAACTTGTTGGAGTTTAGTGGTCAACAATAGAATTAGTGCGATATGTTAAATGACATTCCAACAACCTCACTAGATTTAGTTGGCGCTAAGCACTTAAATCAGTGCTAACTAGACAAAGTTGATTTTCCAAATTTCAGGGATGCTCTACAAAATTTTATTCCCACGGTTCAATATTAGTTGACCACCTAACAAAAACAAATATATGTTCACTTATTGAATCAAGATAAAATTAATTTTAAAAAAATCCATTTTATCCCTACAACTAATACTCTTAGGAAGCCTAAATAAATTTAGAAATTCCAAAAAAATCGTTTTCCAAGAATTCATTAATTAATTATTTTGTAGATATTCATAAGCCTTATGCAATTAAGCATATTTTTCATAAATTATTTTAATGTCGCATAAATGGTAAATTAGTAAAATTAATCATCTTATTTATGATTTCTTAAATACTATGTAAAATGAAAAACGATCAACTAGTATGAAACACAAAGATATATTCCAATTTCTTAGACCAAATTTAATAAACAACGAAAATTTTATATCTTCAAATTGAGTACAAATTTAGAGTAGAAGATCACAAAAATTTAAGTTTCCAAAAAAAACGAGAGTGAAGAATCACAAATATTTTAGTCTCCCAAAAATTAAAAGTAAGATGAATACAAAAAATGTTAACATAACATAAAATTTAATTCTTAGTTTATAGAATTCATTGTTGTCAACGTTTCAGACTAATTCCTTCCCGTATAAAACGAAATAAAAATAAACTATTACGTAACGATGGCACTTCAAATTAGAGAACTTCATCGAAGCCAACAAGCAAATCACAAATTTCTACTATTTTGGTTATGTAAACGAATTCAGAAAACAATTTAAAGAAGAGAAAGAATTCAAATAATTTATATATAAAATCTTAAACGAAATCTCTCTATTTATAGCCAACAAAAGGGTTAAATATAAAAGAGTGTTGATTCAAGAACACATTATAGTTTGTTCGGCAGAAAAAGCTGTGACAAATGTCCGAAACGCCCCCTAGTTTAATTCATGACAAATGATCATCATTTGGTAGATGAAAGAGAGTAAAAAAGTAAAATGTAAAAAAGGAAGTGAAAGAAACAATTTCAATTTCTCATCAATAATAGTTAAACTAATCAAATGGACCGTCCAAATATATAGCTGACATCTAATCAGGGAACCAACATAGGTCCCCGATTATTTTTGTCACTACAGTACAAATATCTCTTATATCAAAGAGATATAACAATTCATATAGTATACAATATATTTTGGAAAAAATAAATTTGAAATTTAAATTGGATATGTGTAGCCCCCCCACTTAATATTAATTATTTATTTAGGGGCCAGAAGTGTCATGGGTTACGACCCCTCGACAGTTGCCATTACTTCAATATCGACAAGGCGCATTTAGTTGGGTTTAACCGTTGAGGCCCTCTCTATCCTATAATTATAATTTAAATGATTGTAAAACGATTACTTCATTCATTTTTCTTAGGGGTGTTCACGGTTTGGATTAAAATCGATCCAAATCAAAAAATTGAACCAAATCGATTAAATAAATCAATTTTTATTTGGGTTAAGTATGGTTTGGTTTTAGATTTTTAAAAATCGATAGTATATGAGTTGGTTATGGTTTTGTTCGGAAAAAAATCGAAGAAATAACCAAATCGAACCGACAAATTATATACATATATTTTATTAATATACATACATAATATATTAATTTTATAAACAATTTTAAAGATCTTATATGTGTTTTCATCAAAATTTATTTATAATTTACTTATTAAAGAAAAAATGTCCAAGGTGAGAATATTTATCTTATTGGTTTTATGTATATGAGTGACAATTCTTTATAAGATTGAAAATATCACTTCTCTTTCTTCTAGGCCAAGATAATGAATTTTGAAGCATACTTAATATATTATTTTTATAAACAATTTTAAAGATCTTATATGTGTTTTCATCAAAATTTATTTATAATTTACTTATTAAAGAAAAAATGTCCAAGGTGAGAATATTTATCTTATTGGTTTTATGTATATGAGTGACAATTCTTTATAAGATTGAAAATATCACTTCTCTTTCTTCTAGGCCAAGATAATGAATTTTGAAGATTTATTCATAGTAAATTCAATGATTGAAATTTTTGTAATGTTAGTCATTGTAACTATTTTCGTTTTAAATGGATTGTTGTCACTTTTTTCACGTTTTGAATAAATTGTTTCTTTTATTTTTGTTTATGATTAATAACCGAATAACCAAACCAAACCGAACCAAAACCGATAACAACCAAACCGATAAATATATACTATATTTAGTTTGGTTTGGTTTTGATAATTTTAAAACCAATTAAGTTGATTTAGTTTTAATTTTATCCAATAACCGATCCAAACCGATCCGTGAACACCCCTAATTTTTCTAATAGACTAGCCCCTACGCTAAGAACAAATAACACACTACTTTTCTCATATAACAATTCAAAAAAAAAAAAAAAGGTAAATCCTCAAGCAAAGTAGAAGTATGGGAGAATTCAAACATGTTAGAATGAGTGAACTTGTGGTATTCATTTTCGTGACGCTGGCCTATAATCTTTATCTGCTCTGATACCATATTAAAAAATATATGACTATCTTATCTAGAAGTTTACTTTCATTCAGTTGTATTCTTTAGCAACTATCCTATATAGAACAATTAATAAGGATTCATAATTTGGAAAAATGAACTCATCTGAACTAAGAACATGTACGGTTCTACGGAACTCAATATTAAGAAATGTATTGAATAAGTACAAAAATTAAGTTTATAACATCAAGAATTAACACTTAAAATTGTTATTAAAAATTTTAGAACTTCTGCTGAGGACATCAAAACTGATATACTCTTTCTTCACTAGAAATGAAGTATAAACCTCTGTTTTTCTTATTGATTTGAAGAAATTGAATCATCATCCATAGTGATGCACATTACAAGATTCAAAGTACAAATTTGTACATTGGAAAATTAAACAAAAAAAAATTGAAATTGCCTCAGCTATAAGTTAACAAGTAAAATTATTGGTATATATATATATATATATATATATAGCTAAAAGTAAACAATGAAAGAAGAAGAAGAATCTTGAATAACAGGGGAACGAAGGCTCTGTAAAAACAGAGGAACCTGCAAACGCCTTGGAACAAACAGCTGCTCTCTCATTCTTGATATAACGATTCCGTATTCTTCAAGTAATTCCACCATTTTCCCTACTTTTAGCATATCTTTAATTATTTCTTCTTGATTTAGAAAAATATGGAAAGAGAGTTGCCTTCAAAAATCACAATGGTAGTTGAGAAACCAATTTGCCTCAAACAACAACCACTCAATGAAAAGGAGAAGAGAGTCCATACTAAACAGAGCCATAGCTACCCCTATATATAGATAATTTTATATGTTACTCCAATTTGTATGACGTAATTTGAACGTAGATTAAAAAAGACATTTTAAAATTTTGTGTTGATATAAATCATTTCATTAAATTAAATTTTTATTAATTTTAAAAAAATCTTTTTGAAATTGATTAAAAAAAATATGTCATATAAATTGAGTCGGGACGAATATTTTCTTTGCTATTATTGTTGTTATGAGATTTTTGACTTGTATTTTGGGATAATTTGACAATCTTCCATGTGGACTCTGCCCCGTAATGATGTTAGTATTATTGAAAAGTTGAAACTTTTTACACATTTTACAATGATTTGGTTTTTGAATAAAGTTTGGTGGCTTTGTTATTTACGCGTTTAGATGAAATAAACATCATTACCCATGAAAAAGATTTACTCTACTGTTATTTATTTAATTTGGAGATGGAAGTTGCGTGAAATATGGGATAAGTAGACTTTGTGTTACATGTGAAATCCACCTTTATAGTTTTCATCAAAAAGACAAATTTCAAGATTCTCATGTTGTGTTACTTTTGACAATTCATCTCTTATCCACTCACACAAAATGTGAATGAAAACACTAGATAATTCATTTTTAGGTGAAGTGACAATAATATTAGTATAATAAAAGAACTGGGTCAATAGATCCTAGATTTATGCAGATCCAATCTTGTACTGATTTAAATTCAGTATACTTTTCATATTGCGATGTCAAATTCAGAAATTTATTTGGAGCTGTTATTTGTTTGGCCTGGTTGTCGAAATCAGTTTATGTTGATGAGTACTTTTTATTAAAAACGTTTTTTTTGGACAAAAATATATTTTGTAGAATAGTTTGTATTTCAGTAAATCATTTAAGAGGTGATTTCCTTGTTTTTTTTTTTAAAAAAATTTGTATTTGATTAAATCATTTAAGGCGTAATTTAATTTGTTAGTAATATATACTTGCCAATATTTATAAAATATGCTTTTATGTATCAAATTATTAAAAAGAAAAATTATTACAAACTTTAATTTGATAAATATAAATTAAAATTACTTATTTTTGAGGGAAACTACTTTTTTTCCTTAAAAGCTACTCCATCGATTAAAAAAAGAACGATTAAGTTTGACTTGACAGGAAGTTTAAGAATATAAAGAGGACTTTTATGGTTATACATTAAAGTTATGTCACAAATAACCAAAATATTTTTTGATCTTGTGGCTTAAACATGTCACGTGGAAAGTTGAAATTAAAATATTGTCATAAAAATGGATCATTCCTTTATTTTTAAAATGACTAAAAAAAGGTCATTATTTTTTTAAAACGGAGAGAATAAAAAAATAAGTATTATTCTAAAATACTTATTTCTTCATTAAAAACTTGATCAAACACCTTTATTGAAAATATGTGTAAGCATTTTTACTTTAAAGAAAAATTACACACTTTTGACCTTTCATAAGCTTGGTAATCAAGCTACTACTTTTCTTGATAGTTTTGGTTTTGCTTAATAACACAAAATTAGCGTTTTACGCCGCAAAAGAAGGAGATAGATAATGATAATTTAAAAAGATTTTACATAGAGAAATCCTTGTATATATTATAAATAAACTACGAGTATAAGGTCAAATTAAAGAATTAATAAATATATTCTCATGGGAATTGAGGGTTATATTTATATGATGAATATGACAACTCATCATCTAGACATAAAGAGATTTAATTTCAAACAATTGTTACCTACTCGATCAACCTACTAATAATAATACAAGTCTAGTCTTTCTCAACTATAAAATCTATATATATTTCCAACAAAATTTAATGACATTATTGAAAAACTTCTTAAAGATGAAATAAATTCAAGATAGAAACTTTTTAACTGAAGAAAAGTATTTAACAAAAAAGTTTTTCTCGGCCAAACCCTAGCTAATAAAATAACTGTCTAATGATTTTAATTAGTTGTGCAGTAAATCTTGAAATGATTACTGGTTTAAGATTTAATATATAATTAATTAAAATTATTAGTCAGTTATTTTAACTAACTAGGGTTTGACCCAGCAGTTAAATACTTTTCTTTAATCACAAATTAACACACTTATATTTAGTTCTCCACTTCTCTTTAATCTTCTATTTTCCATTTCAAATTCCTTGATAATTTTTATTATTATTGCTTAATACAATTGTTTTCTACGACAAAAAGTGTAGTCAATAGATCAACGTAACGGCGATATATACATGTATTTACCATTATTATGTTTAATATACAACAACTAAAACGTGAAACTCAAAATATCGTTCATTTTTTCCCGTTGGATTGGATAAATTAATTTCGCATACAAGATATTATACTTAACTAATATCCTTACTATTATTGGGTTTAATTAATTAAGGCGTGGTTTTGTTGACTTAAATAGTGTTTGCAGTCACTATCGTTTGTTGCTTATGAGCTACGCAATGAAATAAAATATATGAGTAGTCAATTAATTTCTTAATCAAGATTGTTAAAGGCGTATTAATTTATTGGTAAATTTTCCATTGTTCTAATATTTTTGTTCAAGATGGGAGTTATACCATAATGTATGGTGAGTTTGGATTGAATACAAGTTCAACGTTTAAGAAATAATGAAATGCAGGTGGCCTTTTTGTTTTTTTGGAATCAAATTTGGTACAAAGTCGTCCCAGATTATTTAGGTCATGTGTCACGACTTATTCATATGTCGATAAATTTTTGCAACCTTCTTGTTTTAGAAACTTGTTGCTATATCCTTAGTTTACGTTTAATTAAAAAAAAAGAATAAACAATCTATATCAGCCAAATCGCTACAAATATGAATTATACACGTAGCAAGTATTTGTGGTTACGAAATTATACTCCAAAAAAATATATATTCTTCTTTTCTCTTGATACAATAGAAATGTTGTTAAGAATGACAAAAGTCTCATATTGATAGTTAATGAGATGGATGGACTTCTTATAAGACTTGGACAATCTTCTTTCCTTTGAGCAGCTTTTGGGGTGTGAGTTAGGCCCAAAACTTAATTTAACATGGTATTAGAGTAGGGTCCCTTTGAGCTAGCTATAAAACAATAATACAATTTTAGGATAGAATCTACCAGATGTGTGCAATTTTAGTTAAGATTCTTGGAGGTTACTCCATCCTAAACGCTAGTTCATGCATCAAGAAAGTCCAAATCATCTTAGTTTGAGAAATACACTATTAATCTCGAGGCTACTCCATCCTAAACCCTAGTTCATGCATCAAGGAAGTCCAAATCATCTTAATTTGAGAAATACACTATTAATCTCTATTGGGGGGAGGAACAAGATCGTGTCCATATTATTTTATCAATAAAATTATATATCTTTATATTTTATTTGTGATTATAGTTATTTTCTATAATATCAAAATTTGTCACAAACAACCGTAGTAACATTACGACGTTATAGAACAATAAAAATTCTTCAAGAATGTGTTAGATTGCAGAAGAGGTGTCATTTGACACGAAACGGTGAGCTTTAGGCATTGAAGATTGGCCCTCACCTGCCTTAAACCCGCAAAGATTTAAAAAAAAAGCAATAAATCCGTCCCATCCAGCTTGCACCAGCATTGATTCAAACCCTCCCCTCATATATGCATTAAAATATGTTATGCTCTACAATCGTACCGTCTCATTGTCATCCTTAGTGTTATTAAAAATATATGGCTGGCAATAATAGACTATAAGTACACTCTTTTAAATGATGATTCGTACCTCTATGATCTACTATTATTGATCTATAATGAATAATGATCTACTACTATTCGTACCTCTAGCGTGGTCGTCTAAAGAACACAAAATAACCAAGGATTTCAACAAATATGAGGTCTATATACTCCTATAAATCATCAATTAATTGGAGTGCTAAGTGTGTATATATATATATATATATATATATATATATATATATATATATATATATATATATATATATATATATATATATATATATATATATATATATATATATATATATATATATATATATATATATATATATATATATATATATATATATATATATATATATATATATATATATATATATATATATATATATATATATATATATATATATATATATATATATATATATATATATATATATATATATATATATATATATATATATATATATATATATATATATATATATATATATATATATATATATATATATATATATATATATATATATATATATATATATATATATATATATATATATATATATATATATATATATATATATATATATATATATATATATATATATATATATATATATATATATATATATATATATATATATATATATATATATATATATATATATATATATATATATATATATATATATATATATATATATATATATATATATATATATATATATATATATATATATATATACACACTTAGCACTCCAATTAATTGATGATTTATAGGAGTATATAGACCTCATATTTGTTGAAATCCTTGGTTATTTTGTGTTCTTTAGACGACCCTAAGAGGTTTGTTAGTAATATATATATATATATATATATATATATATATATTAATGAACGATGATCAAATGATAATTGTTTTTGTTAAAATACATATATCATCATATATTTACTGATTTGATAATTGATATAATCAACCTCATATGCTAAATTTTTTTTTACCTGCAATAGAATGGGCAGAAATAAGTGGCCGGGTCAAACATAAGATAATAACGTGTATGAAAATTTAAGTTTTCAAAAAAGGACAAATAGATAATCTAAAATACAAACATAGTGATCGATTTTAGAAAATTACATAAATTATCTCAAACAAAGTATTACTTACTCGTATTATGCTTTTGCTTTGACTAAGAGCGCAAGTAATAGGGGGTGGGTGCATTAAAAACAATGGCGGCAAATGTATTGTATGGCAAAGTCGATGCTGACATATTCCTAACTCGAAAACTAGAAGCCCCATATTATTTTAGACAAATAAAAGAAATGCCTCGCAAGTCACAAGTACATTATTATTATTATCTCTAATGTCTAATTTGTAAACGAAATATGACATGACATTTAATTTATCCAAACTCACATGCCAAATGAATAGTATTTCAATTCTAGGCATGAAAATGCATCAATCTTTAATTGTATCATAGCTTTAACGATTCAAAATTTTAATTTTATGGATTCAGGAGTTGAATTTCAATTATTGAGTCAATTATCTTGTTCGAGTTATGAGTTCATAATTCAATATTTTCAACATTTTAAATATTTTAGACAGAGATAAATTCAAATGTAGGCTAAAAGTTAGGGGTTCATATGAATTCATATATATACTATTGGCCATTGGGTACACCCTTGTACTATACAATTGAGTCCCTCATTGATCACAAAGATAGATAAAGTACGGCTTGAAATGTATGAGGTTTCAGAAGGAATACCAATTGTGATAAAATATTCCCTAAAAAGAAAAAAAGAAGCCTAGAGGAATGGTGACTTGAATCTTGAAATTAATTTGTAATCGATGGCGATTGATGTTAATCGATAAGTCTCTCATTATTAATAGCAATCTACATTGATAATAATTCGTCAAAAGTTTTAGTGGACTGATCTCTCTCACCTAACAGACTAATTGTTTTAGTTGAGTTCTCATGTTTAATCTATAACCAGAGGCAGACCCACGTGTATAAATAGAACTGCATGTGCACTCGTTAATTTTGAAAAAAACCATGTATATAATATAAATGTATATCTATATTGAGTTAGCAGAAACTAAATATAATAATAGTGCCCCCATAGAAAGCATATAATGAAATCATATTGTATTGAAATGGATAATTTGGATTACATGTACAAATATAAGAGTTCATTGTTATAGTTACTCCAAACTACTTCAATGTTAACGTTGTTGTCTTCTGGATTCTAAAAACGAGCCTCTTTTCGTTTGCTCCTAACTGTGGCTAACACATCATACTTGTTGCAGATTGTCACCTTTTAATTTGTTGTTCAAAATCTACATTCACCTGCAATTTGACATATAACTAAGGTTATTCATACAAGTTTCCGACTGATAAATTGATTTCGTACCCAATTCCATATGATAATGAGTGCATATATTTTTTTGTCAAAAGCTCGAACGATAAAACAGTAAGTATTGGATTAAGAATAGGGAAACTTACGTGAATGTACCCTTTACCAACATGGCCAAAGTATACACTACTTATACACTTTGGTTGTATATGGTGTATCTATATATGTATAATGTACGTATAAGATATACATTATTATCTATAAACTAGATGATTCAAAGATACTGATAGCTTGAACATAAGTGAGTTTTAGATTACTGACTATAAACAAAATGTAGTGATTTAGGCCAGATCAGGACATATAGATCATATTATGTAAGCCCGTTTTCCTAGGCCCTAGCTTGTTGGGCCTAAGTTGCTTAAATCTACTGACACAAAAACATATATATTTGTTGACTTGGGCATTATCCTCTTGGTCCTTAACATATTTGGGGAGGCTCAACGTATAGACTTAAAAAATACACAACTTAGACCTCTACAAATTACTAACTCAATACAAGAACCAAAAAAACAAGACATCTGATGACACTTTAAGATCATTAAAAGTTTATTTCATCAAATTTTGTCCCAATACACATGATGCTATAGTACATAATTTTACCTTTGATATGGGAAAGAGCTTTGTTGATTTTTCTCTCACAACCATAAGAGTATAGAGGAACCATCATTTCCACAACAATATTTCTGCCGGCTGGAACTATCTGCATGTTCGCCATATATCCCCAAATTCAACACAATAACTATAGTCCTTATCTTATTTTTGTTATATAATACAGTATATATGTGTCAACTTAGGTTGAGTATGATGAGTTACGTTATTATATATATATATATATATATAGTGATAATTAGCATTTTGAGGATTATGACATTGATGACGATCTAAAATCAAAAGCAGCAGACAACATACAAAAGATTCTTTCTAAAAAGTTAGATGAAAAATTAATTAAAGAGCTAGCTAGCACCCCTTTTTTACTTTTCACTTTTAGATTCTTAATTCATCTATTTTTATTGTACAAATTAATTAACCCTACTGCTGCTGAAAGTCATTAATTTTATAGTATTGTATGGTTCACTGAATAGAGGAAATTTTATTTAAGTTTTTAAAAAAGGAGACGTAGAATTATGACTAGGACTTTTGTTTTTTGGAATCAAATTTGGTACAAAGGCGTCTCAGATTAATTAGGTCACGTATCACGACTTATTCATATGTCGATAGATAATTTCAACCTTCTTGTTTAAGAAGCTTGTTGCTACGTCCTTAGTTTTCGTTTAATTAAAAAAAGTTAACGAGCAATATCGGCCAAATGGATACAAATATGAATAATACACGTACGCAAGTATTTGTGGTTACGATATTATACTCCTTCAATTTTTTTTTTATCTTTTCCCTTGATACAATAGAAATGTTGTTAAAGAATGACAAAAGTCCACGGTTAATGAGATGTGTGGACTCCTTATAAGGTTTGGACAATTCTCCTCCCTTTGAGATAGCTTTTGGGGTGTGAGTTAGGCCCAAAACCTAATTTAACATGGTATCAGTGTCAAATGCTAAGCACTGGGCGTAAGGTGTTAAAGAATGACAAAAGTTGCACATTGATGGTTAATGAGATGGGTGGACTCTTTTTAAGTCTTGGGCAATTTTCCTCCATTTGAGTTAACTTTTGGAGTGTGAGTTAGGCTCAAGACCTAATCATTAAGCGTTGGGTGTGAGGTGTTAAAGAATGACAAAAGTACCACATTGATGGTTAATTATGAGATAGGTGGACTATTTATAAGGCTTGTGAAATCCTCCTCTCTTTGAGTTAACTTTTGGGGTGTGAGTTAGGCCCAAGACCTACTTTAACAAATGTTTGTAGAATCAAAATTTTAGGAGACTCAACTAGATGTGTTCAATTTCAGTTAAGATTTTTAGAGGCTACTCCATTCTAAACTCTAAATTCATGCATATATAAAGGGTGATATATTCTTTTGAAGAGACATCTCTTTGAAGAGACATCTCAAGTTTCCCATAACTCTTGGAATATTCATAAAGAGATGTAGGAAGTTCAAATCATCTTAATTTCATAAATACGCTACTAATCTCTCTTGGGGGAGTAACAAGATCGTATCCATATTATTTTATCAATAAAATTATGATATAATTATATTTTATTTGTGATTACAATTATTTTTTATAATATTAAAATTTGTCACAAACAACCGTAGTAACATTACGACGTTAAAAGAACAATAAAAATTCTTCAAGAATGTGATAGATTGCAGAAGAGGTGTCATTTGACACGAAACAGTGAGCTTTAGGCATTGAAGATTGGCCCTCGCCTGACTTAAAACCTGCAAAGATTTAAAAAAAAAGAAGCAATAAAACCGTCCCACCAGCATAGATTCAAACCCGCCCCACATATATGCATTTAAATGTGTTCTGCTCCACAATTGCATCGTCTCATTGTCATCCTTAGTGTTATAAAAATATATGGCTGGCAATAGACTATAAGTACGCTCTTTTAAATCATGATTCGTACCTCTATGATCTACTATTATTAATCTATAATGAATAATGATCTACGTACCTCTAGCGTGGTCGTCTAAAGAGCGCAAAATAACCAAGGATCTCAACAAATGTGTGGTCCATATAGAGATATACTCCTATAAATCATCAATTAATTGGAGTATTAAGTATATTTATTAATGAACCGTGATCAAATGATAATTGTTTTTGTTTAAACACATATTATATATTTATTGATTTGATATAATCAGTCTCATATTAAGTATAAGGAAAAGGGTCAAAATTACTCTCGAACTATTCGAAATAGCTAATATATACCCTTTAGTTATGTTTGAGATCAAAACTACCCTTGCCGTCTATGTTTTGAGAGGAAGGAATTTTTGCCACGTTGGACTGCCATGTACGCATATATAAGGGTGGCAACGGAACCGGTAACGGAACTACCGGACCGGGACGTTCCGGAACCGGAACGGAACCGGGCACCCGGACCGGACCGGACCGGAAACCGGGTCCAACCGTTAAAATTATAATTTTTTTATTAAAATTAAAAAATTAGGAACATTACACTTAAAAATTTATACTTTTAAAGTTTTAAATACAAACTTTAAAAGTATAAAAGTTTAAAATTCACACTTTAAAAGTTTGAAATTTTAAATTCAAACTTTAAACTATAAAACTATAAAATTTTAAATTTTACCATTTAAAAGTTTGAAAATTTAAATTTAAATTATAAACTTTAAAACTATAAAACTATAAAATTTAAATTTCACACTTTAAATTTTAAAAGTTTGAAAATTTAAATTCAAACTTTAAAAGTTTAAAACTATAAAACTATAAAAGTTTAAATTTCACACTTTAAAAGTTAAATTTGAACTTTTGAAGACAATAATAAAAAATAATTAAGGCGAATAGCCTATACTTTTATTAATATTAATTAAATAGTACAAGTTGAGTTACAAAATATTAGTAGAGTATTAAAAAATCTAATCTACACAGCCACCTTCTAGGAAGGGTTCTGTTTGAATTAGACCTCGAATTATTATACTCATACTAATAGACATTTAAATTTAATAGTTCATGCTACCAAGGAAATCTTTTTTTAAATCATTTAACATTTCTCTACTAACATGCTCTGGAATTGGTTGATTAGCTAGTTCTTCCATTGCATCAATGCCGTCATCACTAAAATCTTGCATTATTTCATCAACGTCATTTTCAAATTTGGTCGGTAGAGGTGGACGACCATAACTCCTTCTCTCGCCATTAATCCAATCTCTAAATAGTACGGATATCTCCAAGCTATCTGCTGCTAATGAATATCTATGCTCTCCAATTTGAAATCTTGCTGCACTAAAAGCGCCTTCCGAAGCTACTGAAGATGCTTGAATAGCTAACACATCTCGAGCGACCGGTTGTAGTTTTGGAAATCCTTTGCCGCGATTGCTCCACCATTCTAGAAGATCAATAGTAGTAGGTTCTGTATTTTGATTAATATATGCATCAAAATCATTTCTATCATTATGAGAAAGTTCAATAATACCATCTATCATATCATCAATATCATCTTCATTATTATATCTACTCCTAGAACTTTGAGGCTCTTCGTTATGTACTACATTCCTTATATCAGAATTATACAAGTCGTACAAATTTCTAGCTTCAATTTTTATACTATCTTTAACATCTTGACAACTAGGTGTTTCATCATCTTCACTATCAATGCCCAAATTAAAATATATTTTATCAACCATTCGTGATGCACCTTCATCTTTGTAATGTGGGTTTAACAAACAAGCAGTTAAATAAATTTGAGGAATAGGAATAAAATATTTTTTAAATTTTTCAATCATTTTCTTAACAGATGCTTCAAATCTTGGTTTATTTTTGAATTTATAAAATTTATTAGAAATAGCACAAATATTAGGTAAAACAGAGCAAATAGTTGGATAATAAAGTGCAGATATTTTTTTTGTAGTTAAATAAAAAACTTTTAAGAATTCTATAAGTTCTTTTATGTTATTCCAATCACTATCATCAAGTCTATATGCCATATTTGAATTATGAGCATTCCAAACCATTTGTAAAGGTTTCCTATATTCATAAGCAACTTCAAGCATTTCAAATAAAGAATTCCATCTAGTACACACTGATTTTGGAATTTTTCTAGGTGGAAGATTAAATTCACGACAACGATTTTCAAAATCTCTACGTCTAGACTTAACTTGACATTTAAAAATAAAATGACATGCAGTTTCAACTTTTGTGCAACCATCATCATATATTGCTATACCATCTCTAACAATCAAATTATATATGTGTGCAGCACACCTAATATGAAAACCATCAATATAAATAGGGCAAAGAGACGGTTTTAGTAATTCAACAGCATTACTATTATTAGAAGCATTATCTAATGTGACACTACTTATTTTATCACAAATTCCATAGTTTTGCAAAATATCTATAATTGTTTGAGCTATATAACTACCGGTTTTATGCATTTCACAACATTTATAACCTAAAATTCTTTTTTGCAAAGTCCAATTTTCATCAATCCAATGCGCAGTAATTGTGAAATAATCATTACCATTTACACTACGGCCCATATCAGTAGTAATAGCTATTTTACAATTGTTATAATAAAATAAACAACGAAGATATTGAAAATGTTGAGCTTGATAATCAAAGATAGCCTTTTTAATTGTATTTCTAGTAAAACCTTTAAAATGTGGATTATACACAATTTGAATATAATGAATAAAACCGGGATTTTCAGCAAAACTAAATGGCAAACCCATAACAACAATCATTTTAGCTAATTCTTCAAGATCTTTTTCTCTACTATATGACCGTTGTATACTAGAACCAGAAACATTAGAAGGATTTAATTGTGTTTGGACCATATTAGACCCCCCTACTCCTACAGTTTCAGGAAGGGTGGTACCATTCTTTTTAGCTTCGGCTACAGCTTTAGCATGCAAAAATTCATTTTTACAACATGACATTAAATGATTACTCAAATGTCCCGTCCCACCCTGTTTTCCTACAGTTTTATGATTCATTCTATGTTTACATTTATTATAAATAGCTTGTGTTTTATCTTCATTCTGAGTCATAAATTGCCACACAACTGATTTTTTAGCGCGTTCTACCTTAGTCCTAGGATGCACGGGGGGAATGGGAGCAGGACAACGAAAGGGAGCAGGAGTCGGGGAAGAGGGATTGGGAGTGGGACTAGTAGCCGACGGTGGCTCAGTTTCATCATCATCATATTCATCAACATTATTATCAAAACTATCAACATAAGCATTAACATCATCATGTTCATCATCTTCAGGTAATTCCTCTTCAAAATTACCAAATCTTCTTTGTAAATGTTCATGATAAGGATCTAATCCACTATTACTATCAATATTAAAAACAGTTTCATCAACATGCGTATAATCATCCGTATTTATTCTAAATTGAGAAGTTTTTTTAGTTTTAGATTGAGAAGTACTACCGGTTTTTTTATTTTTCTTGGATTTTGAGGTAGATAAATTAGTGAACGAATTAACTATGGTTGTTTTACCCTTTTCAATAATGTTTTTTCCGAAATCCATATTCAAATATAAAAAGTGAGTAAATTATATATAATACGAAAATGATTAGCAAAGTTTTAAACAAATAAATAACTAAATAAGTAGAGACTAGAGATTAATTACTCACAAAATAAATAATTAAATGCAAACAAATAAATAACTAAATGAAAAGTGAGTTGGAACGAATGTACCAAACGTCTACTTAAAAGAGTAGACGTGTATGATCGGAAGGCGAAAATTGAAAGTTGAATTTTGAAGCTCCAATTTCCAAAGATCAAATTCGTAATTTTAACGAGAATAAGAGAATTTGGAGAGTAGAGAGTAGAGAGATTAGAAGATATTTTTGTGAGTGAAAAGAATGAAAGATTAGGGGTATTTATAGTTAAAAAAAAGGATGAAAATGTAGTTTTAAGAAGTTTGGGGTATTAAAAAAAGTTTGGGGGGTAGGGAGGTGTAAAGGGGGGTTATGGGGGTGAAAGAGCCGTTGGTGGGGCCCAAAAGCCGTTGCCCAACGGCTCTCAACGGCTATAAATTTTGAAATTTCAGATTAAAAAAAAAATTAAAAAAAAAATTGGCCCAACCGGACCGGAACCGGGACTAACCGGACCGGGACTAACCGGTAAATTCCGGTTTCCGTCCCGTTACCCTTCCGGACCGGTATAATACCGGATCTGACCGGTACTATCCGGAACCGAGACGGAACCGGTAACGGACCGGAACGAACCGGAACCGGTACCGGCACCTCCCGGTTCCGTTGCCAGCCTTACGCATATATAGCAAAGATAACGTTTTAAGGGCATTTGTAGTCCAAAACATAGACGACAAGGGTAGTTTTGATCTCAAACATAAATAAAGGGTATATATGAGCTATTTCGAATAGTTTAAGGGTAATTTTGACCTTTTTACGGGTTTTTTTACCCACAATAGAATGGGCAAAAATAAATGGGTGGGTCAAAGTTCAAACATGAGATAATAACGTGTACGAAAATTTATGGATGACTTGACAATTCCAATTCAAATCGATCAATTGAATCCGGTATATTTTCCACGTTCATAGGAGTGTGTTTATGTTTCTGCTTTACGAATATGATTTTTTTTGGGCATTTCTAATAATATCCATCCTTGTTCCTATTTTGGCATTTTTCATTTCCGGATTAGCAAAGAGTTTTCAGAAAAAGAGGACAAGTAGATAATCTAAAATACAAACATAGTGATCGATTTTAGAAAATTTTAAAAACTACATAAATTATCTCAAACAAAGTATTACTTAGTAGTATTAATATATGCTTTTGCTTTGACCAAGAGCGCAAGTAATGGGGGGTGGGGGTGCATTAAAAACAATGGCGGCAAATGTATTGTATGGCAAAGTCGATGCCGATATATTCCCAACTCGAAAACTAAAATCCCTATTTTTTTAGACAAACAAAAAGAAAGGCATCGCAAGTCACAAGTATAATATTATTATTATTATCTCTAATCTCTAATTTGTAAATGAAATGTGACACGACATGACATGACATTTAATTTATCCATTCCTAACTCACATGCCAAATGAATAGTATTTTAATTCTAGGCGTGAAAATGCATCAATCTTCAACTGTGTCGCAGCTGCAATACATAAATGGATTCAAATTTTTAATTTTGTGGATTCTAAGAATCAAATTTCAATTATTAAGCCAATAATCTTGTTCGAGTTAATTTCAAAATTTTAGACAGAGATAAATTATGTTAAGGGATTCAAACTCATGATCATTTAGTAGAACAAACCCACCTTGACCATTGAAGGTTTCGCTAATGCCTAAATTGAGATAATATTCAAATCCTAGGTTCGACTTTATCTATAGCAATATTAGTATAAAGTGGTTCAGTTTCTAATTTACTATTTATTGCATCGCGATGAGGAATTCGACCATTAATTAACAAGTAATTCTAAGTGAGATTAGTAGTAGCTTAGAGGCATTAATAAGGTAAAAGTAGCAGTTGAGTTTTTATGTTAAAACTCTATAACAATCAAAGACCATAATAAACAAACATAAACGGATTATTTGTGCCACAAAAAGCAAACATAGGAAAACATAATATAAGTGGCAGCAGCTATTTACAATGTGGCTCATATATAATTGAGAGGTTGATATTTTAATTAGAATGAATATGATCTTGTGAAGGCCTTTTTTAAAGCTAATTTCCAGCTTAGAGATCGAGCCCTTATGAGGGCTAAAGGCGGCCTAATTCGATAACGACAAGTTGCTGATGAATCTGTTTCTGAATATTCTTCCATGTTGTCTTCTGTATTCCAAAAACGAGCCGCTTTTCTTTTGCTCCTAACTGTAGCTAACACATCATACTTGTTGCAGATTCCCCATACTGTCACCTTTTGTTGTTCAAAATCTACATTCACTGAATATATTCCTGCATTTTTTACTAGGATTAATACAATTCAATGAGTACATATATCAAAAGCTCCAAGGAAAAAACAGTAAGTATTGGATTAAGAATAGGGTAACTTACGTCCATTTAACCATCTAATTTATCAAAATAGCCTATTTATATACTTCGATTATATATGTCATATGTATATTACATACATTATAAACTAGATGGCCTAAAGATATTGATACTTGAACAAAAGTCATTGAGTAGTACTAGATTAGTGACTATAGACAAAATGTGCCAATAGCATTAATCTATTCACACCGGATCATCAGCCAGAGTGACAAACACAGAAATTATCTGGGCCTAGCTTGTTGGGCCAAATTGCTTAAATCTACTGTCAAAACATATCTGTCCATTGACTAATTGGGCCTTAACATATCTTCATGTACCATATATGTTGTAGACACATTAGATCTCTAGAAATTAACTCAACCAAAAAGACAAGACATCTGATTATAACCCATATCATTAAAAGTTTAATTCATCAAATTTTGTCCCAATATATATACACATGATGATATAGTACATAATTTTACCTTTGATATGGGAAAGAGCATTGTTGATTTTTCTCTCACAACCATAAGAGTATAGTGGAACCATCATCTCCACATACTGAGGCTCTACATTCACATTTCTGCCTGCTGGAACTATCTGCATGTTCGCCATATATCCCCAAATTCAACACAATAACTATAGTCCTTGTCTTATTTGTGTTATATATATAATACAGCATATATGTGTCAACTTAGGTTGAGTACTTCGCCTGATGATGAGTTACGTTATATATATATATATATATATATATAGTGCAACTGTGCAAATTAACATTTATTGGATTATGACATTGATGAAGATCTAAAATCAAAAGCAGCAGACAACATACAAAAAGATTCTTTCTAAAAAGTTAGATGAAAAATTAAAGAGCTAGCTAGCACCCCTTTTTTACTTTTCGATTTTAGATTCTTAATTCATCTATTTTTATTGTACATATTAATTAATCCTACTGCTGCTGAAAGTCATATAAATTGTTCTACTAATGTATGGTTCACTGAATAGAGGAAATTTTATTTAATTTTTTTAAAAAAGAGACGTGGAATTATGACTAGGACGAGTGTAAAAAGACTAGTGTCTCATTCAAACGATAAAGTTTGTTCTTCACAACCCATGTGCCCTGCATTGCTTAGCATGTAAGTTGCCTATTATCAATGCTAAGAATTGGATTTCAACTGTTTTTTCAAACTTTGACTACCAAAGTTATTATTTTTTCATGCTTCCTAGTTTAGATACCCCATTTGGCTTTTAGCAAAAAAAATAAATCTATCGATCCTTTAATGAACCTTTTTTTTCCTTCAGGTGAGGGGGAATTCGTGTAGAGTGAGGAAATAAGAGGATCATAGAAAGGGAAGGGGTGCGGTGACCTTTTCATTAGATTGGATCATGCACCTAATTAATTGGTGCAGTGTGAAATTAGGATAGTTGGACTGCTGTTTAATTTCTTGTATAAAAAATATGTGGTTGGAGTTTGAGGCGGATTCACAATTTAGTTGTAGGATTTCTAATATTGATCCTATTATATTTGTTAGCATGAGTTTTTTTATACTTATTATTTGTTGGAGTTTGAGATGGATTCACAATTTAAATTCTATGGATTTAGTATTAGGGTTATTAATATTAATCCCATTATATTTGTAAGGTCGTAAGTTTATATACTTACTATACTATTTACTGGACATGTCCCCTGGTTGAAGCAAGGCAGACTTTTAGAGTGGGTAATTTTTGAATTCTTTCAAACTCAATAATTTTGGCTAGTTGTATTGATTTGTATTACAAATTCACCAAAATAAGTATATAAGTAATATCAGATTAAATAATAGATCATTTATAAAATGTTGAATTCAAACTCATAAACTTCAAATTCTCAATCCGCGTCCAAATCAAAGGTAATTAAGCGCGCGTCAACCTAAAGTAATGGGGGAGATTGAATGAATATGTTTTCTGTAGTTTCAAAAAGTGATGAACCTAAAATAATTCCTTTTACTGTCATGGAAAAGGTGGTTGAGCTTTTGCGTAGCTTATGGTCTTACATGACGCCAAAGTAATCTTATCCTATACATATATTCCTCAGTGAACCTAAAGTTTTAAGGAATAAGGCTGCACTTACACTGACCCCGTTCCGTATTTCTATGTAATTGTTTGTTTGGATTGATTTATTTTAAGTATATTTTTAAGTTCATCCAAATCGGCTTTAACTATCAAAAGTATAGTATTATCTTAATTCAAAGGACAAAGCACAAGTACTTCATCATAAGCGGACTTAGAATTTGAAAATTAAGCGCACCACCAAGGATATAATACAAATTAGTTAGTGAAAACATGTTACACCATAAAATTAAGATGTAAAAATTAATTAAATGACTTGTTGGTAAAAATTGCACCATGGGTGCATGTGCACTTTATCCCTCAAATTTTATTACTAACATATTTCTCTCTCCAAACTCAACTTATGAAATTATACTATTGTAATCGTTAAACAGCCAACAGATACTGGCATGCAGCAGCTACCATTGAAGGAATGCAAATATGGGCTCACGACAAAAGTGATCAAGCCTATTAGTTACTTTCTTGGTGGTCCTTTTTTGCTGCATGCCCTAGCCTTCTTGTTTTAAAGTATAGCAGCAATATTTGAATAGTAACACAACAGGACAACTAACCCCTGCTTAAATAGAATTTAATGACAATGACAAAGAGGGTGTATAGTGACAAACATTTTGAGTTAATAAAGCATGTTGTTCTTTTCATCAAATAAGAGCTGATCGTCTTCTCATAGATTCCCTTCACATGATCGATCCCCCACCTATCATCATCTTGATAAGCAATAATTCCACCTACTGATTGTGACAATATAGTTACTTCTAGCTTTTCCTATTGCCTTTATCTTAATTAAGTCCGTCACTCGATTTTGAAACATGTTAAAAGGTTGTTTACAAAAATCCATTGTATTTTCTAAATTTCTATCAAGTCTATTTCTGAAGCGACACTCCTAATTTACTGAAACACAAACTTGAGATCTCTAGTTAAAGTATAACCGTTCTGTTAATATGTGTGTATCGATTATTCCTACGTTAAACGTGGATTGTCGCTACGGTGCGATACAATAGAGAGCCGAGAAATGAAATTTATGGAGACAAAAAGGAGATGGCGGCGTGGAATCCCAAGATTTATAGAGGAAAAGTGCCCCCACCATGTTAGTAAATCGTTCAGTTCACTTTTACTTGTCACTCATTTTTTAAATAGATTTTATTTTGATTTGTCACTTTTGAAATATCAGAATTTTCTATTTTTTCATATTTTACCCTTAAAATTATATATACTATTCTCTAAATCAATTTTCAAGATCTAATACTAAATATCAATTAATAGAAATAATGTAGTAAAATATTTATATTAATGATTATTTCTTAATGAATATATCAAATAGTGACAAGTAAAAATGAACGGAGAGAGGGAGCACAAGTCGGTAGCTGACTCAGATCCACGTAAATCCCAAATGGTGGGTCCCAAACCACGTGGAACCCATGCACTTGTTTCTGTAGAGGGAAAAAAGAGAATCTACGATTGAACAATTTCTAACACGCATCATGTCTCAATTTGTATTTCTTGGGGCCGCAGTCGGTTTATATGATGTTATTTAAGTGTTTTATTTCGATTAAGTATACCAATTGAGAATGAAAGGAAATTTTATAAATTTAAATTAAAGACATGTTTATGATTTTTAAAATTTATAATTATAAATTAATATTGGAATAATTCTTTTTGCTAAGTATAAAAGAGGCACTTTGTTTGACAGTGAGACAAAGTAAAAAATAAATAAGACACTTATGGTTGAGCTTTTTTCCCTTTTTCTTATTTATTTATTTTATTTGAAAACAACGATGGGCCATAAAAAATTAATTGTATTGGATTTCGGATCAAAACCTTTGTTTTCACTTTTCGAATTTATCTTAAAGTTTTGTTTTTATAAAATAAAATAATTTAAATTATATTTCATAATTAAATGATATTTATTTTTTTTTAAAAGAAATATACATTTTAATTTTAAATATTTATTGTAAAAATATGGCCAAGCACAACTTTAGTTTTATAAAATAAAGTTTTTTTTTTTTTCAATTTTTATGGGCAATGTGAAATGTCCTCTTAGATTGAGGTCGACGATTACTATAAGCTTTTACCAATTGTTTTCACCTTTCATATGTCGCTTCTTTAAAAAGTGTTTTCGTTTCGAGCCTGCTTTTGCTTTGTCTCTAGTTCCATGATTTTATATATGTGATAAAAATCCTTCTACTTTTGAAACATACTTATATGACGGTTGAAAATTAGAAGTGTTCATCAATATAATTAATTACTATGAGTAACATTTTGTACTATTCAATTATGCTTGTTCTCTGTCTTATCATTTCGTTGGATAGTATTTAATAGATCTTACTTTGTCTTCATGGTATACATATAGTTTCGTAATATAGTCGACCGGGCATATTATAAAATAAAAACATCTAAGGTAGACAACTTTAATTTGCACAATTTATAATGAACGAGATATCATATTGTAACATTATCAAAGATGGTAAATAATAAATATACACAACAAAACAATAATATGATGTACTTAACATTTTTATATCTACTCTTGAAATACCATATTCAAGATTAGATATATATTACACGATAAATATTTATATTTATCATTATTCATCTAGAGATAGAATAATCCCCTTCACATGACCATCAATACAACAAATCAAATTAAATACTCCTACGTGTTTAAATTAATCATCGTCCCACAATATCATAAAAACTTAGTGTGAGGATTGATTAATTAAGTAGGTACTATAATTGCTTGCAGGTTTATTAATTATGTAATGCAACATGCATTAGGGTTTTCATCGGAAAATAGCTGTGGAGGTGGAATTCTTTCAATGACGTAAAGTGGCTGATACTGATGATAATACATCAACTTATTAATCGTATGTTCATCATAATGATCTTCAATTGGAACGATCATCTCTTCTCCTCCGCCACCGCCTTCGTTTTTTTCTCCCTCCGGTGGTTTTTCACCGTCGCCCCCTTCTTTATTTTCAGCGGGGGCTGCACCGTCATCTTTCTTATCTTCGGGCTTTGGTTCTTCAACGGGCTTTGCCTCGTCGGGCTTGGTCTCTTCAACGGGCTTTTCGGGCTCAGGTTCGGGCTGTGGGACAATTTTGGCTTGTTTTTTGGTGCGTCGATAGACATAGTCGACGAGCTTGTTAGCGTCCATAGTGCCTGTCACCGTTACTTTGCCAGTGCTGGCTTCTGTTTCCGCACTTCTAACACCTAAATTCAACAAGACAAATATTAATATGATTACTAAATTAAAGTGATACTTAATTTATGACGACGAAAATAATACATTCCGTAAGGAACATAAAGCTGTATAGATGAATCCGGATTCGCTAAATTCTATTGGGTCAAAGACAACGGTTCTGATTTTACACGGTCACTTGACAGACTTTAATAGATTAAGTACCTATCATTTCTGAGGTTTCTTATCATATTTTTCACGCTATCAATTATGTGCAAATTATTCAAATAATTTGTAAAATGCTTTTGCAGCTAAAATATATCATATATGGATAACAATCGTGCACCTGCCCATTGTCCCACCACCACCTAAAATATGGTGATAGAGGTGGATAAAAGCTCACCATCTCTCTAAGTAAAAACTTATTTTTATTCCAATATGTATATGGTACTATTTATTTGAATATAAAATGGTTTTACTCTACCGTGGTTAAGTGATATGTATTTAACTTCATATTAGCCATGATAAGTTCGTGTAAACATTTGATGTGGATAATTTTTACGCTTGAAGCTTTGTGTTGACATTCTATGGCTTGCTCTTGCCTTTCACTCTCACTTGGTCTCTTTCTTCTGAAAAACAAACGAAGCAAAGTGCATGACAATTGACTATCCGTTTCACTCGGCCTATTTTGCTGTGTGTATAAGGTTTCATCATTACCATCCAAAAATCTAATGACATTAGTGTTATTGATGATTTGATTATCTTAGACCACGAGAATCTCAATCGTCAAATACTCAAAGTTTACTTCTTTGATTAGGTCTCAACTTCTTCAATGTGATCTTCAAAGTCGTTTACATACGAGATGAAATTATCATTAGCTAGACTTTGTCTATCCATAATGATAATATTAAAAAGAATAACCATTAGTAACAAATTTAAAATGTTATAATGAATAACATTCTTTTTATTTTTATTTTACAAGCCACAGAACATGGTTAGTAATATGTTACCTTTCATTCTGAGAATCTTTTTTTTAAGTTGCTCAGCGCAGGCCTCACAATGCATGTTGACATTAAGCTCCACAGTAGTCAATCCACTTACCTAATAAAAGCAAATATCCAATGTTCACATTATGATTCTTTATACCAATAATCACTTCAAAAAAGCTGCCATAAAAATTATACCTGTGAAGCAACAACTTCAGGAATTGGTTCACCCTCAGCTGCCGGCAGGGGTGACAACACTTTTGCAACTCTTTTAGTTTTCTTCGTAATTCTGTCGCACACTGCTTGTGGCTCTATTACTCCCTTTATTGTCACTTGGTTTTTCGCCATCTCTATTACTACCCCCTCAACCCCTGCTCCAAGGTACACACAATCAGGGCAGAGCTAATGTATCGAAAGGGATCATTCGAACCCCTTTCGTCGGAAAATAACACTATACTACATACACGGTCTAATGTTTACTTCTTTTAGTTGTGAAAAATCTGATTTCGCCACTGCAGTGCTATTAAGATAAAGAACAAATAAATAATAGAAGCTATACAAACCTCTAATCTTTGAAATGGACCTCTCAATTTTCTTTGCACATCCAACACAATGCAAGTCCACATACAAAACAAAAGGTGAAGGCGGTTTTGGCTCTTCTTTTTTCTCCTCTTCTTCTACTTTCTCCTCTGTTTGCTCTTCCTTTTTCTCCTCTGTTTTCACTTCTTCCTTTGGTGGCTCCTGTTTTACGTACATTTCATTCACAATCTCATCAATTCAATAAACAAACATAAATTCATTCATTCAAAAAACAGAGCACTAACCTGTTTCATTTCTTCACCCATTGTCTCTGTTTTTTCTATGAGTATAATGTCAAAAACAGAGTGATAGGTTTTATATAGTTGAAAGTTGGAGAAAAGGGGGCTGTGAAGAGAATCAAATAGGAGTTATATGACAAAATAAGATTATAAAGAGAGAAATGGGCGGTGCGATTATTACTCAAAAAAGCAGAGTCTGTGCGATGGCAGAGCACATGCAGAGCAACTAACTGCCTACAATGAAACTAAATTTATTCCTTCTTTTTGTATATTAGTTAGGGAAGAACAATTTTTTTTAAGAGAGAAGAGGGGAGTTTCCAAAGAGTAGGGGCTAATCAAATTTATAGACATAAAGTGGATTCAATTAAACAAATAAAATAATTAAAGGGAATTAGTAGGAGAGAGATTAGATACAAAAGAGAATATTGTGCTTTGTGAGAATAATAATTTAATCAAATTATATATTGTACTATCTCAATTTATTTATTTGTATTTATTTTATGCTTTTTTAGAGTCAAATTATATTGATTTTTAATTTTGAAAATTCATTGGGTTAATTCTCAAATATCGAAATTATTTATCTCTTTAAATATTAATGTGAGGCTTTTTTCATTCTTAACACTCCATCTCACACTCAAAACTGAACATCCGATGCGTGAACATTTAATTTGAAGACCTAATATCGAGCAAGATAGATATTGCTCTGCTACCATATAAAATTAGCTCTAAAAAAAGAAGGTTATCTAAGTCGGAATTACTGTCAAATGTAGAACTTGTTTCAATCTCTTGTAACGAAGAGAGCGTATGTTGTTTAAGTTTCGAGAACTATTGTTGTCTCCTGTTTGAGTGTGTCCCACAATAATTAATCACCTACCTAATCACATAATTTTGTCTTAATACTCCCTCTATCCCTAATTATTTGTCCACTTTTGAATTGATACACCTATTAAGAAATTAATAATTGACATAGTGAGTTTACAATTTACTCCTATTAATTATGAAGTGGATGAATTAAAAACTTAATATTTTCAAGAAGTTTTTATATTTTTCAAAGTAATTAATTGAGGATATAATAAGTAAAAATTTTTTATCCTTTCTTAATTTGTCAAAATGAACAAGTAATTAGGGACATAGGGAGTAATACATTGACCCAGGAGCACATTAATTAGCCAAACCATCACTGATTAACTTCAACTATGCGTTAATCAGACCTTTAATTAATTCGTCATTTTCCTAATCTTCTTTTTAATTGTAGAAAATTCTAGAACAGAAGATGAAAATTAAACACGTGGGGCCTCATATAGAGAACGTTAATGGATCAGTAAACAATACTCCAATTTGCTATGCTTCACAATGAACTAGCAAACTCCATTATTTGAAGCTTCTCTTTTTTTTTCCTCCCTTTTATCTGATCTTCAATTTCAAAGGTACTTTTTTCCCTGCATAAATTTATCGACTTTCTGTGGCAGATGAGTCTGGTAAAAAAAAAAAAGGAATATATATCCCTAAACTTTAATTTCTGCGATACAACTTGGTAACTTTGAACAAAATTTGGGGATGCTAAATTTCTAATGATTTGCGTGTAAAGTTCTTTGTGCTTCAAAGTTGGTATCACATGGGTTGTTCCACTTCTACATCTCAAACTGCCCGGGCAATTTAGTCCAGTATTTTAAACGCGAAATATAATAAGTTTAATAACTTAAATTATAAAGTAATAATATATCAATTTAAAGTTTTGAATTCAAATTTAGTGTGTACAAAATTAATCATGTCTAAGAAATAAAATTGTATAAAACAGAAATAATAGCAGAAATAGAAAAGGAAAAAGACCCAACAAAAAGGAAAACAGAAACAGGTAGAGAAAGGAAAATAGATGAAATGTTGCATACTTTAATTAGAGTTTGTAGTTCATGTGACATTTTTCTGTTTAACAATCGATTAATTACAAAATTCATACTTATCAGTTATCATTTTCACTACACCTACCTTACCAAACAGGTCCAGACTCCAGACAATGAAATTCACAGCTAACTAGTAACTACTAATACTTTAAAATCTGTCCCATCAAATCCAAATTATATGTCGTGATTTTTAAAAATAGTTATTTCAAATTATTTTTTATATTTTAAATAGATAAAATTAATTAACCTTTTTCCATTTACCCTTTAGACGAAATATGATAAATAATTTGAGACGGATAAAATACTAATGCTATAATAAGTAATTTCAAAAAGGTGTTTCTATGTGGAGTTAATTAATTTGGTAATTAAAGTAAGTACTTTTGAGATCAAAGTTGTGAATATGTCCCTACTGTGACACAACATGGACGCTAGGTTTACGTGGAAATGAGTCAGCACTAATCAGTGGTTTTCTTGCATTAATCACAACTTACAAGATTACATATTACCCCACTTCACCTAACTGAAAAAGTTAACTTGAATTATTATGACATATTGCCAACCAAAGGAAAATTTTAGATAATTGCAGTTTTCAAGTTTGATTTGGGATCTAGTTGGATTGATTAAATATTTCTTCAAATAGAGATGTTTTACATGAAATTTCTTACGTGTTTGAAATTTGTGATTTGTTCGTTAATTATAGTTAGGGTGTTTTTTTGTGTGGTTGATGAAAATAGTTTTTTTTTTTATTTTAGGTGTGGAATTGTGGGCCACTAAATCTGGAATTTTCAAAGTATTTGGTTAAGTGGAATAGAAAGGTTGGTAACATGCAGACACCTCATATGCATATTGCATCATTTGTAGCAAAAAGGCAATCAAAACTCAACCACCCATTACCTTTCAAACACCTTTCTTGTTACAATTCAAACTACAGAATATACTTCCAATTTTGTTCCTTAATTAAACAAATGAGATTTAGCTAAATACTTTTAAAGATTCGGCCTAGTAATCAATAGCCAGTGAATCCTACAAATAAAGTCGAGAAAGAATAGAATCTATGCAGATATTATCAGTAATTCATGAAAGTAGAGAAATTATTTTCGAATAACATAATAATCAATGACCAATGAAAATAACACTATAAATAGCGGATTCAGAAGTTTGAAAACATAAAATTGGTGTCTAGTATTTGAACTTGGCATATCAAGGTTGATCTTCAATTTCCTAAACCACTTAATCAACCTCTACTTTTTATGTTTAAGAGATTATAAATCTATCTATCTATATATATATATATATATATATATATATATACACACACACTAATTATTTTTTTAAATAAACCTTATTTATACCGTATAATTTTTTATCCATGGGATTCATGTGAACATCCTCTTCCCCTCCTAGATCTGCCATCTACTTATTCTCTATAATAACATTTCATGTTATGTTAATATAGATTTTTACAACAAGAATTTTACTATAGCAGTCAAAAAAAAAATGAGGATAAACAAAGTCATTATCAAAGAAGTTTGACGTATGGGATTTTTTCTTACATATACTTGAGCAATAGTATCGACACTTGTTATGATATTAGATATATAATAAGTATTCATATGCAAACAACATATTTTGAGACTTCAAATAAAATGAAATTTAGTTAATAAGTGCATTTCAGATGGATTGTGTGGGTGCAATATGTGCTGCACCTCTTCACTGATTCCTTAATGCAGTCAAAAAGCAATAGAATTTTCAAATGGAATATAGGCAAAGAGAGCTATGTTGCTTAAGGCAACTGTATTGTATAAGTTCTAGTACACTATTACTTTATTTCATATCACATTGATTAATAATTACTCAACAATATCACTTATTCATTGAATCACCACTGAATTATTGTTTCAACTAGTCTAAAGGATGCTTTGAAGTTCAAAAAATTCCAGGTTCAATTCCTCTATACTTTTGTGCTCTATATCCTACTAACAAGCTTACTTAGTTAAGAATTAACAAAGATCACTTATTTAAGTCCAAGCGGCAACTATACGCATCGACACATAATTAATTTAAATTTGAAGACAATAGAGCATCTGTATCTTCATTTGTATAATCAATTAATTCAAATTCCCATGTCCAATAATACTAGATTTATGAAGATAGATCATATTTCAAGAGCAAACATATGGACTCTTAAACCAAAACTAAATGGCAAAATTTTCTGTAGTTTTTTTTTTGTTTAATACATATAGCAAACACAAAAAAGATCATAATAAGCATTAAGCAAGACAGACATACGATGATTATATATATGATAATTGAGCACTTCCGAATTGAAAAACAACAATTATAATGAACGCAAGAACTCAAGGTAAAGCATAGAAACGGCCAAGCTTTTGTGAAATAGGTGTAACGCGGCCAGGCCTGGACGTTTCCGTTATGTGAATATTAATGAAGTCCCTCACAAGCTGATTTTCCTCCTCAGACAAATCACTACTGATGACAAAATTTCCATCAATATTCAAATTTTTAGCCACAGTTTTCTGGGCTAACGTTTTTGAAGAGTAACAGTAATGTGCAGGCATAGATAACAGATATCTGATGATAGTAAAAATAACGCTCAACATGATTAATTGTCAATCATGTACTCCTTAGCCTGCGAAGGAATTTTGACGGTGTTTATTTCACTAATGCCTAATTCAGTTAATCTGTTGCATTGTTAGCTTCATGCAGTGCAATCTCAAAGTGAAATTGTAACTTTGGATTGTCCCCTTGTAGGAAAATACACTCTCTGTTTCCAACTCTAGAGTCTGCCAAGGAACTCATCATAACTCAATCATCTACTAATGTATAACAGAATAGAACAATTTTGCTTTACTCAAACTAGTACCAAGTAATGTATAAACCATTTGCTTATTGGAACAATTTATATATGCAAAAACATTGGAATAGGAAACGATCAAATTAAATGTCATATTGTCATGAAATTAAAGTAAAATGATTTGATTAAATTAAAGGACTGAATCCAAGCAACATTATATTATATTGTTTCGACACTATTCTAAAAGGATGCGTCTTTGAAGTTTTAAAAAAAATATTCCAGGTGCATTTTCTCTATACTATATATAAAAGCACTTTACCCTATAGACAAGTTTACTTGTGACCATCGATGTATATCAAATTCACATATATAGTCACAATAGAGCATGCGAATCTCCGGTGTTTAATTTATTAATTCGAATTCCATTAAAGTCCAACTTGATTTATGAAGGTTCATGCATATTACCTGGTACATGTTAACTTGTCACTACTTAAAAAAAACTTTAATAGGAAATGTATTTATACTAAAAAAAAAGACTTGCTAAAAATTCTTTGAAATTTTAAACTTGATTCCACTATTATTGTATTGCTTTGATAAATACAATGTTTGGATAGAATATTGTACTATTATCAATTATTACATAGTGTCACACATTCATAATTTGAATTATAAAACCTCGATAAAAAAAAAATAGGGTGCGCGGGCAAAGCTACAGTGAAAAGGTAAGATAAAAGATGAAATATAACTATTAAATAAAAAAATATATTAAGGTAACGACCCGAACACACCAAATTTATGTTACATAAAATGAGTCTTTTCGTCGTTACTCGTTACCTAACAATAAATTTAAACGATACGATATAATTAAATTTTAGAACAATCAAAACAAATACTTATTATATTCACACTAACAATACAATATAATGGATAACAACCATCCAAACAACGTGTAAAGATAAAAATTGAAAAATATAGTAGCAAAATTCTTTATATTACATAAATTGGACAATAAACTGAAACAATTACAAGCTCTAGTCCATACTCCATAGTAACTGAACTTTTGGGTGTCAAAAACTAAACACTATTACCTTTTAATTATTCTCAAATTATTCTCTTAAAAATGTAGAAAATGATTCCTCTATTAAACATAAATAGGGACTGGAGGAAGTTTTTTTAGTTTGTAACAAATAGGGATAAAACTATTTCCTCTAGTCCATATAAAGTGACTTGTTGAAACTATTTTAATACTCTCTATTCATCTTTACTGGTCCATTATATTGAAAATAATTGTATAACAATACTTGTCCAATTTGGAAAATAAAAAAATTATATTTTTGTTGTGCCTACATTACCCTTGCTAATTAAATACTATTCAATATCTAATATAATTCTCAGTTAAATTTAATAAGTTCAATTTTTTTTGTTGCATATTTACACTTTTAAATAGGTTCTTAATTACTTAGTTTTGTTTTTAGAAAAGAGTTTGAGAATAATCAAAAGGATAATAGTGGAAAGTAAATTTATATGCTTAATTTATTTTTATTTTTTAATTAGTATATCATACCCCCAACTATAAACTTTATTACATGAACACGGAACGTTAGAACACATTGCCTTAATCCTTTTGGTCATGAAATTGTCATAGTTAGCTCGACTGATGTATCAGTACGGTGCAGCCAAAAATAACATACGTATCATTAAGGCTAAAATAACGCTCAACATGATGTACTCCTCTGCCTGGGAAGGAATTTTGACGGTCTTTATTTCAGTAATGCCTAATTCAGCTAATCTGTTGGTAAGCACATCTTTAAAACCAAAATTCAGTAGAATAAGTAAATTGGCCACAAAGGCACTAGTGTCCCGATTGTCTGTTGCAGCGTTAGCTTTACGCAGTACAATCTCAAAGACGACACATTTGGAAGGTAGCTCTGGAGTGTCCGGTTCTAGGAAAATACACTGTTTTAACTCTCTGTTTCTAGAACTAGAGTTTGCCATGGAACTCAAAACTCAATCTGATAAATGTATAACAAACGCGAACAATTTAGGTAGTACCTTGAAATTATTGATGAGGAAACCAGTTATTGGACTACAATTTATACATGCAACATCCACCTTATCTTTATTTATTTACATTGGAATTGGAATAGGTAACGATCAAATTAAATGTAAACAGTGAACACAATGCATAAACTAAACGACGTGCCAGGAATATCTAGCTAGGTGTATTCATATTACATTTAATGGGTCGTTTGATTTGATGCGTCGGGCATGTCACTCTCCCCTAGAATGATATTTTATCTATGTTATTTTACCTTTTTGAACATTTTTACCCTTTTAACTTTAATACATTTTAACTAAAAAATGGAAAAAAGATCAATTTATTTTAAAATAAAAAAGATATTATAGTTTTTCTAAATTTCTGGCCAAATTTTCTGGCTATTTAGCATTACCCTAATTAATTATTATTAGACTCAATGTCATGACTATAGGTTGTAGCCATTAATTAATTGTCGTTAAAGATTTTTTTTGATATAGTGACACCATATGTGGTTTTCCGTCTCGATTTTCCTTCTCTTGTTATCTTAATCACGAACCACTAGATACAAATCCAAGAAGAGGCCAAGTGACGATTTAAAATTTATGGGTCATTGAATTTACTATCGAACTTATGCCTCATTTTAGTATTTAATGAATTTTCCTAATCCAACTACAGATTCCAATCAAAAGCTACTAGAGAATCCGTAAATAATACACTAGCTCCCCCCCCCCCCCCCTCCCCTGAACCCGAGGACTGATCTTCCTCTCATATCGTGAAATTAAAGTAAATATAATTTGATATTATAATAGCAGTATGCTAAGCTATTTTTAAAAAATCGATTCAAACATCCTCTAAAACTATCCTCAAATTAACATAAGGATGACAAGTGAGTGATATCAGGCAATTTTGGATATCTAGACTCTAGAATCTAGTGCATGCACTCTCCCTCATTAATTTCTCCCTTTTCATCCTGTATCATGTATAAAGTTACTCCTTCTGTCTCTAATTACTTGTTCACTTTTAAATTGACACACCTATTAAGAAAGCAATTATTGACATAGTGAGCAGGGGCGGTTCAACGTAATTGGTGACATAGTGAGCAGGGGCGGCTCAACGTAATTGGGGGCCTAAAGCGAAATTTCAATTTGAGGCCTAAGATATAAACAAATTTTGTATACATATTTATTCAAATTTATTTTTCTTACACTATTTAGATGAAAATTATTAGTATTTAATATTGTTTTTCAGTTATTGATTTTAGGTAAGATTTTATCAACTCAACATTGAAAACATCCTTTCAGTGAGGCGATTATTATATGAATTGTTAACATAATTTTATAAGTAATAAGTTGACAAATATTAAATAAAGATAAAAGTTAGAACCACAGAATCTGATTCAAGAAGTTGATGACTTGGTATACACCATTTTAATATGCGTGTTGTAATGTTTGAAACTAAAATTTAAAAAGAAATAAAAAAGAATTTGTACTTTGTTCAACACTTTTCACTATTAATTCTTATTTTTAACAAAGTATAAAAGATGTTAAAGTGGGTAAAATAAGATATTTTTTATCATAATTAATCAATTTTTTCTATAAAAATTTAACACATAATTTATTCTTGATAATAATTTGGGGCCCCAAAATTTGGGGGCCTAAGGCATAAGTTTTATTTTACAAAGGCAAGAGCCGGCCCTAATAGTGAGTTTACCATTTTACCCCTATTAATTATGAAGTGGATGAATTAAAAATTTAAAATTTTCAAGAAATTCCACTTTTTTCAAAATAATTAATTGAGGGTTATAATATATAAAATTATTTTGTCCTTTCTTGATTTGTCAAAATAGACAAGTAATTAAGGATAACTATAAAAGAAAAAATGGACAAGTGATTAGTAACAGAGGGGGTACTTAATAAATAACCAAAAGGTTGCACCACTATTAGCTTAAAGGTTACAACAAAGCAAGATCCTTGACCATGCTTTGTTACATGTTTTTTTGGACCAACTTCGTGACCAAATTGAATTGTTTTTTTTTAATGAAGGACAAAACATTTATTTTCTCTGTTTTAAAATAAGTGGTGTTTTTAGTTTGAGCATACCCTCTATGAAACTACCTTTTTTTTACCCTCCCTAGGAGCTCCCACCCCTTTTGCCCCTTTGGTGACTCGAACTTGCAACCTTCGGGTTGGAAGTGAGGGGTGCTTACCATCCGAGCAACTCCCTCTCGTCTCTATGAAACTACTCATTCCTAGAAAATACAGTGTTTTTTAACGAATTTACCACTAATTAAATGTCTTTAAAAATGACTTAATTAATGGCGTAAAACTTCTTATAGTAAAACAAGTATGATTTTGGAAAGGAGGAATTATTAATAAATTGTCCTAGGTCAGGTGATTCAACATTAGGTTTCTATGGATAGATAGATTATTTATGTTTGTTGTCATGTTTATCATCGTTCAAGATTTACCTTGTTAGTTTTCACATGATTTTGATTGAAGAAATGCAGCCCATAGTGGAATTCCAAGTCATTTTAGTGTGGCATTATATATTGAAAGAGATTTTGATCCTCTGGAATTATGTTACATTTGCATTTAAACTCTCTTTCTCAATCTACTAGTGCTATTGCTATTGCAATCTACATATGTAGAATTCAATTAATATGATGTACAATAATAATGCATTTGTACAGTGAACGAGACATATAGAATACAATAATAATTAGATGAATAACAAACAACGGGGTGGTGGCGCAGTTGGCTAGCGCGTAGGTCTCATAGCTTCTGAGTAATCCTGAGGTCGAGAGTTCGAGCCTCTCTCACCCCACATCTATTTTTATTATTTTTTTTGGCTCTTGTTTGTAACTTTTTCTCCGACATATGATTTATAAGATTTTATTTTTCTTGATTAACATGCTATCTTTAAAATTCAATTCCTTGTTGAAATAGTAAGGAACGTGTTATTAATAAACAAAACACATTATCTGCTCAATTTTTTTGTTTTATGAGTTTCTAGTTCTCCTCTTATATAGACTTTCCATTCATTTACATCTGCCCTTCAGCTAACTTGTTACTAACGCATCTTTGAAGTTATACAAATTAGAAGTTAATTAGATCGTCATAAATCTTGGTAAGAACCCCAAGATTCTTGTTTTGGTGTTTCCATGTGAAAAGACAAGGGAAGGGGATTCAACAGGGTGAGAGTTAAAATCCCATAATAAAAAAATTGGCACGAAAACTCAATACTAACATCTTACTCTACAAGAAACATGTACATAACGAGCAAGCTCTTCAAAATATACACTAGCAATCTCTAATGTCTCAACTCAAGTTCCTGCTGCAATAAACATACAACGTTAAATTAAACAAAGAGGAACGGTCAGTTCATGCTACCCTGAATACATACCCATTATATATTGGGAATCTATAAATACAAGTACACGCACACTACACACACAGTCTAAAGCAACCCCAAACACCAATAAAGACCACAAGCAGACTTGCAACCACAAGAACCTTGGACATGTAAACGTGTGATGAACTTGAGAGCTTTGTAGCGGTCTTCAAAGACACATCAAGACTTTCTTGAACTGGAGAATCATCTGCATCTTTCACTCGAGTGCTCAATTCATCAGTTTCCCCAACAACTCCCTCAAGATCTTTATGTGTTGTATTATCACTGGTGGTAGAACTATGTTCATCACAGGCTTTCTCACCCTGCACAATCCCAACATGATAGTTCGTGTTATATTTTCTAATTTAAGAAAGAAGCTAAAAACATTAGGAGAAAAAAAGGGAATAGAGAGGCTTACCTCAGCCACTGCTTGATGAATTTCTGCCCCCTGACTAGAAACAGAGCGCATGCGACACTCAACTGGCCCAACTTGCATTTTCACTCCTAAACGTATTCTTCTGTGAGCAGTTCCTTGTGGTCTAGACTGCGTGTCATCAGGTTGATTATGCATTTGCCTGGTCCTGAGTTTTATTCCAGTTCCTGAGCCAGATTCAGTGCTTACTACATTATTGCGAACACCGGACTGTTCTACTTTTAGGAAGTTCGGGACCTGACTTCCACCAATACTAGCAGGATAACCATAATGTCCAGGGTAGGTATTTTGAAAGAAACCTAGATTTCCTACAGCATAATCATTGCCATCATAAGATGGACCTAGTGGACTACGCGCCTTTAGCACTGTATGTTCAAGGGAATTAACCTCTCTCTTAACTGCAGCCTCTCGATCAAAATTGTCCCACAGCACCTCAGGATCAAAGAAGCCTGGATCAACCTGGGATAAAAAGAAAAGCAGCATAAGATCAGCTACTTAACAGAACTTTCTAACAAGTGACACAGATTAATTGATGCAATACATGGTTCCACTCACCTGCCCTTGGGTAACTTCTGCTTCTGACTCACTACATGATCCAGAGTCCTTAATCATCGGGCCAGTTATGCTGTAATTTTTTGTGTCAATATGATGTGAAGCCAATTCTTGTCCAGAATCTTCACATGAGAGCTCATCTGAGTTGACGAGTATCGAGTTCAAAAAGTCATTAATCTCAAGAGCATTTGTTCCATACGGAAACTGGACATCTTTTTGATAACCACAGATGTCATTATTAAAGGGGGCTTGCAAATAAGACGATCCAAGCTCCACCTGCATCTGTGAGTGCAATGGGGAGAAGATCTTCCAATCTGGCTGTGATGACGGGTCATAAAAATTTCCCAACTCCTTTTCTAGATCTTGAACCGGCTAAACATGAAGCAGAAAAAGAAAATAATCACTTCAACCAAATTAATCCACGATAAATCGCTTTCCACTCAATCAAAAAGTAGAATCCTGATGTAGGTTAACTTACCGGTATGGATGTTATGTCCAACATTTGATCTTCAGTATCATCAGCAATACAGCTGTTGCTGTGACTCTCAATGGGTATTTGTTTGCCATACATCTCGCCTTTGGAAAACTTTGCAGCATAGCTTTTATCACAATCACTTAAAGGTTGTATGACCATTAATGGAGTGGCTGCCTCTGATAATTCATCTTCAGCAGGTGATTTGTCAACTGAAGCATTCTGTTCAGCATCTAAATTGGAATTTTCAACATGCTCATCCTGCTTCAAATCATTCTTCCTAAACAGACGACAAAGCACAAAGGCACCCTGCAACAGGCAAATCACATTTCCCAGTATGAACTAATTTTCATTGCTTCACCACTAATAACAATAGAAATATAAGTGTGCTAGAGTCAATTTCAGAAGTACCACGCAGATACAAAGTTTATCAATTTATTTTTGATAGGTAGATGCTTTGGATCCGTAACTCATTAATTGGGACATCTAAAAAAAACTAAAGAATTAGCATTAATTGTGAGAGCGCTTGCAGCATATTTCAATGGTGGGATAACTTATTCCACCATGTATATGGGATAACTTATCCCATCACTATGATATGAATGGTGGGATAAGTTATCCAAAACATGGCAACCAAACAAGATACAATTTTTTTATCCCATCACACCAAACGACCCCTAAATGTAAGGCACTTCACAAGTCTATACTAACTAGGGAAGAACTAAAAAATAAATAAAATCTTACAAAAGGAGTTTATCTATAAAATGTCTTCTAAAATACAAAGCTAGAAAAATCCAACATCTAGTTATGCTATTATTGTTACAATTCCAGAGCCTCATGAAAAAATCCTCATGTGGATGTTTACTGAGGATCTTCAATTTTGCAACGAGTAATTACAATTCATGTTTGCAGAACATATAATCCACCAAAATAACCAAGCACAAAAAAGAGTTCATATAATAAATATTTTGATTTTTGTAGCAATATATAATATCACGAATCTTGTTCCCCTCTAGTGAAATAGAATCCTTACATGACCAGTTCATGGGGTTGATAATACAAACCCATTAAATGAATTTCTATAGCTGTAAAATTAGCAAGTACATGAACTATTTTGTGACTCCTGAAAAACAGAAAGAACCAAATTAAATAGAACTAACCAACAACATATGTTCAAGTAACCCACTACATGACTATGCAGCGTATTGCACAAGGCATTATTTACGTGAACTAAGCAACATCTTATGTATATAATTACATCGTGGAATCTGATCAAAGCAACCAATAATTGCACCATGATGCAATCAATCTTTTATACAGAAAATAGAAATACAAATCCAAGGCACAAGATGGATAAAGGATGTGCATACCTGGCCAGGGTGTGATCCATCCAATGACTTTTCAGTTGCACGATATTCATGAATCACCCAATGAGTCCTCTTGCCTTCAGGAGCTCGACCAATGTAGTATACCAAGGTCTTCTTCATCCCAATTTTTGCGCCCTTCTTAGTAACAATGTTCCTATCTTTACCAGTGGCTTTCCAGTAGCCTCGTTCTGTTGCTCGGTTCAGTCGCTGCCCATTTTGATACTTACGATCCTTTGGGCAGAAGAAGAACCACTCGTTGTCATGTGACTCTACCACAGACAAATCTGCAACAATTCAAACCAATTCACTCTATTATTTACTTTCTAAATCTAAAAAACTTCTGCATTCCAAAATATAGGGTGTTTTGGGATCTGGCCTATGAAAAAAACCAAAAGACAATCAGAAGTGTTTTTTGTGTTAAGGTTTTCAGGTTGATTTACAGGGAACTGTCAGAGAGTATATATTTTACTCTCTTGTCCTTCTTCCTTCTTTCATTCTACTGTAACAAATGACAAATTTTGAGGTCAAGAAAAATACGATCCGAAAGCAAATCAGCACACTCCTTCCCCTACGGTAGAGATCAATTCTCAATAGAATAGCTCCCCTCACCCACTTCCATCAGTTATTCAAATCAAATTCACTTTCCACTTAATTACTTGTGCGATTTTCACTAACGAAGGTCCTACAGAGTGCTGCGAAAATCAACTCATAAAACAAAATTGGATCCTATGCACAAAGCCAAAGCACTAGACTTTAGAAATGAAATCAACAACTATTCCAGAAATGAACTATCCGTAAAATGTAAAAAAGGGAAAGTTAGGGTTCAAAAAAGCTCCAAATTGGGGGATTTTGATGAACTAAAAAATTAAAGCAAGGAAACTAACCAGGTAAGTCCCAAGGCTCGAGTTTACAGATATCAACTTCTCGAATAACGCTGACCTGACTATCAGCACCGTTTATCTTCAACCTCAGATAATGATTCACTAACTCCTCATCTGTCGGCCGGAAACGGTATCCCACCGGCAGAGTATTCAGCGGCGGTATACCCATCTGTTTATCCACCGGAAGTACGGCGATCGGATTTTCTCCAGGAAGTACGGCCATCATTAACAGCAGAAAAATAAAGATGCAAGGTTTTGAGATGTGATTAAAAAAAAGCAAATAAGCTGATGAACTGACGAATTATATAATAGAAAAAAGTTAAAGTGTTGAAAGGAGATCTGAAAAATTCTTAGGAATTAGAGAAGATATTCTGAAGTGAAGTTTTTCACAAGAGGCAAAAACTCCATAAGAAAGTGAGCTGAGTGAGTTTCGTCAAAATTTCATAAATAGTCTATATGGTGAAAATGCTGACGTGGAGGAGAGAAATAAACCGCGTTTTTACCTTCTGTGTGATATACCGCGTAAAATTGTTAGGACATAGTTTTGCTTAGAATTACAAGAACGCCATTAAGTTCGTTAAATTCCGTTTATGCCCACATTGATGCTAATAGGTGAAGGGATGGAAGGGGTAAATGAGGAAACTAGGGAAACGTAGCTACTAAGATTAAGCCACGGAAGTCATACAACGAATGAAAAAATGACACGTGGATAGGTTATCTTTGAACAAGGAAAGAAACATTAATGACGTAAACATGTTTAATTGAACTTAATTAAAACATTAATAACAAGATAATTACTCACCAAATCCACCGAGAGTGTGATAATTAAAATGGAAAAGTAGCTTCGAGAACCAACTTTTATTTTTACTTCAAATTCAACCGTCATTTTAGTTCATATATATTATCCTAAGAAAATAAAATGACAATTAATTTGAAACGAAGAGAATATTTTATCTTCCTTTTTCTTCTATTTTTTTTACAAGTATGTGCAATTTTTTAGAAAATATTGCTATAAAAGCTTAACATCTAAACAAAATAATACTTTTAAGATCTACAATTCAACATAATAAATGGATCTATAAAAATAAAAAAATTACAAATAAAAGGTATCAGTTTAAAGAAGAAGAAAAGTCAAATAAAATAAACATAAAAAGAAATGAATAAAAAGTAAAGGGGGACAGAAACAATGTTCAAGTTCCATTTCGTTATGTTTAGGTTAGTTGGGAATTTTGACCAGCATAAGATTCTGTATTACTAATAATAATAATAATAATAGTAATAGTAATAGTAATA
>NW_006239018.1:457303-505843 GCF_000226075.1 Solanum tuberosum
TAATAATAATAATAATAATAATAATAATAATAATAATAATAATAATAATAATAATAATAATAATAATAATAATAATAATAATAATAATAATAATAATAATAATAATAATAATAATAATAATAATAATAATAATAATAATAATAATAATAATAATAATAATAATAATAATAATAATAATAATAATAATAATAATAATAATAATAATAATAATAATAATAATAATAATAATAATAATAATAATAATAATAATAATAATAATAATAATAATAATAATAATAATAATAATAATAATAATAATAATAATAATAATAATAATAATAATAATAATAATAATAATAATAATAATAATAATAATAATAATAATAATAATAATAATAATAATAATAATAATAATAATAATAATAATAATAATAATAATAATAATAATAATAATAATAATAATAATAATAATAATAATAATAATAATAATAATAATAATAATAATAATAATAATAGTAATAGTAATAGTAATAATAATAGTAATGATGATGATGTATTATGTATGTAACTTTTAATTGTGTAAATCCTAAATCTATTATTACGTTGGTGATACCATATCTCCATTAATGTCATTTATTAGTTTTTTTTAAAATCTTCCACATGTAATAGTATAAATAAAAATAAGAAAAGCAATATGTGAAACATTTGCTTTTTGAAGAAATAAGTAGAACTTTTTTGTATAATCTAGATATTTTTAAAATTGATGTATACCATCAACATTTGATGTCTACGAGACACAATTGAAGTGAATATAAATGCTTAATTGTCAGTTAAGATTAAATATACACTCTTAAAATTGATATGATTATTTATATATTGATTAACTTTCAATGTTCGATCGTGTATTATGTCTTTTTAAAAGTGGAAAATATTTGTAGTATTTGTTTTCTAGACAACCACTCCTTTCTTTTGTCTATTTGTGATAAACATCTTCATTAATCATTTGCCTCATTTTAATCAATGTGCGAGAAAAGATTTATTAGCCCAAGGTTTTCTGATTTAAACCTTTTTTAACAACAAATAATGTCAAAACTAGTAACGTTTACTTACGCTGGTGGCAATTAGTGTTTCAGAAGAAAAAAAAACATTGCACCTTACTTTCTATAATTGCATCATTTTATTTTATTTTGGAACCCTCAAACTCGTAGCAGCCCTTTGGGTCCACAAGCCTAATATGATGAGTTTGATTGAGAAAACATTGGTAGAAGAATCAATCTTTTAATCTTGGTTATGAAATACTATATGTTTATTGCACTAATTCAATAATCTTTGCGAGTAGTATCATGTATTTTTAAATGAGTATTTTGGAACTTATTCTAAAATATTTTAATTAAAATAGACGTGAGAAGCACTTGTTTTCTTTCATCTTATAAAAAGAATAATTCCTCCTCCTTCTATTACCTCCTTAAACCCAAATATTTATTTCCAACTTTCCAATTTCAAAGAGAAGGGGTGTAATATTGAATAGAAACAATATACAAACTTAAAATTTGAGACAAAACGATTTGTTCTTCACTACATTCACTAGAATCCAGTGGTGGAGCCTCATCCGAATTTCTTTCAATTAAAAATATTTTTTTTATATATATGGTATGAATTTCTTTAAAAAAATTCAAATTTTGCCTTTTTCTTGTATTTTAAATTTTCTTAATGAAAATTCTTGCTTCGTCACGCGATCGTCAATCATTAAGCCAACACAAAATTTTCTTCTTCTTTTACCTTTTTTTTTTTCCTTTAGGCCTTGCGTGTGGATTTCCATTGGATAGGCCGGTTCTTTTCTTATTTGTCTTTTTGCTCTTCCTCTACCTGCAGTTTCCTAGTTTTTTTTTGTTTCTTTTACTGTTTGTTTACTAGTATTTGTTTGTTCTTCATTCATTATTTTTTGTATTTTTGTGAGAGTATTTGCTTTTTAAGATTAATTTGTTTTTAACAATGAACCTGGTTGTTATGGCAATGGACTAATATATTGTTGTAAACTCCAACTAAAAACAGCTACTCACTCCATCCCTCTAATTTTCTAGCCTAAATTCAAAATAAGTGTTTTTTGAGAAATCAAGAAAATATTTTTTACTCTTAATAAATATTGAACAAACTTTTAAGAAGTCTTTGCAATATTCCATGAGTAAATTTGAGAAGAAATAGATATTGATATAGTCAATATGCCCTCTGGTTTTATGTAGCATGGCATAAGTTATTTTGTTGTTATTTATAGCATAATTGTGGTATTAGTTATACATTTTATATCAGATTAAAATGTTGGAATTATTAATTCCGGATGAAATATAAATGGCACATTTATTCTTCCAAAATCTTTTAAGAAGAAAAAGTTTAAATTGATAATAAGAGTTTTTCAAAATTTTATTTAGTATAAAAGACATTTTATATTATAATCACAATAAATATAACTTGACCAGAACAACCTAAATAAATTGCGTTCACACATGGAACGTTTCTGCTTATTTTCTTGAGTAATGCTCTTGTTTTTATTTTCTTAATTCTATTTTCTTTTACTTATTTTCTTAAAGGCATAATACATAAACATATTTAAATTTAACGTCAGTTGACAAGTAAAATTTCAAGTTAAAGTACACACAAACATCTCAACTTGTCTCCACGATATATATGAATATATGATCATTTGAACACTCCAATTTATAAAATAATTGTTTGGGTTTGAATGTAATCATAATATCATGTGGAAGCTTACAATTGCAAATATATTGGTGATAAATTAGATGACAAATAAAAACATACTAAAAACATATTATTGATATGGTTTGACCAAACGACCAACATATAATAAAACTGATATTGAAAAAACATATACATATTAAGAGAAAATCTTCCCATAAACAAAACTCTTAAACGTCTACATTGTGGTTATTATTGTGTTCTTAATATGAAAAGACGGGTCTTCAATTTATAGAGTTCCAAATGTTTTTTCTAAAGAAAAAATAACCAATAAATATGAAAGTGAATCATATTTTTCCTTTCAAGAAAAAAGTTAAAGCATTTATAGTAATACTTTGATTTTCTTACAAAGAAAAAATTAACACTTAAATAATGTAAGAAAATCAGGACAAAATTCTAACAATAATCAACTAGATATTTCTAATATGGTACGTCAGCATTGAATATTTATGAGACATTAGTTAGAATGTGTTGAAGGGTTAAATTGCAGAAGACTAAATTGGAGTGTCTCGATATACACTATCAAAGTTAAAATATTTAGTTATTAGACTTTTAGTTATCAGACTAAATGTAAGTGCTTGTTTATGTATTATGTGTCTCCTAAAAATACTTTTTTTCTAGACAACCACTCCTTTTGTCTATTGGTATTCCTTTTTTTTTTCTTCTTATGCTTATTGTCGATCAGTGTAAAAGAGACTAAATGCCCAATAATTGCAGTTTAACATATTGTAGAAAATCATTTTCCATTGAATTTTATCCGATGATAATCTGATTGTGCAAAAGAGAAATTAAATTAGTGTTGTATTTTAAATGAAACAATTCTTATCATCTCTATCACATTTGACAACACGAAAGAGAAATAATTTTATGATGTAAGCCAGGTGAGATTGTTTTTTTTTTAATTATAAATTTTAGTTTTTAATTATATATATGAAAAGTTTTTGATAGGACGTATTTTCTCTGAACAAGCTTTAATGCGACAATAATCAAGATTAATTAAATTACTTCAAATATAAATATTGAATACGAATTATTTTTTTTAAAAAAGAGGTGAGATATGGAAAAGTGAAAAAGAAAAAGGGAGTTGGGTGGGGGAGGAATCTTTCATTCTCAGTATTCAGTACGAGCAACAAAGGAGCCAAGCCAAGTACCACACCACTTTTAAAAAAATAATGTACTATTATTTTAATATTTCATTTTTACGTGTCTAATTCATAAAATCAAGAAATGATTTTTCAGTTGTACACCCTTTTAACTTTTCCTTTTTTGGTTTCTCGCAGGTGTCCGAAGCTTACATTGGAGCTCCGATTAAATTTGAATTGCGCACTGTATGAACCATTCAAAGGTGGTGCTGCCAAGTCCTAATAGAATTTTCTTCATACACCAAGCTTGAACTCGAGACCTCTGATTAAGAGTGAAACCAGTCTAATCACTGCACCACAACTCACGTTGGTAAACCTTTTTACCTTTATTATCAACTGCTTCCTCTGTTTTGAGTTGTTTTATATTGATTTGATATTATTTTTAATTTGGGATACATTTTAGTAAATTAATTTTACTAATGATAATTTAAAATATATAGTTTGGCAATTATTTTATTACGAAGTAATATTTTAATATTAGAAATTAAGATTAAAATGAAGTAATAAAACTTTCTTGATTTATTAAAATGAACCAGTGAAATTAAAACTCTTTTTTTTTAGTATATAGGTCAAGTAAAATAGACCAGGAAGACTATTCATTTTCTCATAAATGACATGCCTTAAAATAATCAAGGATGATATAATACTTTAGTATTATTTTAATACTACTTTATAAGGGTATTCCAAATTAAATGTGAACGAGTTAGCATGAATGCGGCGTAATAGCTAGCACGATTTATCTTAGTCGACATATTAATTTTATACTCCCTCTCTCATATTTTGTGTGACATTATTTAAGAAGATCTAATACATAAATGTGTTATTTATCTTGATCTTATCTTATATTTCTGTTCTTTAATTTTGAATATATACAAATTAATACTTAAATTTATATAAAGTTGAATAAGTGAATGCACGAATTCAAAAAAACAACAACACTCGTTTTGGCTAAAACAGAAGAAGTTTCGTTTTCTTATTTTTCTTTGGTAGGAAGATGCCCTTAGTGAGGACTGTTGAATATTTTGTCTAGATTGCATAGGCGTATTATAAAAAACTGTATGACTATAAGAATATTATTTATGTAATTCCATGTCGATTTAAGTAACTATTTATGCACATTTAAAATTGAAAGAGATATATATTAGCTGAAGTTAAATTAGGCGATACGTTTATATATTATGTTAATTAATAAAAAGATATTTATAAGTTGGTTGAAGAGATGTATCAAATATTGGACAAGGGACGGTGGAAGCACTAGGTGTTGTCATTTTCATCATTCCTTTTTCTTCCTTATCTGCACCTCTTCTATTTCATTTTATGGCTCTTAATTAGTGCTACATAAGCAAAGAAAAGGACACCCCTTTTTGGCTGAAGACACCCTTATTTTATCTAAACATCTTTTTTTAAATGTGGTCTTGGGTTAGTTCATACTATCTCGACTAAATCTAATTTTTTATCTATCAAAACTTATACAAATTGAAAGAAATAATCTAAAATTAATATTTTTACCTCTAGAAAATTTTGAACTTGGGACAAATTTTTTTTCATCCTGCTATTGGAGGATCAATAGTGTTCTAACTTTTTCTCTAGAGTAACTCAAATCCTTGATTAATGTTGGAGATACTCAATCACTTAAACAAATCTCACTTATCTTAAACTTGAGACTTATCTTACGTCATATATGTACTATTATATATATATGCAGTAATTGATAACAAAGATATTGTTACCAATGGATATTTTTGTGTTCTTGCTCTCTTAAAAATCAATACTAGTAATTTTCTTCTTAGCACCCGCCATCGTAGATATTCGGTCATGCTTTTTAATTTTCGGCTAAAAGTGGATGTGCAATGATCTTTATAACTTTAATTACGTCTAGAAATGAGAAATTGTTTTATTATTGAACTTTTTGTTCCTAATGTTATTTTTTAACGTATGAAAAAGCAACATGTGCTTGTAGGCCTATGGTTCTTTTCTCAAAAGTTCCAAGTATTAAAAGGTGTGACAAGCCCCAAACTTTTCTACTACTCTTTTAAAAAAAGATTCGTATTATATGTTGGGGGATCAATGATTGTATTTGGACTATGATAATCACTCCTCTTTTCATAATTTTGTTTACCAATACCATCGATACACAAATGGTTCTCTATTTTTATTTTCAACTAGTGTAAAAATTCGCTCTTCACACGGAATTGAATGTATTTTTTAAATAATTGATATTCTTAATTGATTATTTTTCACTATAAAGTGTATAAAAAATAATACAAATTAAATCACGGTCTTGATGTTGTCTATTCAGAAAATTGATAGAAAGATATTTTCAAACTTTAATTTCCGCTTAACATTGCCGATAAAAAGAAGAAAAACATAAAAAGTATCTTAAGAAAAAATATTAAGTTGATTATATAACATTACATCAAAGATATACTTTGCAATAAAAAATAAAAGAATTGAACACATAATATATAATAAAATGTTTATTTATAAGAAGTCATGATATCATTAGTAATTTGATGTGTACTTATCTACTCGATTATATAAAAATTATCATAGAGTGACAAAATGTTAAATTTTTTAGAGTACATGAAGTGTCAAGTTGTAGAAAGGTATACCAAGAGTTGGATCAATGTTTGTCCCTAACACATGTAGAGGAGTGGATGAGTTATATAACATTAATCTAATTCTTATTGTAGTCATCACTAAAAATAAATTAATATATGATAATAACTATTCAAAAAACAACTCATTTAATGTGAAAAATTAAGATAGATAATTTTACTTTAAATAATTACAAGTTAAATACATATTAATCACAAAATGCACATTTATTATAGCAGAACTATAAAATAACTTTTTATTATATATGTACACATAAATGAGAATTCCTTCCTCATTCTTTTCATTAAATAATTTATTTATTAATTAAAAGTTTTAAAAATACTAAAAAGATGGTTTATTTATTTATTTTGTGATTGATTTCTAATATGATAGACCATATCATATATTTTTAGGGGAAATACTATCTAATTACTATGAGAAATGTACCATAGGTAATATTATACCTTTCAACAATAACAAAAAAAAAATATTAATTAGAAATTAACAAACAGATACACACATATAAAGGAGTGGAAGAGTTTTATAACATTAATTTAGTTATCATTGTAGTCATCACTAAAAAAACAATATATGATAATAACTATTCAAAAGATAACTCCTTCTTTAATGTGAAAAATAAGATAGATAATTTTTGCTTTAAATAATTATAAGTTAAATATATATTAATTACAAATGCACATTTATTATAGCATAACTACAAAAACAACTTTTTATTATATATGTACAAATAGATGAAAAAAATTTCTTGATTCTTTTCATTAAATAATTTATTTATTAATTAAAAGCTTTAAAATTTCTAAAAAGATGATTTACTTATATATTTTTAGGGGCAATAATATCTAATAACTATGAAAAATGTACCATAGATAATATTATACCTTTCAACAATGACAAAAAAATTAGAATATTAATTAGAAATTGACAAACAGATACACACATATAAAGGAGTGGAAGAGTTTTATAACATCAATAATTATCATTGTAGTCATCACTAAAAAAAGGTTAATTTATGATAATAACTATTCAAAAGATAACTCCTTCTTTAATGTGAAAAATAAGATAGATAATTTTTGCTTTAAATAATTATAATTTAAATATATATTAATCACAAAAGAATATTTATTATAGCATAACTATAAAATAACTTTGAGAATTTTTTCTTCATTCTTTTCATTAAATAATTTATTTATTAATTAAAAGTTTTAAAAATACTAAAAAGATGGTTTATTTATTTATTTATTTTGTGATTGATTTCTAATATGATAGACCATATCATATATTTTTAGGGGTAACAATATCTAATAGCTATGAGAAATGTACCATAGGTAATATTATACCTTTCAACAATGACAAAAAAATTAGAATATTAATTAGAAATTGACAAACAGATACATACAAAAACAAAAACAAAAGCGTGATACTTTTCATCTTCATTCATTCACATAATAACAATGTTAGTAGATATCTAATCAAAATAAAATAAAAAAGAATAGAATAATATTAATTGAAATCAAAACAATACATCAATGAATCTTCAAAATATTTGGAAACCATTCAAACTTTTTATACTAATATGACCATCTCTTTTGATGAATCTTCCAAGATAATTAAGCTTCTTTCTTCATTTTGATGAAGTTGTACCAAACTAATGTGAACATCTCTATGATGAATCTTTGAAGAATATTTATATGATATTTATCAAAGTGAAGACCATATCATGACATTATTAAGGACATGAAAGATGAAAGAGATGAAAGAAAAAGGAAGAATCAAAAAATGAAAATGGACATTGAACATCTCTAAAGATGATTGTTATTTATAGATTGGGTAAACCATAACAATAGTTAGAAAGAAGTTGAAGAGACATATTATTGGGATAAAGGTCTGAAAAATACCCCAACTTTGGTCGGATTTGTTGTTGCGATACTAAACTTTCATAAGAACCTATTACATCCCTAGACTATTTAATACCGTATTTTTTACCCCATGAACTATTTAATAGTGTATTTTAAAGGTATATATATGCCCACGTGGACACATTACTATTTATAATTTTGCATTATTTTTTATGTCCATGTGAACAAATATATATGTTTAAAATACGGTATTAAATAGTCTAGGGATGTAATAGGTTCTTATGAAAGTTTAGTATCGCAACAACAAATCTGACCAAAGTTGGGTATTTTTCAGACCCTTTTCCCATATTATTTAAGTAAAGAAGATAAATAGATGGAGGTTTTAGTAACTTATTAGACATAATTAGAATAGTTAATATGATTGAATTTTTAAATTAATAAACAAATATTTTTTGAGAAAATGAAGAAAAAAAATCAAAAACAAAGAGAAAAAAAAGAAACAGGAATGGAGGCCATAGAGAGGTTCCACATCACCTTCTCTATGTTTCTCCTTTATATAGATATATAGATTATTACAAAACGAGAATATTGCAATACTAAAATAATTGTTGTCACGTAATTAGGAGGTGATGAGATAACTTCTTGTGATGGCATACAATAAAGGAGATAATAGTGCACCAGGCTACACTAAGGGGTCGTTTGGTAGAGTGTATAAGAATAATACTAAATAGAGTGTATTAGTAATGCATGTATTAGTTATGCTTGCATTAGTTATACATATATTATCTTTATGCATTGTTTGGTTTGATGCATTTAAAAAATAGCATGCATTGCATACAAAAATTTAATTTACAAAGATAGTCTCCACTATTATGGTAGAAAAGATGTAAAAAGGATTTTGAGGGGCAATTGGGTCTTTAATCATGCTAATGCATGCATTAAAACCATTGCATTGCTAATACCTAGAAATCAGAGGTATTAGAAATACACACCTTAATAAACAATAGAGCATATAATTAATGTAAGTATTAGTTATACATAGGTTGGAAAAGAATACCAAACAAGGTACTAGTAAGACACAAGGTTAATACATGCATTATTTTTCCTAATACACTCTACCTACCGACCCCTAAGTTATTTTTTCAGTTACAACTTACATGCCCTGCATGTACACAAATTTGGATTAGTCAAAATAGTACTGGACAAATCGAGGTTGCTTGTCTGAAAGAGCTTCAAATTGGATTCAATAATACATAGTATAATTTTCCATTCCGGCTCTTACTAGCTCTTTGTTTGCTTGTACAAAGAACATGCTCAAGGGGTTAATACAGGCTAGAGGTAGCTTGCTTCCGAGCTGGCCGAGCCGCAAGGAAACAAGAAATTTTTGCCAGTGCTGACTTGGATCTCAGGTGACGGAGTAAAGCGGTAAACTCGTATGCTACTGATCAAAACAACTAATGAGCTAATAATTCATCAATCAAAATGGTTCCCCTACCTAAGATCTGTCACTTCAAGAGACAGAAATATGTGCAGAAGTAAAAAAATTCTACTTATGTGCCAAGAGTCGAATTACATTTCAAAAAATGCTACTCAAGTGCAGAATTAAAATTTCTTCTTGGAAGGAAATGCATCAATAAAAACAAACCCAGTGCAAAAATATCATTTTAGTTTGAAAATGTTTAAGCAACTTCAATAGTTGTTGCAACTGTATTATATTACACAATAATATTATCAGCTGAACATTGCAGCAGTCAAAATGCTCAGTTGACGACTACGAAGAAGATCGTCACTAAGCTACTACATCTTTCATTAAAACTAAATATTTACATTTCCTACTTACTCTATATACTTCCACCTCTACCGTTATATACGAGCATGGAACATGTAGAGAGTAAGAAGAGGAAATGCCGACATGAACCCCATTATGGCATTATACTTGAACGCTAGAGTAAGTCTTGATCGACATGAATAGACACTTTGAATGAACTCCAAGATACAGACATCAGCCATATCTCTTCTGAAAGACTGGGCACCCTCTTGTACTATCTTACTTAGATACACTATGTGTGCCTCAAGATGGTATTATTATCTTCAGCAGAGCTCAGTTGGAAGCAAGCATAAGTCTCCCAGTTCGAGAACTCAGGCAGCAGTTTTAGAATCTTGTAGTCTGGCTACAACCCTCAAGTCTTTTTTACTTAAAATTCAGTTCCAAGGCAATCAACATTCAAGAAACTAACGGGACAATTGACAGCATAACATTCTTACAGGTGAAAATACCACAGTAAGTTTGGCGTGATCAGAAAGTGAATAATCTTCGGGCCATGTTCCTTTCTCAGCTTCGGTGGGGAAGAGAACTGCATTCTTGACACTAAAACCAATTGTTTCTTCTGTATCACTAACAATGCCGTCCCATGACTCATCGAATATACCATCTCTTGGCTCTGACCGTGAGGGTTTCCATACCCGATGCTGCTATTAAAAAACAGAAATATGATTCAATTGTGTATGTTTTCAAAGTCATTTGGATCTTAAAAATAAAAAATATGATTCAATTGTGTATGTTTTTCAAAGTCATTTGGATCTAGATACATTTCATTCCTACGTGAAGATAAATTGCTTCTAAATCTAATATAATAGAAAGTTAAGTCAATTGTAGACTGTTTGATGCTAAGACAAATATACATCACACCATTAAATCAAATACAGTAACTAGTAGGATTGCTATACTCTTAATAAACCATGATATCAATTATCAGCCAAAGTGCCTTCAAGTTTAAAACAATCTCATTGCAGTTTTACAATAAATCAACTTGTGAATTATGTGAATAAATAGACAAATAAGAAATAACTCAATCCCGGAAGAGAACAGTAGAAATTCTGTAAATCACTGAGTGTCAATACCTGGAATTCATTGTAATCCAGAACTCCATTTCCATCTATATCTGCTTGCAACCACAAGTCGTTTATCTCCTCAGCAGTCAGCCCATAGCATTGTCCAATCAAATTAAGCTGTGGGTCAGGGTACAAATGTTTAGCATCATTTCACAAGATAGAATAAGAGAAAGAACAGAAAATCATCTGGAAGTTCAATCCACATGTGTGCAGACTGCAGCACATGTACAAAGGTAGAGAGATGTATGAGTTCATGACTTGAAAGTACCTGCCGGAGTGCTTCACAAAACCCAGCATATGTAATGTAATCACCATCACTGTCAGCTTTAAGGAAAGCAAATGCATCTTTCTCAGTCAACGAGGCTCGACGAAGTTGATACTGAAATTGAAGCAATAGTTAGATGGAATACCCTCTAAAAGGAAAATTTCATTCTTTTACTATGCTGAACAAACTAAAACATGTCATACACACGTTCATGTGCAAAATAAAGTGGATCAAGGACCAGGAACTAATTCAGAGATAAACCACAAGATCCAAATCCTTCACAACAACATTTCACATAAAATTGGAAATACTAGAGAATAGCATATATGTAATCATAGTAGTTGTATGAAACAACCAAACCAAACCAAAATCTCAAAATTGGCAACTGCCTTAGCAAAACATCATAGAGCAACAAGTTTGAATGAAAGGAATCTGCATCAAGTTTCAGCTTCCTATTGTGACCAAAGTGGAATGCTTTGCAATCATGATTTCAACAAATAATCAGATAATGCCCAACGACCAGCTACTAAAGGAAAAGAGAACATTATCTTTACCTTGAACATACTGAAAATTGCATTTCTCCAACTTGTTTTCAGCAATTTCCTGTAGCTATTTGGATTCAAAAGCCATATAAAATCCACACCACAGATGTTTCCGCGGTGATTACGGTGGCTCACCCACTGCAAAATAAAAAAAGGAATCAGCATCAAAGGAGGTTTGCAATGTCGGGGGTCAAGAGTAGCATAAACAATGAAAGGTAATGGACCTTTTGAGCATCAGTATCAGTGTACTGGTGAGCAGTATCATACGATGATACAAATCCTTGAGATCTGAGGAATTTGTAAATATGGCCGCGCTTGCTCCCATTCCAGTCACTTCAAAATTAACAAAAGATTTAGCAAAATCGACCAGTGACATTAGAAATCCAAAAACAACAAAGAAAAAGGTAGTTGATGTATTACCCGCACAGAATGATTGGTAAGGGGTTAAGCTTATTTTCTTTCTGATATGAGTCCACATATTGCAATATCTTGTAGACCTGTGCAAGTAGTATACCATGATTGAGACAAATGTATCAGTATAATTTGCCAGAGATTTTCACCCTGCTACTGAGAAAAATGACCGTATAAAGATTGATGTACCTGTCGCAGTCGTTCCATAGAGAAACTTGAATCATGAGGAAACAAAAGGTGTGTGTTCACTATCAACATTTCTTGCCGAACGTTATTGGTTCGACATTGTGCAAAAGGTGCAAGTAGTTCAACATGCAATAGCTGAGCAACACGGTCACCAAAATCATTGAAAAGCAACTCTCTGTGAGCTATAACCTTGAAGTAATCCTTATGAACAGCCGTCAGAAGACCTATATCAGGTGAAGACATGAAGCAATTCAACAATGAATCATTAAGAATTAAGAATCCACCCAACATAACAAAGACCTAAAGCAATACTGTGCACACTTTGCATAGAGGTCAGCAAAAATTTATATCAACAAATTAGAAAACAGCCTCCCTACTTGAAAGTAATGATTTAGTTAAAAATCAGAGATAGTATTTATATCGAAAAATCTATTAAAATATATAAAAAATATCTGTTGGAAACCTAATAACAAAATAGTCACTTGGTTCTACTATAGTGAACGAATCACTTAAACTTAATTTGCCTTTAAATGGGGGTTAGACCCATTTGGGCACATAACATGTAAAAGAGTACTTTTATTATTTTGAGAGAGATTATTGGGAACCATAAACTTCAAATTCTAAATCATCCACGGCATAATATATATGGGGCTAGAATTTTGAGTTCATATGTTCTAGATTCTAAAAAAATTCTTAACAAATTATTTATACTTATTAACTGATTTTACCGGGTTTTAGTCAAAGATGGGGTGGGGTGGCTAAACTGTACAGGTAAAAAAAGAACTTTTCTTCTTTCAGGAGGTGTGAATAAAATAGAATAAAAGAGAAGGAACAAAGAAAGAGGCATACCATCACCACGATTATTGGTTCGTGCAAGCTTGAAATTATTATATCCTGCATCTCCAAGCCTCTTATCATACATACCAACAAGTTCTTCATTACCAACCCAGAATTCCTATAAACCAATTTAACAATCTTCAATATCATCAACAACAAACAAGCCAATTTCATAAACAAAAAAATGATTAAAACTCCTAACCTGAAGACAAATAATGGAAGACCTCTCAAACAACAACCAATCCAATATCCTATTGTTCCTGCTCAACCAATTCGCCTTGTAATCGCTTTCTCTACAACTCTGGTCCTAAAATCCCCATAAAACAAACAGAAATAATTCTTATTAACAGATCGTTAACCCAAACAGAAAGCAGGACAAAAAAAGACGAAACTACCCTTCGGATGGCTCAGATGGTTTGGCTTGAGACTTCCATAACAGAGGTCTCAAATTCAAAATCCCTTGCGTTCTTATCGAACTCGTCGCACGGGTTTTGCCATATTACCCCGCGACACCCAAAGAATAGCGGCTGCGATTCCCTTATCATAAAAGAAAAAAAGACAATAATGGCAATTGAAACCAACCTCATGATTGAGTCTTTTGTAAATGGGTGCAAGAATATTGAAGGTGGTACAAGAAATCGAATTGGGTTCATCGATTGACGATGCAATCGCATAAGTTCCAAGTGTTGAGACCCTCCCTTTCGTTGTTCCTCTATTCTTCCTTCCCATAATTCAATTCAATTCAATTCAACAAAAACGTATTATTAGAACATACAAAATTTTCCGAATGTATAAACCCAATGATGATTTATAAACCCAACAGAAACCGCCTGATAAATCCAATATCCTTTACCGACAATGAAACGGAAATTCTCTGACAAATAAACACAAGATTTTTATGTAAACTTTTCCAGAAAAAGAACCAATGCGGATTTGATTTTAGAGAGATGAAAAAAATATATATAGAAATTGTTATGAATGGAGAGAAGTGGGGAAGTTGAAATATATAAATTGGTTTTTTTTTCATGGGTGCCAGTGAATGTTTCTCCTCCTCTCCTATTTCTACTTTATTTAGGATTTTTTTTTTTTCGAAATAAAAATACAATATTCTTCGACCTTTTAATTTGTAGGGTTATTATAAATGAAGGAAGTGTCTAATTTGTTCAGAATATCATACGTGGGTCCCACTTTGCAAATATAATAAAACCTGCCCAATTAAAAAATCGAAAAAAACTAAATCATCATGAGTCAATAGCTTTTTTGATCCTTGAATATTGATAATTTTTTAATTTTATTTTTGTGTTATTTGATATTTTGATTAAGTAAATTTAATAATTGATTATTTAAGTAATGTTTTCTATTTATTTTTGCTTACGAATATTTATAACTTTTTAGAATTTAATTGTGTATTTTCTTATAATTTTGATATGCGAGTAAACTTGTGTACACCTTAATTAATTTCATGAGAAATTCATTAATATTATTCTTCTAGTGTTTAATTACTCTCATTTTATGTTAAATTTATATTGTTACTTTATATTTAACTGTAATATACTTCTAAATTAATTTAAATACCAAATATTTTTCACATCAAAATGTCAAAAATATAAATTTTAATTAACTAAAATCTCATATATTACCAGAAGCGAAATTAAAATTCACTAATAATCGGAGGACTAAAAGTGTTATTCTCCTTTATATATATCATTAAATTATTAATTACAATAAGTAAACGAAATTAAAGTGAACGGCGGCAAAGTGCTTCACCATCATGGATGTCTTTTTTTTTTTCCATCGGCAGTAATATGTTAAATAGAACGTAGATTAAAAAAAACCTCTATAAAAATAAAATTTGCATACATTTATTTTTTCTTAATTCCATTTATAAAAATATATTGAATATATTATTATTATTATAATATGAAATAATATATATATTGTGCAAATTGTTTGCTAGTCTCTCGTAAATAGTACTATATAAATAGATGATGTGGGGTTTGGTCCATGCACCTGGAGAAATGTACTTAAACATGAATGACTTATGGTGAAAAAAATGAGTTTAGTGATAAAAATAGCATTTTCTTAAGAATATTTCTCTATGTGCTTTTGTTCTTTAACGTACATTTGGCATCTCTTTCAATTAGTTTTTCCCTATATTTTGCAATTAGAATATGTATATATATTCTTTAAATTTCAATATCGTGGTATATCATGATATATATATATATATAAATAATTCAAATAAAAAGTTGAACAACTTACATATTTAATGTACGTGTAAGTCTGCAAGATGTCCTGTATAAAATTTCACAATAATTAATAAAATAACAAGAAAATCAATTATCTAGATGACTATCAAAAGAACATTTTAAACAAGTCAATAGATGATAAATGATAAAAAAAAATTATTGTGTTGTTAGTGACTTAGTTCCACAATCTTTTGTTTTCATCCAAAAATTCTTGCAACATCATATTAAACAAATAGACCATCACCAAAAATAAAATAAAATCGAGCATTATTTAAATAAAAATAATAATACAAAAATAACAACGAAAGTTAACATTTTAAAAGCTAAAATGCTCAACTTGAATTCTCAATAAATGGAGATTTTTCATTTTTCATTTACGTGATTAAATGTATTAATTTTTTTTTAAAACAAACGAACAAAATTAGAATAAAAAATATTACTTACTTCAATTCAGGTTTGTACATAGCAGCAAAAGAATTAACGTGTAATACAATCATCACTCATCTGCATATAAAAAAAGAAAATATTAAAAATTACAAATTCTAGAAAATGTAGTAAATAAGTTTACAAACAAAGCTAATGATCAATAAAAAAAAGAAGGAAGCTTAATATTATATATCATTGTAGGAGTATATATAAAAGTGGTTAAGAAGTTAGAACTTTACTCCAACTAAAATCTCATTTAACTCAAATTTAAATACCACATCATTTTATTTTATTTTTAAAAAGATCTTTTTATTTTTCTTCCTTATCCTAGATTGTTGAAAATATAATACATATTTTTCTAATAAATTATATATTTAAATTGAGATAAATATTTAGGATATTTTATTTTTTCCTATGTTTTGTTTTTCTTTATCTTTCCCTCGTGTATCTTCATTTTTTCTTTTTCTTTTTTTGTTGGTTATATTTTATATATATTTTTTATTATTATTATTACTATTGTGGCAGGTATTACTATTATTTATTAATTATTTCTATTATAACTATTATTATTATTATTAATTTTATCTCTTTATCTTTTAATTTAATAGTAAATCAACTGTATTCGAATTTATTTTGTAAAATTTGAAAAAGGTAAATTTATGAAATAGTAAGAGTTAATTTAGAATTCTTCTGGCTTTGGATTTCTATTTTCAAGTTAATGAGAAAAGTTAGAATTCTATTCCAACTAAAATATCATATAAATTCAAATTCAATTTTTTTTTTTTTTAAAAAGGACATTTTTTTGTTACTCTTTCTTAATCTTGATTTTCAATTGCAATGCATATTTTTTAATAAACTATATATTTGAATTGAGAGAATTATTTCCAAAATTTATTGTTGCTTACAACATAACAATGACATTGAGTAATATCGATAGATAGGAACCACCAGTTCACTACCGATCAATTCGCACATCCAATTCACCAACTTCGATTCTTGTAAATGGTTAAATTTCTATGTTTATGCTTTATCAAAAAACTAAATATAATAAACCTATAGAAAAAAATCATATACATACATGAAAAAAAAATCTAATTATAAAAGTATTGTGTAGTATATTTGCATCTCAAATAATTCAAGTAGTACTAATTGTTTAATTCCACTTTTAAAGGAATTACATGTTCCTCGTTCATATTGTAAGCAGCAAAAAATATTTATATCAATTTGATTAAATTTTACAAGTAAAGGTGATTTTTATTTTTTATTTATGTAATCGGATGTATTTAGTATATATGAAAAAACATAAACGAACAAAATTATAATGAAAAAATTACTTACTTCAATTCAAGATGGTATATAGTAGCAAGCAATTTAGCTTGTAATACCGCTTATAATACGACAATCCATCATCTGCATATAAAAAATGAAAATATTTAAAAAAATCTAGAAAATAAAGAATATGGAGAATGTAGTAAACTCACCAATAAAGTTAATGATCAATGATGAAAAAAGAAAATGGAGGTTAACATTATATAACATTGTAGAAATATATATAAGAGAGGTTAAAAAGTTAGACCTCTATTTGGACTCAAACATCATTTAAATTTGAATTCAATATCATATCTTTTTTTAGAAAGAAGATATTTTTATTACCTTACTTATTCTTAATTTTTTTTAAATACAATGCATATTTTCTCATAAGCTATATATTTGAATTGAAAAAAATATTTGAAAATCAATGAAATAATTCTTTTTCCATACGTTTTTTGTTTCTTTTCTCATTTTTCTTCTTTTTTTTCTTTTGCTAGGTTTGTTATTTTCTTAAAAAACAACTAACATAAATAAAAAGGCAGGTGTAAATCTTTTAATTTTTTATTTTTTCCTACGTTTTCTCCCTCCGTTTCTCATTTACCTTCTTTTATATTTTTTCTTTCTCCTTGGTTGGTTTTATCTTTTCTATTTTTTTTTTTTGCTAATATTATTATTAATTTTACTACTACTGCTGCTATAATTTTTTTTTATATATTATTATCATATTTTTATCTTTATCAAGTATTAATATTAAATGTAATCAAAATATATTTTATAATATTTGATGGTATAAGTTTATGTAAAAATTGGAGTTGATTTAGAACTCTTCGGCCATTAGTTTCTACTTTTAAGCTAACTAAAAAATCTTTTTTTCCTAAAATTTTAATATTTCTGAATTCAAATACATTTTATTTTTCAAATTATGAAAAAGCTAATACAAAGTATATTAACTTTGTCCTAAAATCACCAAATAACTTTTCAATAGCTTTCACTTGGCTTAACCACATTACAAACTATTCTCTTTCATCATATATGTAAATATAAAATATTATTATTATTATTATTATTATTATTATTATTATTACTATTATTTCTATATCTTTATCTTTTAATTTAATATTAAATCAAATATATTCAAATTTATTTTAAAATATTTGAAAAATAATAAGTTTATAAAATAGTAAGAGTTAATTTAGAGTTCTTTTGCCCGTTGTTTCTATTTTAAAGCTAATAGAAAAGAAATTCTTTTTTAAAAGCCTAATGTTATTTTCTAATTCAATTACTTTTATTCTTTCACTTAAAAGCTTTTATTACCGTATTTATTAATTTTGTCCTAAAATTACTACTTGATTTTTCAATAGCTTGTCACTTGGTTTAACCACATTGTAAATAACTCTCATTTATTATGCATACTACATAGAAGATTTCACTATTTATAAAATGGAAATACAAATATTTTTAAATTATGTGAAATTAAATAAAAATATCTTGCTCAAAATAGTTTGATTCAAAAATATCTCTGTCATTAATATTCTGACTCAAAAATGTTCATTGTTACTTTTGAATCAAAAATACCATATTTAAAAATAAGTAGTATATTATTTCTTTTTCTTTTTTAAATGCATTATTTTCGTAAAAATTTGATTGCAATAGCAAGATGAATTTCTCTCGTTACTATACCATTATAAGCATAATATATATATAAGCTAATACTAATTTTAAAAAAATAGAGTTAACAAGTTTCATCCCTACCATCATTGTTCTCACTAAAAACTTATAAGCTAATACTAATTTTATGAAATACTTTTAGATAAAAATGAGGTTTAATTCTTAGACACATTCTTTTTTCTTCATAAAATCCTTCAAATTTTGACTTGAATGACATGTATTAGGGACGGTAATTGAAGTCGGTGGCTCTCCTAGAATTTCCTCATCTCAGATCTCTAAGGAAGAAGATCAAATTGGCCCTTGCGATGGACCTTAAATCTCGATGCATAAATGTTTGATACGAGAAATACTACAGCAATCCCTCTTGTCATTTGACCTAAACAATAAAATATATTATTGGCTAAATTTAAGAAAATTAATTTAAGGATTTAATGACATTTGGATTAACAACACCTAATTTCACTGCATGAGAAATTTACTATCTCTGTTCTAATTCAATCTAAAAAGAATGATATATTTATGTATTAAGTAATTGCCATTTTAATTTATATGTTTTTTTTTGTATGTTTAATTAAGAAATATGTTTTATTTTTTGACCATCATTTAATTTTAAATTTTTATGTGACATGTTTAAGATTATAATATTAATGGACATTAGATACATTTTACATATTTTTAGTTAAGACTACAAGATTAAAAAATTTATTTATTTTCTTAAACTATTAAAATAAAGAAAAATATAATTTTAACTTTAAGTTCATGTTCTTAATAGGATTATTTATAGCCACAATATCTATAATTTATTTTCAAACCTAAATTTCTAAATTTTTTCTCTTATTCTTTAATAACTTCGTATCGAATTAAATATTATCATATAAATCAAAACGAGGTGTACTAACTAAGACAACAACGTATCAACTTGATCGAAAACTCCAAAAGTATGAGTCGGTCCATCGGAAGAAATCCAATTAATAAAAATAGATTAATTTTACCTTAAATTATAAAATAAAATTAATTCGAATTCAATTGCGTAAAGGTGCAAAACACCTCCACATCAGACCACATGTATAGAAGTTACTTCCTCCATTTCATATTAAGTTAATTTTTGAGATATTTTTTATTTTTTAAATTAACTTAATTGTTCAATTTTCAAGACTACTCTTAGAGTGTTCTTCCAATTTTATCCTTCATTAGTTAGCATTGGAATTAGTGATTAATTAATATTTAGTTATTTTAATCATAAATTTGACAATAATTAATAAGGGTAAAAATGGAAAACTAGGTTCAATTTATGTCTTAATCTACTTTTCTTAAAGGGTGTGAAATAGGGGTGTGCATTCGGTTTTTCGGTTCGGTTTTGTGTTATTCAGTTTAGGTTTTTCGGTTTTCGGGTTGAAAAAGTATAACCCAATCCAAACCAAAAAAAAATTGGTTCGGTTCGATTTTTCTCTTTTCGGTTTGGTTTTTTCCGGTTTTGGCTATTCGGTTATAACTTATTTCATAACTAATTAATAACATAATCAAAGTTATATTTGCATGCTTAAAAAATAAAAATTTCATATAAGGAAAAGTACTAATTCTAGTTCTGCTAATGTTTTTGTCATGAAAGTTCAAGTAATATGTGATATTTATAGTTATAATGTAAAACCTAATGCCTAAAATTTAGTGAAATAGGATGGCAGTAATTTGATATGGGCCTAAATATTACAACAATACTGAATTATTAGTACCCTACGGCCTACATAGTAAACCTAAATATTATGTGTAATTATTAATCTATTTATATATATATATAATTCGGTTTTTTTTGGTTTTTCAGTTTTCATTTTTCTAAATCCGAAACCAAACCAAAAAATCAAAACAAAGTAACTTATAAATCCAAAACCAAACCAAAAATCCAAAAAACCAATCCAAATTATAATTACGGTTTGATTTGATTTGGTTTTTCGGTTTAATCCAAATAGTGCACACCCCTAGTGTGAAACACCTCAAAAATTAACTTAATATAGAATGGAGGGAGTAACAATTTAACCATTATGGGATAAGTAATAAGTTATGATGGAATAACTTATGATGGGATTAGTTATCCTGACCTTATTTCTTATTGATTGTTTGGTTTGCTCTACTAAAATTAATAACCATTACATCATTTTTAGAAATAAGTGGTTTAATTATAAAAATACCCTCTAATTTAGCTTTTTGTGTGTATATTTTTTTTTATAGAGTTTTAGTTATTTATTTTTAAAACAAAACATCCATCTTATTTAGCTTAATTATTTTTATGTATGATAGGATTTAACCCCCGAAAAACTCAATTTCCGCTTTGGAAAACAAAAACAAAAAAAAACAGAAAAAAAGAGGATTTAACCTCTAAAAAAATAAAAACAAAAAGAAGAGTTGCCTTACCATGTAAAACCAATAGCCTATTTTACTTAAAAATATCTCCATTTTGAAGCCTCCAAGCAAATCCAGCAAAATGTTGTCAATACTAAAACCAATAGTACTCTTTAGACGGAAGTTCATAATTAAAGGATTTGAAGGATAGTTTTGTCATTTAATAAATTTATTCATCATAAATTATGATGGGTTGGAAGGGATAACTTATCTCAATACTATTTATTAATTTTGGAATAAGTTATCTCAAACTTTCTAACCAAACACTAAATTAAGTGTCACTAAATATTTATCCCAAGACAATTTGTGTTTATCCTTCACACCAAACGACCCTATAGTGTAGTTCGATATGAGTTAGCTACTAACTGCAGTTAGCTGTTAACTGAATTTTATTAGAAGTATAGTTAGTAGGAGTAGTTAGTAGTTAACAGTTGGTTAGTTAAATATTTCCCTTTGTAAAAGTTCTCTTTGTTTATTTTTTATATATCAATCTTTCATTTTTCGAGAGTATAAGATGTATTTTTTAAAAATTATATTAATATGAAAATAGTGCAATTTTATACTAGTATTTTTCATTTAATATTAGATTGATTTAATTTAATCTAGCTTCAAAGATTAGTCAAAATTAACATTAGTGAAGTGAAGTATGACAAATAAAGGCGAAATGGTCTGATGGACCCCTATACTTGTATCCGTTTGTATTCTGGATCCTTTTACTTAACCATTTGTCAACTGAACCCTTAGATTCAATTAAAATGAGACTTTTAAGCCCCTCCAACCATGTGTGTAGCTCACTCTCCTTTACATAAATGACATGTCATATCCATGTCATATATATTAGTGCCATGTCATAATTATTTCATAATTATTTTTTAAAATTATTAACCAAAATTATTTTATAAAAGGTATTATATACTCTTCATATGTTAATAAATATCCGTAAAATTTTATTTGTTAACTAAAATTAGTTTAAATGAAAGGTAACCGAAATTTGATTCTCCATATAATGTTTTAATAAAAGGTAACATATACTCTTCATATAATTTTTTTAATAAATGTAAAAAGAGACGTAAAAGTTGTTAGTGCCATCTCATTCTCCCCATTCACTGTTCACGGCCAAAATCAACCGGAGAAGCCATCGCCGTCGTCATGGCCATTTTTGCCGGCGAAATCGCAAATACTCTCGCCCTCACCTATCTTCATCTCCACCGCACACCATCACCATTTTCCTTTCCTCCTCCAACCTCCACAAAACGAACAACCTAAGCTACCGTATCACTAGATCTGACCGAGAAACCTCTTCGTCGCCATGACCTCGCACCCTCACCCACCTAGTTCTCCTCTCTACTGACCAGTGCCGCCTTTCTCTCTCACTCTATTGTGAAGCAGTGGTCTTCGGCGTGCACCACCAGCGCCGCTTTCTCCCTTCGCGGTTAATCAGTGGACTCAAGATGTGCCCTAAGATCTGATAAATTAATGTTAATAGATTGTGGAGAAGAAGAAAAAAAGGGATGGGTATGGAATGAAAATGGTTGAAAAGGACCAGATAGTGGGTGAAGAAGAAGAAGGATTTTTTTAATTAATTGTTTTTAAAAAATATTTCTTTTATAATTTTAATATTTTTTAACCCAAAAATTTTATTCACTCGCTTAAAGAAGCGTGTAGTTACACATATTTGCCAACTCAGACATTCTAATGCCACATAAGCTTGGTCAATGGTCAGAGGGATTTGTTACATTGTGTTTTATTTAGTTTAAGGGTCCAGATGACAAAGGTTTAAGTAAAAGGATCCAGAATACAAAGTGATACAAATACAAGGGTCCATCAGACCATTTCGCCACAAATAAAAGTAAACAGAAGTACTAAGGAGTACTCCATAATATAAGAATAGATTTGCCATTTACCCCTAAACATTGAGCTAAGAGTAGAGGATATCACAAGAAAAGCAAATTTGTGAAAACCTTCTACGAGCGTAATATCATTAACTAAGATCAGAAGACTCAACTAAAGAAGAGGAAGCTAGAAGAGAAATGTGTATTTTGGATAAGAAAACTTTGTTACAGGAGAAGACTCTTTGATTTGGTTTTAATACAAATGTACAATATCATCCCCTATTAAACTTATCTATAGATGGTTCTAGATATTACATCAAGATCTAAACTATTCTATAATTTATACTAATAAATATCTGATTCTCTAGAACATTTACAAGACCAATCTATCTAACTATCTAACAAGGATCTAAAACTTCTATACGTATCTTAAAATAATATCCAAAATACTATAATAGGTCATTCTAAAAAAAAATTCATAAAATCTATGATTTTTTCTAGTTCTAAAAAATCAACTTTACTGTTTCACACTAAGATGGTCTTGATCTAGCCAGCAGAGTTCATAGTAAATTAACATATTGTAATTATTTTTTTGGCTAATAATTCATTCTAATCTTAAGATCTCCACAAAAGTAACAAAGCAAAGGAAAAATGAAAATTGGGATAAGATCAAAAGTACTATATATAGCATTCATTAGTAAAAGACGTGGGCCTGAACGCCAGAATAATTTGTCTTCGCCGAAAGTTATGATGTTGATGAACACAAGATACCGTGTCCGTGTGTAATGTGTATCAAACTATCGATAATTAGTGGCGGATCTAAAATTTTATCTATGAAATAGAAATTTGATAAAAAAATTCTCAAATCTTCTATAAATTAAAATATTTGTTAAGTATATTTAAATATTCAATTATTACTATATATTAACTTAAAACCGTTATTAAATTTTAAATTTTGAATCCAATCTTCGTGTATCACGTATTTAGGCAGCCAAGTGGGCAGGCTCATCGAAAGGCAATGGCTCAAATACTGTTCCGTGCGTAACGTCTACGCGAAAATAATGCATGAACTAACGATAGACTGGTTTTCACTTTTCATGAGTGAATTCAAAGAAACTCTAAAGGGATAAAGAATGTATATTTTGTTGCATTTTCCAAATAAAAGAAAAATATAATTTGTATAGATGATTTTCGATAGATTACTTTCCTCAGTAACTATAATAATTCAAACTTTACTAGTAGCATGGTATCCTCATCCTAATGTAATAATAATGAAAAAAAAATTAACAAAAAAGATGGATTTGGATAACTTTTTGAGTTATATACAAAGTTAGAGTTAATGTTCTATATACAAATTGATATTGTAAAACATATTTATGTAATTATATTATTTATAAGATAATCAATATTTAATACAATATTATTTTTCACATAATAGTTTTTACATAATCATTTATCGCATAGATAATTTCAATATTTAATTGTACAATTAATACGTGGACTAAACCATTTGTTTAATCTGAAAACTAATAAAGGACTATAAATATGTACGGTTACTTCTTTCTAAACAATATATGGGCTTTGGTTAGATCTACCGTACGATTTACATAAGAAAAAATTACTCGACACAACAAACATATCATCTATAATTACTTAAATACATTGCGATAATTTTTAATTAGCAGCAAATACACTCAATTTATTTATTTTAAGTCTAATTTATAAGTGTATCTCATAAATATAATACTTCATTGATCCATTTTTACTTGTACTTTATACTTCTTGCCATTTTTGATAAATCAAGAAAAATAAAATATTTTTTGCTTATTATACCCTCACTCCATAAAGCTTCGACTCCTAGTCCGCCTGAAGCCCATGGTTTATGCATGTGAAAAACTCCACTTTATCAATGCTACAGTTGCTTCTTTTACAAAGTAAACAAGTAATTCACGTGTTGATTACTTCCATTCGAAATTAGAAGAACTCGTTTAACTCTCGAAGTTTTATATATATTACATAAATTGAGATTTGAGAGACATAAATTATGACTTAAATAATTTATTATTTTTAACTATAATATACTTTAATTTTATTCAAATATTTTAAATTAATAATTTAAACATTTCTATAAATATATAAAAATTCTGTTTAAAATTCCTTAAAGAATATATTTGATTAGATATGTGATTCTCATACTTCGAATAAAAATAATTGGCACATTGAAATTACTGGTCCCACACATTTGTATTTGCGGCAATAGAATGGTACAATTTGATTTTATTTTTTTTGTGTGGTTAACTTTAATTTAGGCTGAATTTGGAATGATGACTCTTTCATATTTATATTCTTTAGTTGATTATAAAGTAGCTTTAAAGGTTACTCAATAGCCAAAATACTTTCGGTTAAATCTCTGGCTGAAGCAGACAGCTAGCTACATGTTTTTGGGTTCCCACGCTTCGCCCATTGTTTTCTCAAATTGGTACATTCACTTACACCATCGGTCTCATTTTACTTAAGATAATGAGCAACTTTCACATATAGTAAACATAAAAATTATCTTTGTATGTTATAGCTATAGTTTGCATAATTGCGTTTCATAGCAAGTTTTATGTTTGCTATGGAGCTTTTGATTTGTATAATTCGCTACAAACATCCAGTTTTATACAAATTGTTTCAGTTTTGTATAAATTTATTTATACATTATAATTTATATAATAATATTTGTATTTGTATAATTATAAGTGTATAGGACGAAAATATATGTACTTGTATATACATTTTTCTCTCGCTTTATATAAACACAAACGCATTTTATATATTTTATACCGAAATGTATAAAATGGCTAATTGTATATCGACTCAGATGGCAAAAAAAGGAAATGTTTGCTGCGAATTACAATTAATATAAACTATGGCTATAACATTTACTTTCATATAATTTTCCTTAAGTTAATTTGATTTGATACAAAATTTAATTTTTTTTATTATAAAATTATGATATAAAATAAGTGATAAATATTTGTGTAGCTAACTTGCTATCATTAAGGCTAAAGAAAAGTAACACATATAAATTTCTTTTTTTTACATGATGACTTTTTAATGGCATCAGTCTCATTTCATTCCTATTGAATTTCACAAACACTTTATTCTGGGAGAGGTAAAAAATCAATTTTTAAAAAGAATGATTTGGTAAACGTAACAAAATTTTCTCTTATATCTTAGACTTCGTACCAATCAAACGCTGAGATATATATTGTGACAGAGGATGTAACATATAGAAAGGATTTTTGACTATTTAACTTTATTTATATCTAAGTTACAAATTTACTCAATTTATGAGTCATATTTGTTAATGTGTATGTAATTGTCAAAATCACCTTGCTAACATATCAATAAAATTATAAAAATGAGTGGAAAATATAAATAAACACCTAGGTGAGAATAAATTAATTTAACAACTTTAAGAAGTTATAATACCTCAATAATCAAAAAACTTTGTAGTCTTGGAGAAAAACTGTATTTGCTAATGTCCAGTTATTAGTTATCTTAAGGATAACATTTGGCCCATTTATTTGGATTCTGCATTTTGTGGATACAATTAACATAGATATTTGCCACATAAAAATAGAATCAATTGACAATTTCATGGTTGTTATAACTTCTAGTTCAAATCTGATCCTTTTCATTTCCTTAAGTCAAAGTGGGTTCACCCACTCGAAATTTTTTTTAAAAAGTCCAATTGCATTTTAAGTCAGCTCCTCAAATAATATATTTAATCCATAACCTCATAAACATTTTGATAAATAATGTTATGGAGTTGTGTCGTCCACTTTTTGATCAATATCTTTTTTTTGTGTGTGTTGCAAAGCTGCAAAAAATATCTTTGTAAATACGAAGTTTAAGGAGAAGTAGCTAGTAGTTGTTGTGTTTAAGTCAATTTTAAAAGTGATTTTATTAATTGGAAACAATTTGTGTTTGATCGGCTCAACTAAAAATATTATCTTGAATGTCATACATATAAGACATGTAAGGGTTTCAATTAGTATACATTAATTATCTTAAATTTTTATTATAGGAAACTTGACTTAAGAATTTCAATTTTATTTCAAAGATGAGGCAAGAGCGTAGACAAATGAGCTAAATTAATGATAAATTAAGTTATTAGATATGGATATTGAATTTAAGTGAGTCTCAAAAACTAGTTTATAGGACAAAAATTATTTGACATCATCCCATCATCGAAGTGGGACCCAACACTTCCCTACCTTTGTCCAAGTCTTGTTCATTGTAATTGTAGTATAATATGCTATGAAAAAATAGATTTTTGAATTTTGAATATAAAAAGTAAATTTGAATTAAGTGGTGTTGTTAACTCTTTTTGAAGACAATGGTATTACTATTGTGGGAAAATAGTTTGTTAAATTTGTTGTTGTTACGATAAATTATTGAAATTCGAAGAATTATTATTATTTTGTGTGAAAAAATTATATTTATCTAAATTTTATACTCAAAATACGTAAAATGTAATCATATATATGCTTGAACTCCATATCAAAATGTTGAAAGTGCAATTATTATATATTTGAAGTTTGATCTTCAAAATCATAACTTTAATAAATATGTCTAAAATTAGTCTTTGCAAGACCTTATGTTTTTGAAGTGCAATTATTACATCTCTGAAGTTTGATCTTGCCAAGGTTACAACTTTAGTAAGCAAATATCTGATAGTGAAAACAACATGAAGTTGACCTTAAAAAATATGACCAAACTTCATACAAAAATATCTGATATTTGATCTTAACAAAGTCGAGCTTCCAACAAAAACATATCTAAAGTTTTTCAATCTTACTTAGGGCACAAATTTTTGCAACTTTATTTTATCCCGCATATTTGAAGCAGTTTTAAAATAGTATATTTGCAAAAAGAATAAAATAATAATAATCAATGTTGGCTATATTTTAAATTAACGGTCCTAAAATTGAATATTGATATAGTTCGTTCCCAATATCAAGTAAATTAAAATTATGATGAGTCTACCTTTGATATCATAATAGAAATTAGAATATATTTTTTTGCTAGTTGTTCCTTGTTTAGGATAATTTCTTAATAAATGAGTTTTTTTTAATTATTTGTCTTGCCATCTTTGAACTTTTTAAATGACATTGAACAATAAATTAATTTTTGGTCAAAATTCAGAGCTCTTTCAGACAAAATCTAAATAATAACCTATAAAGGAAATATTTGCATAAATTATATGATAAAAATAAATTTTGAATCTAACTCAACTCCAAAGACTAACTTTCATAAAAATAAATATAACAAAATTTAAGAAAAGTGTCCACCACCAGTTCTGATGTGGACAGAGACGGATCCACGTGTTTCCGTAGACCGTAAGGGTGCACATGCATCTGTTAACTTCAAAAAATTATATATATTTTGTGACATGTTTTAACAAACATGCATTAGTCGTTGGGTGATGCACTCAACACCCGTCCGTCGTCTTCAAATCCTAGATTCGCCTCTTTGGAGTTCAACATAAGTAAATCAAAAAATATAAAAAATATAATTTTGTTCTTGAAAGAAATAACCATTTCCAAGAACAGTTATAAAATTATGTTTTCTCCCTTAACAAAAAAATCACTTCTTTTACCATTCAAAATCATTTTGTGTTATTTATTTATTAAATAGGATGTCGGAATACCTTCAACTCTCTAAACTAAATTCTTTTTGTCAAAAAAGAACAAGTTTTTTTTTTTTTTTTTAGAAAAAAGGATAATAAGAAGAATCTTTTTCTCTGGTAAAAGACAGGTGTTCTTGTTAGTAATCTGTGTTTAAAAAATAAGAATTACTGATTTCAATAAACTTTGCAGAAACACAAAGTAACCAAAGTTTAATAAACCAGTAAGAATAGATGAACATAAATTAATTGACAAAACTAAAATCTGTAAAAACGTACCACAATTTGGAAAAAACAGAATCAGAAAAGATCAAGCCCACTGAATGCACAGTATCCCCCTTAAGGAAATTATTCCCCTCTAGTATCCGAGGTTTTGATTTTGGAATATGTCCTCCCAGGATAGAATGATCTCAATCACCAGTGTATTGATACCCAAAACTCTGGTGTCATCGAACCACTCAACAACAGTAAAGTACAGAAAGAAATTTTGTGCAGAAGAAGAAGTAGAAATCAGAAAAATTCGTAAGGAATAAGTTTGAGGAATCAATGTATTTATAGGCAAGTGGAACTGGTTCCGAAAGGTTACAATCCTGTCAGAATCCACACGACCATTCATGAAAGTTTGCAACCTTTCAAACGGTCATGGTTATTTCTGAAAGTTGCAACCTTTCAGAACAGTCACTTCCAACGGCGGAAAATTTAAATAAAAATGGAAAAGATTTAAATAAAATGGGTCGCGCGTGGATCCGAGTCGGATCGGGTTAAATAACTAATTAATTGAATCGGTTAATTAACTAATTAAACCGTTGGCCATTTAATTTAATTTATTAATTAAATAATTAATTAATTAACTAAAATAATTAAAACAAACTTTGTCCAAAAAATAATCTCTCGATCGATCATTTTTCCAAATCCAAATCTAAATCCAAATCCAAAGTCGAAGTCGAAGTCGAAGTTGAAGCCAAAGTCAAAGCCGAAGCTGAGCCGAGCGAGCGACGACGACGCGAGGGGGTCCCTCTTTCCAACCCTTTTAACAATTAATAGGAGTGTTTCTATATTTAAACTCTCCTATTTTTCTTTTCACCACCGATGAAGGACAAATGTCTTTTCAATAAAGCATAAGAGGACTTTTCAAGTTCTCAACTTTTTCAAGTTCCCAACTTTTTCAAGTTCCTCTTTCATCTCCCCTCCATTTCCCATTAACTTTTGCTACATACCCAACAATCCCCCACATTAATGGGGAATGGTTATAACATAAGGAATGCACGGACGAGTGTGTACTTTACAAGCAAGAATTAATTGCATCTGGATAAGTAGGTTTCCCCTTGGACTTTTCGTAGTGAACATATGTCGAATATACTCGGTTAATCGATAGATGCAATATCTTTGAACCGTCGAGCTTTGGTGTATACCTAGACAACCAAATGTCACACAATTAACCCTTTACCGTGTATGGTTCTTACGGTTGTGTTAGTTTCAGCCATGAACACCTCCTGGTTTCATGAGTGTATAAAGAATAGGCTTTTGACATAAAATTCTCTTTGAAGCGGCTTACACTTCACACTCACATAGGTGATTTCTAACCGTGTCATCTCGTAGATACACTATTTGGTCAAATCTGCCAAACTTAGCAAATCATTAAAAACTTTAAGCTTTATTAACTCATTAATAAGCCTTAAAGTTTAACCTTGTTCCTGAACATTGTCTTCATCATGAGAATGGATTGAGTTGATTGACAATGTCGAACCGTCAGTCACAACTTTGTTTTTCTCCTTGAATCTAGCTCTTGGGATCTCCAGTCTGCTAGATAGAGTTACCGCCCTGCTGACTTGTCCTAAGCCATAAACCCATTCCCTTAGATGATCTTTCAACTGCCTCTCTCACTAGGCCTTTCGTTAGTGGATCTGACACATTATCGCTTGACTTCACATAGTCAATTGTGGTAATTTCACTAGAGAGGAGTTGTCTTACGGTATTATGTCTTCATCGTATATGACGAGACTTCTCATTGTACATAACGCTCCCTGCCCTACCTATTGCTGCTTGACTATCACAATGTATGCAAATAGGTCTCACAGGTTTGGGCCAGAATGGAATATCCTCTAAGAAATTCCGAAGCCATTCAGCTTCTTCACCGGCCTTATCTAAGGCAATGAATTCAGATTTCATTGTGGAGCGAGCGATACATGTCTGTTTGGATGATTTCCAAGAGACTGCTCCTCCACCAAGTGTAAACACATAACCACTTGTGGATTTTACTTCATTTGACCCGGTGATCCAATTTGCATCACTATATCTTTCAATCACGGTAGGATATTTATTATAATGTAAAACATAGTGTTGTGTATGTTTCAAATAACCCAACACACGTTTCATTGCCATCCAGTGAGTTTGATTCGGATTACTAGTGAACCGACTCAGTTTGCTAATAGCACATGCTATATCTGGTCGCGTACAATTCATAATATACATCAAACTTCCCAACACTCGGGCATATTCCAATTGAGAGTCACTTTCACCTATATTCTTTTGAAATGTAAAGCTTAAATCAATTGGAGTTTTGACAACATTGAAATTCAAGTACTTGAACTTATCCAATACTCTTTCAATATAATGAGATGGAGATAATGCTAGTCCCTGAGGAGTTTTGAGAATTCTGATCCCTAAGATCAAATCGGCAACTCCTAAGTCCTTCATATCAAACTTGCTGGACAACATGCACTTAGTAGCATTTATATTGTCAATGTCTTTACTCATTATTAACATGTCATCAACATACAAACAAACAATGACTTCATGATTCAGAACGTTTTTAATGTAAACACACTTATCACATTCGTTAATCTTGAATTCATTTGCCAACATTGTTTGGTCAAATTTAGCATGCCATTGTTTGGGTGCTTGCTTGAGCCCATAAAGCGACTTCACAAGTTTGCACACTTTCTCTTCTTTACCAGGAACCACAAACCCTTCAGGTTGTTCTATGTAAATTTCTTCCTCTAACTCTCTATTTAAGAAAGTTGTCTTTACATCCATTTGGTGGATTTTAAGATCATGCATTGCCGCTAGTGCTATTAACATTCTAATTGATGTTATCCTTGTTACTGGAGAGTATGTATCAAAGTAGTCCAGACCTTCCTTTTGTCTATATCCTTTGACTACAAGTCTAGCCTTATATTTGTCAATAGTCCCATCGGCTTTCGTTTTCCTTTTAAAGATCCACTTTGATCCTAAAGGTTTATTTCCTGGAAGAAGATCCGCCTTTTTCCAAGTATGATTACTTAAAATTGATTCGATCTCACTATTGACTGCTTCTTTCCAATAGATTGACTCAGATGACGACATAGCTGCTTTAAATGTTGGAGGCTCATTTTCAATAAAGAATGCCACAAAATCTGGTCCGAAAGAAGTGGATTTCCGTTGGCGAGTACTACGCCTAGGATCTTCTATTAGGTTGTGCATTTTTCCTTTGATTCTTCCCGTGGTCGTTTAGATCTTTCACTTGTCGACTCACATTTAGTTTTATACGGATAAATGTGTTCAAAGAACTCAACGTTATCTGACTCAATTACCGTATTCACATGAATATCAGGATTATCAGATTTGTGAACCAAAAACCGCCAGGCCTTACTATTCATATCATATCCAATAAATACACAATCCACTGTTTTGGATTCAATTTTCACCCTCTTGGGTAAAGGAACTTCTACCTTGGCAAGACACCCCCACACTTTGAAATACTTCAAGTTGGGTTTCCTTCCTTTCCATAATTCATATGGAATCGATTGCGTGTTGCTACGGGGTACCCTATTGAGTATCTTATTAGCCGTAAGGATGGCTTCTCCCCATAGATTTCTTGGTGAACCAAAACTGATTATTAGTGCATTCATCATTTCCTTTAATGCTATGTTCTTCCGTTCAGCCAAACAATTTGACTGCGGTGTATAGGGTGCAGTAGTTTGATGGATAATACCATATTCCAAACATATCTCAGCAAAAGAAGATTCGTATTCTCCACCCCTATCACTTCGAATCATTTTTATCTTTAGATTCAATTGATTTTCCACTTCATTTTTGTATTGCTTAAATGCATCAATTGTTTCATCCTTACTATTAAGCAAATATACATAACAAAATCGAGTGCAATCGTCAATAAAAGTTATAAAATATTTTTCCCACCACGAGATGGTGTCGACCTCTATCACATATATCTGTGTGAATTAAGTCTATAGGTTTTGAATTTCATTCAACAGACTTATAAGGATGTTTAACAAACTTACTTTCCACACAAATTTCGCATTTCGATTTATTGCATTTAAAATCAGGCAATACTTCTAAAGTAACCAATTTTCGCAAGGCTTTGTAATTTACATGTCCCAAACGGGCATGCCATAAATCATTTGACTCCAATAAGTAAACAGAAGCAAAATTCTTATTAATACTGTCAACAACCATTACATTCAAATTGAAGAGTCCCTCAGTGAGGTAGCCTTTTCCTAAGAACATCTCATTCTTACTTATTACAGCTTTGTCACTAACTAGGACACACTTAAACCCGTTTTTAACGAGCAGTGCAACAGAAACTAAATTCTTCCTAATAGTAGGAACGTGCAGAACGTTGTTCAGAGTCAACACCTAGCCGGATGTCATCTTCAACATTACTTCCCCAGTTCCTGCAATCCTTGTTGTTGCTGTGTTTCCCATGAACAAATCTTCATCAACCTCAATAGGAGTGTATGTTGCAAAGGCTTCTTTCGCAGAGCAAATATATCGAGTGGCACATGAGTCGAGAAACCACTCCTTGGGATTTCCAACTAAGTTGCACTCCGAGATCATAGCACAAAGGTCATTTGCATCTTCCATCTCTTCCACGATGTTTGCTTGGCTTTTGCCTTTGCCTTTGACTTTGTCTGTGTCCTTTCTTGGACCACGACAGTCAGAAGACTTATGACCAGCCTTACCACAATTGTAACAGTTGCCCTTGAACTTTTTCTTGGCCTGTTATGACATCTGTCCGTTGGACTTCTTTCTCTTCTTCTCTTTGGTAGGAGCTTCTTCAACAATATTAACTCCAATTACTGTTGAACTCTTACGAGACTTCTTTTTGGCGGTTTTGTTATCTTTCTCAATCTTGAGCCGAATCACAAGATCTTCAAGCTTAATTTCCGTACGTTTGTGCTTTAAATAATTCTTAAAGTCGTTCCACGAAGGAGGTAACTTCTCGATCATTGCAGCCACTTGAAACGCTTCATTTACTACCATATCTTCAGCAATCAGATCATGGAAAATAAGTTGAAGTTCCTGCACTTGTGATCCTACAGTTTTACTATCTGACATTTTATAGTCTAAAAACTGTGACCACAAACTTTTTCAAACATGCATTTTCTGTCTTATATTTCTTCTCAAGTGCATCCCACAATTCTTTCGAAGTTGTCATTGCACTATAGACATTATATAAGTCATCCTCTAAAGCACTCAAAATGTAACCTACATAGGAAGTCTGCCTGTTTCCATGCTTCAATAATCATGAATTTTTCTCTGTCTGGCATTTCAACAGCAGGCACTGGAGTTACTTCATTGGTAAATTTCTGCAGACCAAGAGTGGTAAGCCAGAAAAATACCCGTTGCTGCCATCCTTTGAAATTCACACCAGAGAATTTTCCCGGTTTCTCTGCTGGTGGTACAGCAGTTTGGGTTGGTGCAGCAACAGCCACCGTAATATTGTCATTAGCCATTTCAGAATCTGTAACAAACATAAATTGATACAAATTACACAGTAAGCAATAACTTAAGTTGCAAACTTAACAGGAGTATAAAACCACGAAGGTTTTTCTCTCCACCAGAAACACAGATTAAAATGTATAAAATAATTTCCTTAAGATTGTTAGTAATTTGTGTTTAAAAAATAAGAATTACTTATTTCAATAAACTTTGCAGAAACACGAAGTAACCAAAGTTTAATAAATCAGTAAGAATAGATGAACATAAATTAATTGACAAAACTAAATTCTGTAAAAACGTACCACAATCTGGAAAAAATAGAATCAGAAAAGATCAAGCCCACTGAATGCACAGTGTCCCCTTAAGGAAATTATTCCCCTCTAGTATCCGAGGTTTGATTTGGAATATGTCCTCCCAGGATAGAATGATCTCAATCACCAGTGTATTGATACCCAAAACTCTGGTGTCAGCGAACCACTCAACAGCAGTAAAGTACAGAAAGAAATTTTGTGCAGAAGAAGAAGTAGAAATCAGAAAAATTCGTAAGGAATAAGTCTGAGGAATCAATATATTTATAGGCAAGAACTGGTTCCGAAAGGTTACAATCCTTTCAGAATCCACACGACCATTCATGAAAGTTTGCAAACTTTCAAACGGTCATGGTTGTTTCTGAAAGTTGCAACCTTTTAGAACAATCACTTCCAACGGTCTGAGTCGGGTCGGGTTAAATAACTAATTAATTAACTAAAATAATTAAAACAAACGTTGTCCAAAAAATAAATCTCTCGATCGATCACAATTCCGATTCTGAAGCCGAGCAACGACGACGGCGCGAGGGGTCCCTCTTTCCAACCCTTTTAACAATTAATAGGAGTGTTTCTATATTTAAACTCTCCTATTTTTCTTTCCACCACCGATGAGGGACAAATGTCTTTTCAATGAAGCATAAGAGGACTTTTCAAGTTCTCAACCTTTTCAAGTTCCCAACTTTTTCAAGTTCCTCTTTCATCTTCCCTCCATTTCCCATTAACTCTTGCTATATACCCAACAGTTCTAATATTACGACGACATTTAGGCCAAAAAGGATATTTAAGGTGTAGGTAAAACAAATAATTAATCAATTACGTATATAATTTGTCCCAGAAGCAGTACAGGTTATTTATTTTAGTATAGAGAAAAATGTGAACATTGGTAGATTCTGTCGACTGTCGGTTGATAGTAATGATTGATTGTTCTCATCACTATTATTCTACTGCCTAAAAAACAACAATAAACTAATTTAATTATTTTCTTAATATTTTAAAATGCAAAAGCAGACTTTTAATTGGTGTGTCGGTGAGCTAAGCTGGAGCTTTTTAAGGGACAGTTGGATTGCACAGCCAAGAATGCAGGACCGCTACACCACTTATATGTATCAAAACAAACCTGCCAAATTAAAAAAAAAAAAGAGTTTTTTTCTTTTAAATTTGAGCTACCATTATAGTAAAGGAAGACATAATGTTCTAATATAATTTCGACCTAACTCAATTTTGGAAGTTAGCTAATAAAATAAAGATTATTCAAAATCAAAGACCTCCAATTCATAAGTAAGCCTATATGGGACTCAACGCTCAAGTTTATCAACGTGCTTGATATAAAAGATTTATTTTCTATTGAAAAACTTTTTTACATCGGAAAAACTTCTCTAAAGTAAATATAATTATGATGAAGACTGAATAGTGCAAATAAGATAAGAAATTCAAGACAAATCCTAATATAATTGTGATAGTATATAATGTGAAACTTAATTCGAATGTAAGATTATTAGATATGCAAATAAAGTCTCATAATGAAAGTTAATAGTAAGAAAATGAATAACACATAAGGTGCACTAATTTCTTAATAATGTGAGTTTTTTAAGTAAAGTGTACAAGCTTGATCCTGTAACACAGACAATATCACAATATATTAAGATCATCATTTGATTTAATACAACAAAATTACTATGTATAAACTAATAATTTATCTTATATGTAAAAATGAAAATCTTCTCCGTTTGAGTATTTAACACAAGAGTTAAGAAAACAAATCATAGCGTTAGGCGCACCGACAGAAAATATTTCTGAACTCGTTTTATGGGTCCAATCCAAGACAACTATATACTACCAAGCATGAAATAACAAAAAAAAAAGGATGACTAATTTGTCATATACCATTCACTGAATCCATTTAGTACTAATTTGTCATATCCCATTCACTGAATCCATTTAGTAAGGTTTATATCTAAGATTAATTTAAAATAAGATTAACATACAAATTGGATCACTAATAAAACTCCATTTGGCACCATCTAAACTCTATTTTGAGTTTTGACTTTGCCTTTCCATTTTTTTAACACATCAAAAGCCAAATTGTCTCTGCTTGTCGCCAAAAGTCCAACAACAAAATCAAGTCTATAATTAATTTATCAAAAGTAGTTTAATGACTACGTCAAGCAAACAAAATCTCCCACTTTAAAAAGTCCTTTCAATGAAATAAATTTAATGTAAATATCAGTAATATAGAGATAGAGACTGATATTGTTCACTGTTCTTATAAAGACTCTTAGTATTGATCATAAAGGAATTCTTCTTTTTTGAGAATTACTTGTAAAATCTTTCTCTATATTCTGGTTAGCCCTCTCAAATGACAATGAGACCTCAACGATTGTTCACTATGCTGGACTATAAATAGATAGGAATGTCAAATGAACGAGTTTGGTTGAATTCAAGCTGGTCAAAATGAATTGTGTTAATAATGGCCCACAAGAGCATATCATAACCCATTCTACCTATTTTTTAACTAAAATTTCATCTATTTTTTATAATCTTTTAAAGTGTCTAGTAAATTGTTTTTCTTCGTTATGATTATATATAACATATCAAACAAAAAAATCTTTTTGTTTTCAATTAATTGACAACATATCGACCCAGATTTTAAATGGTTGAATTGGGCAGATCAATGTAGGTTGAGCAAATAAATAGATGGATGCATAACCCTTCCAACTTAAATGGATTGGATGAATCATATTTTAATGGGCTAATTTTGACCATCCCCCTTCGGAACACTTATTGAGTGGAAAATAGTTGTGAATATTCACTTTTATGACCGTTCAAGACCATAGAAAAAAGATTGTCAACTTAAATCACGAATTCTCCATAAATTCAGTATGTGACGACTGACGACATGATATTATGTTTATTTAACTAATTAACCAATCACAGTCTTAATAATATTGTCATTTGACAAAGTTAAAAACAAGTAAAGTAAAAGAAGTTTGACAGGCTACATAGTAGGACGCAAGTCCGAACCAAGTTGACTTGTATAGATTGAATGGCTTTTTCTTCTTTAATTTAAGTATTTTGTATACAAACACCTGAGGGTTTGTGACTCTTCAAATATTCCAAGGGACAAAATTGGTCCTTTTGGAATCTGAACAGCACACTCCTAGTTTTAAAAAAGAAAAAATTATACTCAATAATACTATGTTTAATACTCTTTTAATACTATGTTTTTGTTGTTGCACAAAATTGGTACTCTTTTCCCCTACATTAGCATCCACAATAACCTAGGACCATATCATATGCATTGTTTTTCTTTTTCTTCTTCTTCGTCTTCGTCTTGTTTTAGAATTGGACTAGCAACTTCTATTGTTGTCGATTGAAATCTAGCACTTTCGCGTGCTAAAATTGGTAATTCCATGTTTGAACGAGGCGTTATCACTTCAATTTCAGGTAATGGTGCTTCAGCGTCCCCTACATTTGGTGATCCAATTTGAGTGAACTCTTTACTTTTTGCCCGAAGGAATGAATACAATCCCACTATGATAAGAAACATGCCAAGCAAGCTGCAACGAATAAACAAGATGTAGCTAGTACTACTTAGTTTTTGGATCGTAAATAATTTTTTACTAGAAAATTAGCTATATATAACTTGAATTACATGAAAGATCGTTTTTTTTTTTTACCTTCCGATACTGATTTCTTGACCAAGGAAGAAAGCTTCCGCTATAGCTACAAAAATCAATGACAGAGGATTGAACATAGAAGGGTAAGTTGGTCCTCTTTTTGCAACTGCCGATGATATGATGCACAATGTTGCTGCCGTTGCCAATGTGCCCTGCAAAACGGATTCAGGATTAGAACTTTATGAGTTTGAGTAAGCAATTCTACCACAATCTAGTTGATTCACTAAATACAAAATCTGTTATTTATACTCATTTAGTATAGTTTATGAGAAAGTTACTGGATTCAGACGAACCTGTTAATGGGCCAATGTAGCTAATTAAGTATTCTTACCGAGTAAAAGATAGTAATTAGCTGCATATTGAGTCCAAGCGTCCAAGAGGCCTTTCTTCTATCAACGGATAGTCCAATTATCGCGCTTTGGATAGTTGCGATGATGGATATAATAAACGTTGCAGAATATTTGTACGGGAACACTTTGGACACCTTGGACTGTAACACAATTTAACATCATAAAATACTCGTCTTACATACATCGATTTTGAACAAAATAATACTCCGTAGTACAAGTTTACCTGTATAAGGAACCAACAACCGTAAGACATACAACTACACATCAAAAATATAGTCCCACGAAGCTTATGCTCATGATCATTGGAACTATTTTGATACTTGTGGTGATGACCGATATAGAAAACTTTCCCTTTGTAAAGAGTAATTGTCAATGCTCCAGCCAAACACAACATTGCACCTAAAAGTTTAATTTTACCAAGCATCGTCTTCAATCTTAGCTTTTCCACACTACAACAATTGCATGTATACAACGCAGATTTAAGACAATTAAAGGCTCGATCGATAAAAATTACATGTCCAAAACATGGACTAGTTTCTTACCGTGACACAGTTGAGAAGATAAAGGTCACAATTGGAATTAGATTGAGGAAGTTAGTAGCATATGTAGCACTTGTCTCTTTGAGGCCATAATAGAAAAGACCCATAGCCATGATGATCCTGTTACATAGGTATAAATATATTAAGAAGCTATGCTAAATTCTAGTATTAAATCAAATAACAGTGCAAATAATTGGTGATTGTAAGTATATATTACAATACATAATTAAGTATCCACATGATATACAAAGGAGGAATACTGATCAATGAAGAAAATATTTTGGAGATATTATTGGGCCTAGTCCATCCATAAAGCGGTGCTACTTAGTTACGTAATTGGCCCATTAATCCTTCACCTCAAGCCTTATGAATAAGCCCATTTGGGAAGATGTTAAATAAGTACATTCTTTTCTTCATCTTCATAATAGAAAGGGTAGAAATCTCCCAAAAAATCTTTATAATAGAAATGGTAAGGTTTTCAGTAGCAGGTTTTTACAATGTAGAATTTGAAATTTATGAATTTTCTCAACCACCTCATAGTGATCAGCGACTATGACGAATAGTGAAAGGATCTTTTATTATTGTCATCATTTCCGCAAGTTCTTACTTAGATGAGAGACAGACAATTATCGTGATTAAAGAATAATGATTGAGATTTAGTTAATCAAAGTAAGGTTCTAACCACGCATAAGATAACAAAGATTTTCTTATTAGTAATTTACTTTTCGATAAATCCTCCATTTGGAACCTTTTGAACTTCTGATTATTAGCTTCTATATTTTAAGTTATTTTTTACATGTTTATTTATTGAGTTCCCCTTTCTTTAATTTGTTCTTATTTTAGTTAATTAAATCTTAATTATTAATTTTAAAATGACACGTTTTCTCTATTCAAGTAGGAACTTGAAGAAATAGAGATAATAAGAAATGGAGTGAAGCCTAATCCTTTCTTGATAGAATAAATAAATAAAATCCCTTCATTTCTGGTTCTTAGCTAACCCAAAGTTCAATGAAATCTTAGCTTATTTACACTAAAATCTACCATACAATAAGATAACCAAATTGTACATAAAAAGATAATAAGATTAGTTAGTGCTAATCCATGACAAATAGAATCTTATGCAAGCTTATATTATCTCACATCACACTGTATACAACTTAATGCATGGTCCATAAACATACACCAAGTGCAAATCAACAAATTATCAGTAACACATAGTATATCTTACTTCCGAAATAACAGAGGCATTTGGTTTTACGAATTACATTAAATATATTATTCTCATTAGTTATCTGAAAAGTTAATTTTTTAAATTCAATTTGTAAATAGACATAAAAGATCATTTCCACAAAATAACAATAAGCAAGCTTATTAGTGATTTTTTAGTCCAATTTCACAAAAAATAAAGTAAGACAGTAAAATAACAATAACATATTTAATATAATTTCATAAATTGAATTCAAACAGAGTAATATGTATGCAGAATAAAATATGTATAGAGGAAAAAAAGGAAAAAAGAGACATTTGTTATGAAGTTATGAAAGGTGGCGCATGTATGTATCGTCATGAAATGGCTCAATTCCCCGTACGTGGGTTGTTAAACATTTAGTTACACAATCCATAAATACCACAACTCCCGTTCTTTGATTGGAAATAAATTATTTTGAGGTTAGTAATCCTAGGATAATTTATCCCACCATATATATGGGATAACTTATTTCATTAGGTGGGATAAGTTATCCAAATATGACAATCAAACAAGATACTTATTCCATCACTATTTTCTTATTCCTCACATCAATCAAACGACCGCTACTGTCATGAGTCATGACTCCTACTAAACAACAACAACTTACCCGGTTAATGCGATCATGAACAGCCAGAATAAAACTGACCACGTCACTTTCTTCATCAAACTATCCCTACAAATAAAAAATAAAATCGAAAAAAGATACATTAATCTACAAGAACACAAAAATTTCGACGATAAATATCAATAAAAGTAACAAACCTTTCCCAAATTAAAGCAAAAGGGGCTATGCATAGAGTAGCAACAAGATGACGGTAAGTCATGAGAGCAAAAACAAATGTCCCGTGACTTAATATCACTTTTGAAAGAAGTTGTAATCCAGTTGCTATCACTTGAACTGTTAACATTCCTATCAATACATTTGATCCTTTTAACTTTTTCTTTATCTCCATCATCTTCTTCATATTATTTCTGCTACACACAAAAAATAATAATGATATATAGAGAGAAACGAACGTACGTAAACTCACAATCTTTGATGTGTTACTTTTTTCTTTCATCTTCCCATGTTTTTAAGGAAATAACGAAAAGGGCAAAAGTATAAATATGAGCAGAGCAAAGTGTTCTCCTGGATACCAGCAACCACTTGAATGCCGAGTGGTTTCTTTGTGTGACAATTTATAATACATACGATTTTCCACTTCTATTTATGACTACTTAACCCATGTGTATAAATGAAAACTGTTGGGGAAAATCTCCTATATTATTAATACTAGGGGTGTGCACTATTCCAATTAAACCGAATAATTATATCAAATTAAATCAAATTTTTATTTGGATTGGTTTCGGAGTTTAAAAAATAAAAACCGAAAAATTGGGAAAAAAAACGAATTATATATATATATAATGTTTAGATTTAGAATTAAGTTGGAGTTAACCACTTTTGTCCCTCTTTGGTTATTGCCTTTCATGATGATTACATTTATATTTTATGTTTGAATTACATCTATAATAGGTATACTTAGAATAGTGCAAAACCAAACCGAAAAACCGAATGTCCACCCGTAATTAATTCTTTCCATCTTATACTCACCACGTGGACAAATTACTGTTGTCAGATTCCATTTCATTGACTTTCCATATCCCTTTGTTAAATTTCGTTTATTTTTATTTGTCCATATAATATTTAATATTAAATTTTGAAAAATAATTTAAAGATTAAATAATTAATATTAAATATAAAATATATTTATTATTTTTTAATATGTTAAAATGATAATTTATTTTTAAATTAAAAGTGAATGAAGGAACGACTTGAAATATATATATATATTTTACAATAATAGCCTTATTATATGTGTTATAATTGCGAGGTTCTGGTAGTTTTGAAGAAAATTTTTATTACTCTTTAAGGTAAAATAATTATTTTTTTGTTGAACTAATTCTAAAATTACGAGTATTTTGATTTTTTAAAGAAGAATGATAAATGTTTTGAGATGAATAATAACACTTCCACAAAAGAGTCATTATTAGTTGTACCGACAATTAAAAGAGTTCTTAGCGTTCTCTCTAGTTTTAATTTAATTTAGTAGCGGTGCAGTTTTGTGTACGTTTGTTTAAATCCAGATAGACAGCATTAAAGATATGTGTAACAGAATTCTGTTACACGTAATATTCCCTAATTAAACACAATTCTAAACACTTTAACTTTTAATAAGGGCACCCTATTTAACTTTTACATGTTAAGATTTATAATTTAAATCCTTTTATGTTACTATAAAATAAAGTGACACTTGTCAATTCTTACAAGTCTTTTATTTAATTGGGGTCTTTTTGGCAAAACTTCTAGAAAGTCAAAAATATTTATTTGTAAATGTGCATTTTTTTTTAACTAATTTGTAAAAAGCACTTGTAAAAAAGAAATATTGGAATCTTGATCAAACGACTACAATTAACACTTGTCCGTCCATATATATATCAAAACCATATATTATAAGATTAAAAATAGGAAACGTAAACTTCATCAGCGGAACTTGGTTTTGTTTCTATTTTTAGACGAGTTGTTGATCACAAAAGATTTCTCTTTCATGTGCTTTCTGATTTTCGTAAAATTAGTGTAAATAATTATTTACTCAACTCACTAATTAAAGTAGTATCCACAAATGTGAATTATTCACGGTTAATTCAATAAAACTATTAAGTTACTAATATTATTAATCCAGGAAGTGAAGCTTATTACCATATTAAGGGGGGGGGGGGGGGGGTAAAAAGTAAAAACCAATAAAGAATAAAAAAATTCAAGTGAAACTAATGTCGTTTGAATAACTAAAGAGACACCCTTAAATTGTGAAAATAGGTAAAACCACTTGCATCATTTTTATGACTATTATTTAAAAATGCTATAGATATGATTTTTCTTTCAGTGAGATTATATTGTTAGAGACATTTTTTATATTTAAAATTAACTTAATTGTTCAATTTTCAAGACTACTTTAAGAATGTTCTTCCAATTTTACCTTTCATTAGTTACCATTGAAATTAGTTATTAATTAATCTTCAATTATTTTAATCATAAATTTGACAATAATTAATAAGGGTAAAAATGAAAAGTTATGCTTAATTTATGTCTTAATCTTCTTTTCTTAAAGGGTGTGTCGGTGTAAAACACCTCAACAATTCATTAATTTGAAATTGAGGGAGTAATAATCAAATAATTGATATATTGAAAAGAAAAAACATTTGCATTTTCTAACTGTAATTCGTCCACTATAATTTTTTTAATCCTTCTGTTGATTCAGGGAAGGAAATTGCATTATTGATTTAAGGAGTTACATACTGCTAATAAAAACATTTAGTGCAAACAATATAAAATAAAAACAGATAGAGAAAAAAAAAAAAGACTTTACCGCAATTTGATTCAAGTGCTTTGGCTAACGCAATAAAATTTGGCTATTGACTTATAATTCTCTGTGTTTTATAGAAGAAATGCATTAGTATAAATTGTTTCACATCTACTTATAAACACCCCTCATATATAGCCTCAATTTATATTCCCTAATAAATGATAGATTATATACTGAGTTGTCTAAGTCGATCAAGTACATTAAAATTCCAAACAAACTTATTCGTCGTTTACATTAAATATATAATCTATACTTTAATTTTTAAAGATTAGAAATAATACTTCAAACATTTTATCAGGTGTTATAAGACTGTTTTTTAGATTACAATAGCTTATATCTTACCAACATGGATTGTGGTTTAGTGATGAAATTATTCCACTCTTAATTAGAGGTTTTGGGTTCGACTGTTCGAACCCTCTCCTTACCTCAACACCCCTAATAATATTTTATTTAAAAGTATTTTCTTTAAAAAAAATTAAAAAAATAATAAATTTCTTATTTATTTCTAGAGTTCTATATAGTATAAAAATAGAAACTTGCTGCATAAAAATAAAAGATAATATGCATGAAAAACAGAAATAGAACCCTTCAACTGCTATTTGATCAACACAAAGTCCCAATCCCACACACTGCATAACTCTGGGGAGTTGTTTGGTGTGAAATATAAGGTCTAATAATTTTAAAATAAAATGTTGGATTATTTAATCACATGTTTGGTCGGAGGTATTAGATAGGTCATGAATTATTTATCCCATTATTTTTGTCATAGTAATAGAATAAGTCTATTTCTTATACATGATGGAACAACATATCTCAAAATAACTTATCCTAAAATTAATTATTCCAGGATTACTTGTTTCCAATCAAACGACCCTTAACTTAGCATCGTGGACAAGATATTAATGACAACAATGAAGTGATTTAGTTAAGAGCCAATTTTCACATATAGCAAACAAAAAAATCATATTTGTATGCTATAGCAAAGTTTGCATAATTGCGCTCCATAGCAAACATATAAATGTATAATTCGCTATACATATATACAAAAAGAAACAATTGTATAATTCGTTGGCTCCTCTTCAGAATTATATAATTTCGCTGGCAGGCCATTTGTATAAATTGTTGTTAGCCTCTCGTTTGTATAAATCGTTGACAAAAATATTTGTATATCGAAAATCGCTCTCTTTCGCTTTATACAAACATAAATTATACATTATACAAACATAAAACTGGGTAGGAGAATATTTTTATTGTATAATTATAAGTGTATAGGACGAATATATATGTATTTGCATGTGTATATACAATTTTCTCGCGCTTTATACAAACAGAAACGCAATTTTATACAATTCTGTTGTATAAAACGAGAAAGAGAGAAAGGCAAAAGAGAACTGGGCAGGGGAATATTTTTATTGTATAATTATAAGTGTATATGACGAATATATATGTATTTGCATGTGTATATACAATTTTCTCTCACTTTATACAATCAGAAACGCAATTTATACACTTCTGTTGTATAAAACGAGAGAGGCGAGCACAGAGGAAGTGAGCGAGAGAGGAGAGTGCCGAGCGAGAGTTTGAGGGAGAGAGGCGCTGGCAAACAGTTTGCTACAGGACACAATTAAATCAAAGTGTGATTATACCATTTAATTTGAATTAATAGTTTGCCATTATGTACAATTTTCCCTTTAGTTAACGCAATAAAATTTGCTTATTAAATTATAATTATTTCTGTTATAAACATGCATTAGTATAAATTGTTTCACATCTACTTATAGAGCCTCAATTTATATTTTCCTAATAAATGATTGATTATTTACTAAGAGCTTGTTTGACATTACTACTGAAAAATGCTTATTTTCATAACCATTTTAAAAAAATAGATTTTAAAAAAAGTGCTTTTGAAAAAAAGTAATTTGTGTTTGGCTAATTCATTTGAAAAATGTTTTTTATGAGTAAATTGTGTTTGACTAATTTTTAAAAAAAATTGCATTTGTGAGTCAAATTACGATTAATGACAAGTATTAATATACTTTAAAATTTTAATATTAAGATTATTTTATAGAGAGAAATTAGTTTAAACATCTATTACAAAAAATTAGATTAAATTTTTATTTTTATTAAATTAAAATGTTCACAAACAATTTTTCAATCAATATTATACATTTTTTTGAAGGGTTGAAATCTTTAATTGTTACTATTTTTCTTTTTTTCTAATATTACAAAAATATTGTTTTTACCTTCTTTTTTTCCCCTAATTCTGCAAAATAATATGTAAAATAATAAATAAAATAGTAATACATAAACGTAAAATAAAATATAAAATTTATTAGACAAAAATATAAAATAAATTATTAAATGAAACTTAACCAAACATATGAAATATGTTAATTAATTAATAAGAGATATATTGATATATGGAAAGGACATTTTAGTCTTGAAAAAAATAATTTTCTGCTTTTGGTTCTGCTTCTGCTTTTTTTAAGACGCATAAATTTTTAGCTTCTTCCAACAGCAGAAAAACTGCTTATGCTTCCATTTCGAAGCATTTTACAAGTTTGTCACCTAATTTTTCAAAAAATGGTGTTTTTTTAAAGTCAAAATAAGTGTTTTCGGGCTCCCAACTACAATGTCAAACATGTTGTAATTCATCTTACTCGACCAAGTATTACTGATTGTGGACGGTGTCAACTACTGTTGTTGATTCGAACACGTATTACAGTTCAATTTTTAAAATAAAATAAAATTTATACTTCTTCTCAAATATCTATTAGGTAATTGAGTTAATCAAATAAAATATATTATCCCTTTTAAATATATGTCTTCTAAATATACACATTAACTTTAATTGAAATAGACCCAATATTTTACGACTTATTGAGACAAATAGATATACTAAAAAAGGTGACATATTATAAGTGTCTAACTTATTTACCTAATCAAAGCTTTAGAACACACCATAGTTCTTCTTCTTTTTTGTAATTTAAACCAAAAATATTTAGTATGAACACTTTATACTAAATGGAATTTGCTTACAAATTTAATGGGATACCTATATATGGTCTTGTATTCACTCAATTAGTTATCTTTATCGAAAAAAATAATTTACGTTTGATCAACATTTTTAAAAAAGTGATATGAGTGCCAAATTATTATAAGGACATATAATATTCACTTTAGAATTTGTATAATTAACTAAATGAATAATACATAAATACATTATTATTATGAAAGATTTTAATTAAGTATTCAATAATAATAATAATAAGGTAATCTCGAGCATTATTCAACACTAGTGAACTTCTCCGCGCTTCGCGCGGTTAAAAAGAGTGATAAAATTTTGATAATCTTATTAAATATAATATTGATGTAAGATAAAAAATGTTTGGTTAGTACTTAGTAGACTTCCAATAAAGTTATTAAATTTTTTACTATTTTGAACAAAAAAATTGCAATAAGAAATTCACATAAGATGCGAAATAAAGATAAATCATACCAAGGGGGTAAAAATGCAGCATCATTCTTAATTCCTTACTCATTAAAAAATAGAAGGAAAAAATGTGAAATCAATACACATATCTTTCGAGTTCTTATGGACGTCCACTCCACTCCCGCAAGCCGATCACCATTTTTCATCTTATTCTTCAAATCAAATTAAAATATGAATATAATAAGCACCGAAAATAGAGCAATCTAAAAAGCTAATGTGATCTTCTATAAAATCTTACAATGATTTTATGTACAGGGCTACAATATGAAATATCAAATAATATGATGAATATGACTATTAATTATTTTATAGGTCATAATAATAAAAAGTTGTATGAAGTAATTAATGAAAATAAAGACAAATTAAGTTTTACATTTAACATATTCTAAAAATGTCTTTTTAATTTCATTGTAATGCACATTTAATATAATTAACAGAGTTCAATATTTTTTTTAGTTCTTTTAATATAGCACACATAAATAAAACAAAGAAATCTAAAAAAAATATAATTGTATTTCTTGACCAAAGAAAAATATCACCTTCACTTTTTCTCTTCCTAACTGTTTTGTGGTGATATAACTATTTAGCACAAGTCAATAAGTTACTAAAGATTTTAAAAGAAACATGTATATATAAAAATAATTTACAATCCTTCTAAAAATTAAATATCCACTTAATATATTTTAGCAAGAGGAATATGACATGTTAATTAAGTAAAAAGTTTAAAATTTATCTAATTAAGACTATCCGTCAATAAAAAAA
>NW_006239018.1:505929-546400 GCF_000226075.1 Solanum tuberosum
AAGATCCTTATACTTGTTAAGTTTAAAATTATTAAGTACAAATTTAGTCAAGACTTCTTGTTAATTTGTTGATAAATTCATCTTAACTATTCTATTATAATGTAACAAAATAAGCTTATCCGTGCTTAAAATTATTTGAACATATAGTTATTAGTTAACACATTTTCATTTGGAAGTATGTTTTAAACATATAATTAACACTTTTTTATTTTTAAATAAATTTTGAACCCGCGAGTAAAACATAATAGTTCAAATTCAACATCTTTTGAATAATATAATTAAAAAAATTAATATTATTTTCCAAAAAAATAAACCAAACCTCTAATATGTATGAATAATGAAACTAATAAATCAATCAATTACAATATATTGAGATAATTTTTCATTTGCCATCTCTTTATTATCCAACAATTTTTATTATTATTTTGGGTGTTAGATGAAAATAGAGAAAATACTCAAATGACTAGATGCTTCTGTACGAACCTTTTCCATGTCTGCTCCTCCATACATGTCTCGACAATCACCAATATCACACCATGCCATGATAACTTACAGAAACAATTACAATTTCTCATAAAAAAAATAATATTAAATATCCTCTATTAATGTAACAACAATAACATATTTAATGTAATTTCATAATTGAAATATGAAAAAAAAATAGAGAGACATAAAAGATGTGTCCTGAGATCCTTAGCTTGATAAAGCCTGTCAAATTAATTGGAAAAAAAAAGAACAGAGGAAACATATGAACAATGCATTTGTATTTAATTTGATATAAATATCCATATTATGAATTCCTTTACAAATTTCCAAATATAGAACAACCAAACAATTTCATAAAAATGTAAATCTCAATTTGTTGGAACAATTTTTTGACAGTATGAAAGATGCCTCAATGTTTATTGTTATATACAATATAATCATCATATTTTTGTTGATTATATAATTTAATTGAAATGAAAAAAAAATACATTTTCACAATAGTATAAACATAAAAATAGTAAGGAAGTTAAGATTACCTTATGTCTCCAAAGTATTATTTTCTAATAGCAATGTTGGAAAGCTAGAAAAGAAAATTGTGAAAAAAATCATGGCTGAATTTGAATTGAGGCTCCTTTTGCTATCGTATTTAAAAGAATATTATAATGACTTTTAATTATTCTTAATAAATAACACTAAAGAAGAATATGAAAGGATAATCAGCTTATACACAAATAGAATAAAGAGATGAATTTAATGAAAATTGAAGATGGAAATATAAGAAAATGATATAAATAACAATAATCAAATAAAAGTTTATAACTCTTATTTTTTGTTGAAAGAACGTGAAAGAAAGAAAAGAAAGATAAGGGTTTTTTTTATAAATAAAAAGTAAAAAAATAGATAAAAAAATATAGAGGGTTTAAAAAAATAGATAAAAATATATATTATAATAATAAAAAAAATTCCTTAAATGGTGATTCTCTTTATATACTCACAATATTTTTAATCATTACGTTAATAATAAAATTTGCAAATGATTTCATTGTTTCATCCCATAAATACGTAATTATTCTAAATGGAATTTATAATTTTTAATATTATAGAGAATGCCAAAAGTTTTAGATTAGGATATTAGAATATTTTTTTTCCGGGGGTCTTTCTTCCGTTTCCAATTATACAATTAATGTTTAGATTATTGAATGTGATTATAGAATGTTGAATTAATCTTTCCCTTTCCTTAATTATAATAAAATTGTAATTAAACCTTTATTGTTATCTTTCTCTTTCCCCAATTATAATAAAATTGTAATTAAACCTTTTTTGTCCATAAATGGTAATTTTCTTTTTATTCTTGCAATGCAATTAATGCTTAATATATTGAATATAATATTAAATTATATTGTATTTAGTGTGATGAAAAATTAAAAAAATTAAGAAAATAGATAAATAGAAATCATGGCTTCTACGAGGTGCCACATTAGCGTTTTCACATCCAGTTTTATATATATATATATATATATATATATAGATTTAAGTTCTTTTTTAAAAAAGATCTTTTTAATTATTTTAAAAAATAAAGCATTATTGGAAAGGGGGATGAATGAAGATTACCAGATGAGATCATATCTTAAGCCAACAAGATAAAAAATAATTAGTCAGCTAATTGAATTATTAAAATTAATATTTTATTAATTCTTGTATCACTAGTTGAGAGAAAAATTGAATATCAAAACAACTTATAACAAACTCTTTGTCTATTTACTACAAATGATCAAACAAATCAACTAGATTAATTCAAAAGAAATTGATGCATCGACCCAAATGTGCACTAGCCTTTTGTAAACTACTTATTTAAGTATTAACGTCTCACACATTACCAACAATTCTTCAATTTGCTTCTAGCTCTAAATATTATCAAAGTATAATCGATAAAAATCACTTTGTCTGCTTAATTATTGAACTGTCTTCAAATTATATTAATAGGTCAAATTTATTTCTCGTTCTTGCCATTGCATTTTACTTAAAACTATTCTCTAACACTCATCCGTCAAATAATTATTTTTAAAAAGAAAAGGTCAATTTTACTCTAACACTATTCAAAATGGGACAATTTTGCCTGCTACGTTGGTTAATTTAAATAGGGAAAAAGGATAAATATACCCCGAACTATCGTAAATGGTATGCAGATACCCTTCATCATATTTTTGGGACATTGGTTCCCACACCGTCCAAAAACTAGAACATATATGCCCTTCATGGTAACGGAAGACTAAATAGGGACATGTGACGCAATCTCATCCATCGATATGATATTTAATAAATATCGGGTCGATGTATAAGATTATGACACGTGTATGACTGTTAGTATATGTAACACCCCGACTTTTCAAAACGTCTAAATTAACTCGTATCTTTGTGGAAAGACAAGGAGGGTGGGTAATAAATTAAGAATGATGTGGTATGTCATATTTTAAGTGTTAGGTAAGTGGCAAAATAAAAGTTGGCGAAAGTTATTGTAAGTTCCTTTTTAAAGATTTCTCTGAAATTTGGATCAAATATCTTGGATGTTTTCTCCCAATATATAAAGATTTAGAAGGCCTATCACCCATTAAATCGAAGGCCTACAAGTCTAGTTTGCAACGCACAGAACCCCGTATCCAACCGACATCAGAGTAAAAAGTTATAACGGTTTTACTACAAACTGCCGGGGCAGAATCTAGGTCGGGTAAAAAATTTGGTATGTCGGCTTACTCAACGTTTTAAGCCATGAAAACATTTCTTTTCACTTCCAAACTAGAAAGAAAGCTTAAGAGAGGGTTCCTATGGAATTCTTGTATGATGAAGGTTAGTTTTTGACGATTTCTACCATTAAAGGTTGCCTTCGTGCCTAGAAACGTGATTTCTACACGTGGCAATCGTTTTTCCCTTCTATTAGCTGCGTTTGGAGCTAGTTTTTGAAGATATAAATTTGTAGTTATTGGTGTTTCTTCAAGGTTTACACTTGGTTAACTAAGGTAACCATCTCGGGACCTTTTATGATTATTTTTATGAATTTCTACGGGCGTTTCGACAAGTTGGGGCAATATGGCAAATCTGCCGATTTAAGATTAATTATGAACTGTTTATAGGTGCGTACCAGCTGTGTATATATAGTGTTTGTGAAGCTTAGGACATAAGGAACAACTTTCGTGAAGGAACTACGGTCTTTCGAGCATTCATTGGAAAGGTATGTTAATGATATTCCCTTCTTACGACATGTTTCCTTAAAACTTAGGAGCAATGTAATTGGGTTGTTATCGTTGTTATACTTGTAGTCATTATTGTTGATTGTTGGCTGCTCGAGTGGATATAATCCTCCCTTGTCGGGATTCTTATTCAGTTAGTGGCGTCTCTATGTTGGACACGACTAAAATGCTATTCATATATGTTGCTTATAGCTAAATTGCTCGCTTTTAGCCTATTAAATTGTTATTGTTGTCATTGGGGCTATTGTGGTTAGCTGCATGAATGTGATCTATGCCTAGAAGGGATATGTTCTGCCTATGGGGCTATATCGATGATGCCTAGAAGGGCTATGAGTTGCCTACGGGGCTATATTGATGCCTAGAAGGGCTATGAGTAGCCTACGGGGATATATTGATGCCTAAGAAGGTTATGTGCTGCCTACAGGGCCATGTTGTTGCCTAAGAGGGCTATGAGTTGTCTATAATTATATTGATGCCTAAGAGAGTTATGTGCTGCCTACGGGGTTATATTATTGCCTAAAAGAGCTACGTGACTGCCTACGGGGCTAGGGGACTACCGATAGGAGTATATAGAGTGATTGGCACCTTCTGGCTTATGGGGGCCTATGTAGGTGGTCTTGTGTGCTGTTTGTACCTGCCGAGCTTATGGGGGTTTGGTTAGGTTGTTGTTTTATTATTTTTGATATGTTTAATTTAGGAGCAGGTCAGTACACTTATCTTATCATTGATTTATTTATCGGATTTCTTCCAGTATATTAGGATACCTACTCATGATTCACTGCCTTTCATACTCGATATATTACTTTGTACTGATGCCCCATTACCTGAGGGGTACTGTATTCATATATGTAGGTCCCGACAGACGACCCAGTAAACCTGCTCAGCAACAAGATTGATTTCTATCTGATTGGCTAGCTCCTTTCCTCCGGAGTTGCCAGAGTCGGGAGGTTTGTTAACTTTTGTTGTATATATCTTTATGGGTAGGCTGGGGCCCTGTCCCGCCAATCTTTACTACTCTTAGAGGCTTGCAAACTAGTGTGTGGGGTCTATAGCTACGTTATGGCCATGCTGGCCTGGTTTGTTGGTTTGCTAAAGCTTGTTAGTTGTTTGATGTATTATCTTGATATATACCTGCTTTCAGTTTTGGTATAGAGATCATGGTGGCCTCGACGACCCAATCAGGACTTTTGTGCTAGTTGGCTATTTTTTTATATGAACTTTTGGGAGTAGCTATTTCTTTTATGGATCTGTTTACAGGGCCTTGCCGGCCGAGGGATTTATGTTAAGCTGAGATATACTTGTTTGTTTTCTTGATTGCGTGTGGCTGCCATGTACTAGTAGCAAATGGTTCAGCAGGGTTAGCTCAAGCATGAGTTTTGGCATTAGGAGCCAGTTGCGCCCCTTCAATCTGGGGCGTGACAGTATAAAGGGTATATATGCTCTAGTTTTTGGATGGCAGGGATACCAATGTCCCAAAAGTATATATCATTTACGATAGTTCGGGGTATATTTATCTTTTTTCCCATTTAAATAATCACAACACAATGTAGCGACTAGGTAGTTTATGTGGTCAGTAATCATGAAGATATATATATATTAGTTTTATGAGATACTTTCTAAAAATTATAGATTTGAGGAAAAAAGCATAAAAGTTTATTTATATCGTCAATACATATACATGTTATGTGTTTGAATATGGAGTTTTTATTAATCATATTAACTAATTAACATATAATTTTACTTTATTAAATAATGTAGTCATAATAAATTTTATTTTAATTTAATATAAGGATATATGACACATATATTTCCTCCGTCCACTTTTAATTATAATGACTTTCATTATTTTTAGAGTCAAACGATAAGAACTTTCACCAATATCTTACGATATATTTTTTTTCATCATATTTGTAGTACTTTTCGTATAGTTTTTGAATATCTAAATTTTTTGTTTAAAATATTAAATTAATGCAATCTAATTTAACTTTAAAAATGAGTCAAATTGACTATCAAAAAGCGCAATATAACAAATAAAAGTAAACGAAAAGAGTACATATCTAATGGTATCTTTGTTGTTTTTTTTTTCTTTTTAATTTTTAAAAGAGCTCTAGTCAAATGGCTCCTCGATGATTATATTCATTTTTTGTTGGAACACGTGAGTTATCATAGTCAATTTATTTAGAGCAACTCTGGAATTAAACGTGCAAGTAGTGGACTAAGTAAGGATCCGTTTGGTCCCAAATAAAACTCGGAAAAGCTGGAAAAACTTGGACAGTTGCGTTTGGCTACATAACTTAGCATATGAACCTTTTTAAGATTAAAAATAAATTAAAAAGCTTTTTTAATAATAATGAATCTTTTTTTAAAAAACATTTTTATCTTAAAAAGATTTCTAGCATCTAGAATATTGAATGTATACATTAAAAGATTCAAAATGGTTATATAATATATATTATATGCCATAATACTCATATAGTTATATATTATATATACACTATTATATACAATTTATATAATACCAATATATCATATTTACGTACAAGCATTCTATTGATTTATTTATTTTTATCAAAAGTACATTTACATAAGAACCCTTTTTTCCTTGTGTGTGTTGGGAGAGGTAGAATATAAGTTTTTTATTTAAATTATACACAGATAGTATAAAAATTTTATGAATTATGACAAATATAGTTTAACCAATTGAAACATTATACTTATCCTCTTGTTGAAGATATTGATAAATATTTATTAGATACAATTTAGTATAAATTATAGTTAATTTTTAGAGAAAATATATAAATTGTACCTTAAATTTGTAGTGACAATTTAGTTATACACTTTAATTTTACGAATATTTATTTACTTCCTATTTTAAGTTAGAGTAAAACTAATGCTCTCTACCAGGTTATGTCCAAAAAAAGTTTTATCAATTTTTGAAAAGAGCATGAAATAACAAATAAAGCTATTAATACTTAGTAAAAGTTGGGCGGGTTGCGTTATGACCCGTTACTTAGTCCGTTTTGACCCAAACAAATTTGAATTGGGTTGGGTATTGACCCATCTTGACCCGCCCAAATTTAACCCAAGCCGTCCAATTACCACCCCGAGCGTGAGACATGTTATAATTATTTCTCTAGAAACTTCATTGTCCGTTTTCCTATTTGATATATTGCGTAAACAGATTCATAAAATTGTGTCAATTTTTTTTCCGTAATCGATTCGACCATTAGTTTGGTTATATACACTATATCTTCGAAAAGTTGGGCTTGATTTTTTTCTGTTTCACTCTGCTTCCATGTCCATATCGTAGGACTTGAGCTCACAAATTTTGACCAACTCATCAGTCATCACTTTATAATTTTGTTTTACTCCAGACATGAATCATGATTTTATCAATTATTGGTACCTAAATACATCAATCATGTAATTAACAATTCTTAGTGGTGCTAATAATTTGAGTTAAATATTTCGTGTGGGTATTAATCTTTATCTGAGATTGTGGAGGTTGATATAAGAAGTTATTTTAAGATGTGATGGTTGGGTAAAGTCTCTGTCATATTTATTACCAATATAAATATAGAGCCAATTTAGCATAATATGCGTCTCTAGTCATCTCAATCATTAAGGCATTAAAATTTACATTCCATCTGAATTACTATATTTTGTTTACTGAAACTGAAATAGGACAAAAAATTGCATTATGCAAGTGAGGACTTTAAGTTCTCTTGTGTTTGGAAGAAAGTGAAATGAAGTTATCTGTAGACCACATCCTTATGTACAACCTTGACAATTGATAATTTGCTACTCAGAAAATTCAAATTCCAAAAAAATTTATCACTAGCCAAGAATTAGCTCATCATGGATTACTTCTTCTGGTTTTTCTTCTCGTTTGCCATACTAGTTAATAGTAATTTAGGTTCGTTCGCGGACGGACCTTCAATTAACGTGACGAAGCATATCTCTTTTCGAGATTTCAGTTCTAGTAATCCCAGATTGAAGCAAGATCTTACACTTCTCGGTAGTGTTATCGTCTCGGATGAAAAAAAATCCGTTCAAATTCCTGATCCTGAGCGAGAAGGTGATGATCTAAAGCATCTAGCAGGACGAGCTATATATTCTTCACCTATCCGTTTCTTTGATCCTCGGACTCAAACACCGGCTTCTTTTGAAACGACTTTCTCGTTTCAATTTGAAGTGAAGTCCAATTCAAGCAATGAGACGTCAGATCAGGGGAAATCTGTTGGTGGTAGTGGCCTTACTTTTATAATCGTTCCGGATGAATTGACTGTTGGCCGTGCTGGTCCGTGGCTTGGGATGCTGAACGATTTGTGCGATGAGGATTATAAAACAGTAGCTATTGAGTTTGATACTCGGCAGAACCCTGAATTTGGTGACCCGAATGATAATCACTTGGGCATTAATTTGGGTAGCATAGTATCAACTGCAGCGATTAATGCTTCGGATGCCGGAGTTCAATTGAATGACGGATCAATTCACAGAGTTTGGATATCTTATGATGGGCGAAAGGGTTTTATTGAAATTCGTCTTGCACCTGATGGCAGAGGATATCCTTCTAAACCAGTTTACTCTGGTTTACTTGATCTTTCACCTTACTTGAATGAGTATATGTTTGTTGGATTTTCAGCTGCTACTGGTAACCATACACAAATCCACAACATCTTGTCATGGAATTTCACCTCAATTAGTCAAGCTTCCCTTCGAATTCCTTCGACAGAGACGTGCCAGAACAAAATCATGCTTCAAAATAGCACACAATCTGAAATTGATCATCGGAAAACGCCTAATAGTTTCTTTATTTTCCTTGCTGTTGTCATTCTTCTGGTAATCGTTCTTATTAACCTCTATTTCAGTAGCTACAAGCGAGATGACAATTCCGACGAAGCATTCACTCTGCCCGAGAAAAAGCAGAGACCGCGGCCACCAAACAAGGCACGTCGCTTCACAATAGCTGAGATCTCCATCGCAACAAGGAATTTCAGCGAGTTACAAATATTAGGCAGTGATGAGAAGAGCATTACGTATAAGGCCACGATCCTGAACGGGTGCAACGTTGTTGTAAAACGATTTTTAACTCAATTTTTCAACACACACGGGTTTGAAAAGCGTCAATTTCACAAGGAAATCAAGGCTATCACCAGAATTCGTCACCCGAATTTGGTCCCGATTAGAGGATGGTGCTATGACAACCAAGAAACAATAGTTGTGTACGATTTCATCCCCAATGGAAGCCTCGATAAATGGCTGTTCGGCGTTGGAGTTTTGCCTTGGACGAGACGTTTTAAGGTCGTTAAAGATTTAGCAGATTCTCTTGTCTACCTTCATTCAAAGCAACTCGCTCACAAAAACGTTAAAAGTAGCAGCGTGTTTCTTGACGTGAGCTTCAGAGCAGTAGTGGGTGATTTCGGGTTTGTGCTTACTTCAGCCGGGTCAACCCGGTTTGAGGCCATGGTGAGTCAGACAGCTGATGTGTTCGAATTCGGAGTAGTCGTGCTAGAGATCATTGCGGGTCGGAGCAGAAAGTCCAACCCGGGAGAACGGGATTTGTTGGATCTTGCATGGGCAATGCATGAGGTACAACAGAAGGAAACTCTAGTGGATCGTAGAATGGGCGCGGTAGTGAACCTGGAGCAGGCGATTCGGGCTTTGGATATCGGGTTGCTCTGCACGTTGAACGAGAACAAAGGAAGGCCTACGATGGAAGAAGTTGTGGAGTTCCTAAATATGGAGAAACCGATACCGGAGTTGCCATCGGGTCGACCCGTTTGTTTGTTCCCGTACAGCAGCACCACAGGCTTATGCAGTGGGTATACTTGTACAGCATTCAAATGAAGTTACGTGTTGCTTGACTAATTGGTTCTTCGGCGTTCCACGTAAGCACCAATTATTCTTATCTATTATACTACAAAATAATGACAGGGAAGCACATGTATATGCTATGTGACGTTATTTTCATGACATAGACAACTATTGTCTGGTCTATGGTCGGAGTTTAATATCACAAGAACTCCTAAAAAGATTTGAAATTATTGTAAATTATGTACTGCAATTCAAATGTTCAATATATAAAATTGTATGTAATCTGTTTATTCCTCCATGATTTAATTAAGATTAAGGAATAATTAGTAACACCAAAACAAGAGTGGAATTAATAGGATATTCGTGATATACCCACCGAGTGATTGAACAAAAACAAAACCTAATTATACTAATATATCCACCGACACTTTTTTATGAATAAGACCCAATTTCTTCTAATTATTGATGATAATTGAGAAGATAATTATCACATGTCTCACGTGGAGCAAGCAAGTCGGAGAGTTTTCTGTCTTATTTTCACTTCTTTGAACTGATTACTATCGTTTATTGCGCAGTGGCAAAGTCAGAAATTTCATTATGGATATCCAAGATTTATTATATATGTACAAAAAGAATTTTTTGACCTATATATTTTGAACAATTTTCTATATACATAATATAATTTTTCGATGAATGGTGTCAGATTGACCACCCTGGACTATATGTGGCTACGCCACTCAACGAGCGAATTCAAGATTCAAATTTTATGGCTTCAACTTTTAAAGTTTTCTTACTGAATCATTATATTTTTAATCATATTTTCTAATTTTGTTGTATTTTTTTTTTTTTAATATTCTACGTAAAAAAAATAGATTCAATGAACTCGCTATGATCCACGCCTGGCGACAAGCATGGCATAGGTGAGTAGTCTTTCATGTATGCTAATTAGGAGCCGGTGCACATGAGAGTAGTCTTTAATTACATATGCTAACTGCTATATTTGGGATCTCTATATTTCTATTGACTATTAAACATTCCAATTAGAGTTTGTTCTCTGTAGTACAATAGTCGGAGATTCATTTTGAGCTTTGTGTTATAAAGACTTGAAATATAATTACATTTTTTTTATTATTTTAGTTTGAGATGTGTGATTAATGATACTATTTTCCAAAGTATTTAATTCGTGGTAGGAATTCATATTTTTTCTTGCTCTTTACAAATTATATATATTAGAGAACTCTTCCTAATCCACCATGAACACTTTCCTTTTTGGAGTTGTTAGAACTAGTATAAATGAAGATAAGCCTTAAAAGTATTACAGCATGCAACAAGTATTATAGCAAGCAATTATTGTTCATTGTTTAATGCTCCTACGTACCATAAGCTGTTTATGCTCGAGTTATATTTTTAGAACAAATTACTTCATTGAATGGAGCTAGCAACAGTTTAGAATTAATTATGTTCTGCTCCAAAATCTAAAAAATATAATTCAGACATTTCTATATAATTGGCTTCAGTTCAAACTTGATGTATTTGATAATTACAAAACTCAGAACCTGTACAAACAAATTAAAGACATAAATTATAGTATGACTGGTAACAATATTGTACCATCAATACTTGAAGATCGGTATCTTTTAGTAAATTTTATCGGTGATTATTCAACTTTGTATTATCACATAAAAGACATTTTTTTCTAATATTTTTTTTGTTACTTAATAGTCATTCAACTTTAAAGATAATCAAACAAATTTAAAACTATTTTTCTTTTTTATAATACATAAAAGTCCTCTAATTTTAAAGTTCATCACACAAAAGTCATTTTTTTTTATCTTGTCACATAAAGTCATGTTCAAATTAACCATCATTTTCTGGCTACTTAAATGATCGTTGTATCTCCATTGTATATGTGTTCGCTCTCATTTGCTCAGGTTATTGTTCTATCAATAGACACTTGCTCTTAATTTCTTGGACATATCTCATGTCTGTTGTAAGTTGACGGTTAATGCTAAATTGTTGTATTGTGAATTAGAGATCACCTAATTACTTTGATTCTTTTTAGTAATTTGTTTTGAATTGATATGTGCAAAGGCTGATGCAAAGCACGGATCTTTGACAGTTGTTACCTTGCTTAGTTTATATAAAAATCACTAAAATTATGTATGACATATGAAATAAACTAGAGTTAAGTTATATATGTATTGATAATGTAAAATGTATTTACAAAATAGGATTAAATAAAAGGTAATTGGTAGTATAACTATTTAACAATAATCATAATACTCCTAGGAAACTTGGAATAAATTGTAACATGTTAAATAAGTTAAATTATATGATACCTAGCTTAAATTCATTAAAGGATACTGGCTATGGAAATTTTTTTGAATAAAATGATGTGAAGAAAAGATGGATCTTTAATTTAAGGACCCCATCTTTAACTTATGAATTAGACCACATGACGGAGACTTCGATAGACGCCGAGGGGTAATGTGTGCACTGTGCAATGAATGCAGAGGCGGAGTCAGAATTAAGGGTCTGTTTCGCCATGCGAATTATGATATGATATCATAATATGAAATTATGAGATGAAATTGAAGTTTTATTTGGACATGCGATATGAAATTTTTGTATTGTATATTTTCTCATAAACATAAGAATCTCATAAGTTGTAAAACTATTAAAATAACCCTAATTATTTATTTAATCTTACCAAAAAAAATTATAAAATCGCATAAAATTATTATAAAACTATTTATTCTCCACTTAAGTAACTGTTTCATCTAACTTTAATTGATCAAATTTTAATTTAGTAAAAAAAATTAAACTTAATTTATAGTGTACTAATATATTATTACTCTTATTTAGAAGTGAGAGTTGGAAAGGACCAACACAGCTTTAAGATTACTTCTTATTTAGAAGTGAGAGTTGGAAAGGACCAACACAGCTTTAAGATTACTTCTTATTTAGAAGTGAGAGTTGGAAAGGACCAACACAGCTTTAAGATTACTTCTTATTTAGAAGTGAGAGTTGGAAAGGACCAACACAGCTTTAAGATTACTTCTTATTTAGAAGTGAGAGTTGGAAAGGACCAACACAGCTTTAAGATTACTTCTTATTTAGAAGTGAGAGTTGGAAAGGACCAACACAGCTTTAAGATTACTTCTTATTTAGAAGTGAGAGTTGGAAAGGACCAACACAGCTTTAAGATTACTTCTTATTTAGAAGTGAGAGTTGGAAAGGACCAACACAGCTTTAAGAAGTGATACCAAAAGCTGTTCAAGTTGTACTATTGGGTTGGGACTAACACAGCTTTAAGATGTGATACCAAAAGCAGTTCAAGTTGTACTATTGGGTTGGGACTAACACAGCTTTAAGATGTGATACCAAAAGCAGTTCAAGTTGTACTATTGGGTTGGGACTAACACAGCTTTAAGATGTGATACCAAAAGCAGTTCAAGTTGTACTATTGGGTTGGGACTAACACAGCTTTAAGATGTGATACCAAAAGCAGTTCAAGTTGTACTATTGGGTTGGGACTAACACAGCTTTAAGATGTGATACCAAAAGCAGTTCAAGTTGTACCAAAAGGACAAACAAAGCAACACGAAATTGTACCAAAAGTAACATAAATTGTACCTTCACTTTGGACCCCACGTGTATGCAGCCTTTTCTTTGGCAGACACGTATTACTTGTTTCTGCCTATTTCACTATTTTTCTATTTTTCTTAATTTTTGTTATCCAATTGCCCATTAACAATTCTCATTTCCTTCTTTTATTTGTTCCTCACAGTTTCTTTTTTATTTTTTCCCACTTTATTTCTTCCTTGAAAATTTAACATTTTCATATTTAATAATTCATTTATTATATTTTAGCTACAAAATATAGAAGAAAGAAATTAGATTTTCTAAAAAAAAATTATTGATTCTTAAAATTCTATCATTGTCACATGAATTTAAATAAATACAATAAAATGTATTATTAAATATTACATAAGAAATACTATAAATTACAATAATTAGCAACTGAAATTTTTTTAAAATCAATACAGAATGTTGGTCTGATGGTTAATATTTGAAATTCTGCATGTGCCACATAAATTAGAACAAATAGAGTAATAAATATTACTTTCAAAATTATGTTAAAAAAAAGTACTACAAATCACAATAGCTAACAATTTAAAATATTTTTAAAATCATATAAAAATTTCAATAACTTCTCAAATTCCATAATATAACACTTAAATACTACATATTATATATTAATTACTATACTATAAATGACTTAAATACTCCATATTATCTATTACAATAATTAACAATTATTTGACACTTTAAATTCTATCAATGCCATATAAATTAGGATAAAAAACCTAACATATAATATTTAAATATATTTAAAAATAATATAAGTAATACTATACATTACAATAATTAACAGCTTAATTATTTAAAACTTATATAAAAAATTTAATTGACTCTCTAAATTCTATTGGTACCACATAAAATGGATTATATGATAAACATATATTGTTTGAAATTGACGAAAAAGAAACTATAAATTACAATAATTAACAAAATAAATCTCTCGACTCCAACAAATCTATCAATTAATGCCACATAAATTGGGACATGGCAAATAACATATATTATTAAAAAATTAGGTTCAAAATGTACTATAAAATACAATAATTAACAACTTAATATATTAAAGAGACATATAAAAAATGGTTAATATTTGAAATTCTGCATGTGCCACATAAATTAGAACAAATAGAGTAATAAATATTACTTTCAAAATTATGTTAAAAAAAAGTACTACAAATCACAATAGCTAACAATTTAAAATATTTTTAAAATCATATAAAAATTTCAATAACTTCTCAAATTCCATAATATAACACTTAAATACTACATATTATATATTAATTACTATACTATAAATGACTTAAATACTCCATATTATCTATTACAATAATTAACAATTATTTGACACTTTAAATTCTATCAATGCCATATAAATTAGGATAAAAAACCTAACATATAATATTTAAATATATTTAAAAATAATATAAGTAATACTATACATTACAATAATTAACAGCTTAATTATTTAAAACTTATATAAAAAATTTAATTGACTCTCTAAATTCTATTGGTACCACATAAAATGGATTATATGATAAACATATATTGTTTGAAATTGACGAAAAAGAAACTATAAATTACAATAATTAACAAAATAAATCTCTCGACTCCAACAAATCTATCAATTAATGCCACATAAATTGGGACATGGCAAATAACATATATTATTAAAAAATTAGGTTCAAAATGTACTATAAAATACAATAATTAACAACTTAATATATTAAAGAGACATATAAAAAATGGTTAATATTTGAAATTCTGCATGTGCCACATAAATTAGAACAAATAGAGTAATAAATATTACTTTCAAAATTATGTTAAAAAAAAGTACTACAAATCACAATAGCTAACAATTTAAAATATTTTTAAAATCATATAAAAATTTCAATAACTTCTCAAATTCCATAATATAACACTTAAATACTACATATTATATATTAATTACTATACTATAAATGACTTAAATACTCCATATTATCTATTACAATAATTAACAATTATTTGACACTTTAAATTCTATCAATGCCATATAAATTAGGATAAAAAACCTAACATATAATATTTAAATATATTTAAAAATAATATAAGTAATACTATACATTACAATAATTAACAGCTTAATTATTTAAAACTTATATAAAAAATTTAATTGACTCTCTAAATTCTATTGGTACCACATAAAATGGATTATATGATAAACATATATTGTTTGAAATTGACGAAAAAGAAACTATAAATTACAATAATTAACAAAATAAATCTCTCGACTCCAACAAATCTATCAATTAATGCCACATAAATTGGGACATGGCAAATAACATATATTATTAAAAAATTAGGTTCAAAATGTACTATAAAATACAATAATTAACAACTTAATATATTAAAGAGACATATAAAAAATGGTTAATATTTGAAATTCTGCATGTGCCACATAAATTAGAACAAATAGAGTAATAAATATTACTTTCAAAATTATGTTAAAAAAAAGTACTACAAATCACAATAGCTAACAATTTAAAATATTTTTAAAATCATATAAAAATTTCAATAACTTCTCAAATTCCATAATATAACACTTAAATACTACATATTATATATTAATTACTATACTATAAATGACTTAAATACTCCATATTATCTATTACAATAATTAACAATTATTTGACACTTTAAATTCTATCAATGCCATATAAATTAGGATAAAAAACCTAACATATAATATTTAAATATATTTAAAAATAATATAAGTAATACTATACATTACAATAATTAACAGCTTAATTATTTAAAACTTATATAAAAAATTTAATTGACTCTCTAAATTCTATTGGTACCACATAAAATGGATTATATGATAAACATATATTGTTTGAAATTGACGAAAAAGAAACTATAAATTACAATAATTAACAAAATAAATCTCTCGACTCCAACAAATCTATCAATTAATGCCACATAAATTGGGACATGGCAAATAACATATATTATTAAAAAATTAGGTTCAAAATGTACTATAAAATACAATAATTAACAACTTAATATATTAAAGAGACATATAAAAAATGGTTAATATTTGAAATTCTGCGTGTGCCACATAAATTAGAACAAACAGAGTAATAAATATTTTTTTCAAAATTATGTTAAAAAAAAGTACTACAAATCACAATAGCTAACAATTTAAAATATTTTTAAAATCATATAAAAATTTCAATAACTTCTCAAATTCCATAATATAACACTTAAATACTACATATTATATATTAATTATACTATACTATAAATGACTTAAATACTCCATATTATCTATTACAATAATTAACAATTATTTGACACTTTAAATTCTATCAATGCCATATAAATTAGGATAAAAAACCTAACATATAATATTTAAATATATTTAAAAATAATATAAGTAATACTATACATTACAATAATTAACAGCTTAATTATTTAAAACTTATATAAAAAATTTAATTGACTCTCTAAATTCTATTGGTACCACATAAAATGGATTATATGATAAACATATATTGTTTGAAATTGACGAAAAAGAAACTATAAATTACAATAATTAACAAAATAAATCTCTCGACTCCAACAAATCTATCAATTAATGCCACATAAATTGGGACATGGCAAATAACATATATTATTAAAAAATTAGGTTCAAAATGTACTATAAAATACAATAATTAACAACTTAATATATTAAAGAGACATATAAAAAATGGTTAATATTTGAAATTCTGCATGTGCCACATAAATTAGAACAAATAGAGTAATAAATATTATTTTCAAAATTATGTTAAAAAAAGTACTACAAATCACAATAGCTAACAATTTAAAATATTTTTAAAATCATATAAAAATTTCAATAACTTCTCAAATTCCATAATATAACACTTAAATACTACATATTATATATTAATTATACTATACTATAAATGACTTAAATACTCCATATTATCTATTACAATAATTAACAATTATTTGACACTTTAAATTCTATCAATGCCATATAAATTAGGATAAAAAACCTAACATATAATATTTAAATATATTTAAAAATAATATAAGTAATACTATACATTACAATAATTAACAGCTTAATTATTTAAAACTTATATAAAAAATTTAATTGACTCTCTAAATTCTATTGGTACCACATAAAATGGATTATATGATAAACATATATTGTTTGAAATTGACGAAAAAGAAACTATAAATTACAATAATTAACAAAATAAATCTCTCGACTCCAACAAATCTATCAATTAATGCCACATAAATTGGGACATGGCAAATAACATATATTATTAAAAAATTAGGTTCAAAATGTACTATAAAATACAATAATTAACAACTTAATATATTAAAGAGACATATAAAAAAGGGTTAATATTTGAAATTATGCATCTGCCACATAAATTAGAACAATTAGATTAATAAATATTATTTTCAAAATTATGTTAAAAAAAGTACTACAAATCACAATAGCTAACAATTTAAAATATTTTTAAAATCATATAAAAATTTCAATAACTTCTCAAATTCCATAATATGACATAAATTTTAAAAAAAAGTGTTATAAATCATAATAAATAGTACAATATTTAAACTACTTTAAAAGCATTATAAATTGTAATAAATAATACAACAATTTAAATTACTTATTACTTAAAATTTAACGACTTAAAAATATTTTTTTAAATGTATTAAAATTTTCAAAACTTTACATGTGCCACATAAATTGGAACATGGTGAGTCACACATATTTTTTTTTTAAATTTACATTAAAAGTATTCTATCAATTAACAACATATATTGTTTGAAATTGACGGAAAAAAAAATATATAAATTACAATAATTAACAAAATAAATCTCTCGACTCCAACAAATCTAACAATTAATGCCACATAAATTGGGACATGGCAAATAACATATATTATTAAAAAATTAGGTTCAAAATGTACAATAAAATACAATAATTAACAACTTAATATATTAAAGAGACATATAAAAAATGCTTAATATTTGAAAATTCTGCGTGTGCCATATAAATTTAGAACAAACAAAGTAATAAATATTTGTTTCAAAAATTATGTTAAAAAAAAGTACTACAAATCAACAATAGCTAAAATTTAAAATATCTTAAAATCATATAAAATTTTCAATAACTTCTCAAAATTCCATAATATGACATAAATTAAAATAAAACAAAATTATATATTGGGCCCCGTGCTGGCACGGGGTCCTATATCTAGTTTAATATAATCCTCAGACAATGACCAACATGAAGTGGCAAACTAGAACAAGGCAAAATAAGGACGTGATGGCATAGATGTGGCAACATTTGAGCCTAAAGATTACTCTCTTTTTTTTTCCCGCTTTAACTCACAGGTATTCTTAGTTCTCATTTGATTATAGATTCTAAAATTGAAATTTTAAGTTTTTTGAACTTGTTTTTTTTAAAAAAAATTTATAATTGTGTTTGATTATGTATTTTGTTAAAGAATGACAAAAGTCTCACATTGGTAGTTAATGATATGGGTGGACTCCTTAAAAGGGTTGGACAATCCTCCTCCATTTGAGCTAGCTTTTGGGGGTGAATTAGGTCCAAGACCTAATTTAACATGATATCAAAGTAGAGCCGTCTCACCCAATGTTGGGGCCGTCAAAAATCAAAATTATCCATGCACCAGATGCTAAGCACCCCCAAAAATGACAAAAGTCCACATTGTTGGTTAATGAGATGGGTGAACTCCTTTAAAGGCTTGGACAACCATTCTCTCTTTGAGCTAGCTTTTGGGGTGTGAGTTAGTCTCAAGACCTAATTTAACACATTTTATTTGAAATTCTTTTCTTTTTGAAATTTTATTGGTGGATGTGAAATTTCCCCCCAAAAATTGGCTCCTTGAAAATATTTGAAGACATGTTTTCCACTATCTGATAATCAAATTTTATGATCAAACAAATTTTTGAAAATAATTTTTTAAAATTTGAATCCAAATTCTGTGACACTGGCTTAATTTCTCACTGCAATTTCCATTCGAATATCTGAAAATTGTTCGCAAAAACAGCAAATAATTGGTCATTGGCAACAATAGTTTGCATACAATTAGAGTCGAAGTATGTAGCATACTATTTTACATCCCTTGTTGTCTCTGGTTCTATAAATTGTTATTAACCTGATATCGTCATGAAAGAAAATACTCACCAAAAAAATAATATCTCTAAAGTAATTAGAGAATTGATTAAAAATATCTTTTTTAATCGTAATTTTTGTGAAATCAAATATTAAACCTAACGTGCAGGTGTGGTTGTACATAATTTCTTTTTACTTTATTAAATTAGGGTTGGACATAATTTATCATATTGAGGATAATTTTTTAATTTTTTCGGATAAATTTCGAATTTGGGATATGAGAATTTCGGATATTTAAAATTTTTTTTTTTTTACACTTATAGTTATCCTGATATGTTGGACGTAAATCCATATATCTTATATTAAATCAATCAATATACTTTATTACGCTAAGGAATAGTGCAAATTAAGATGAGTTTAATGTGGACATATTTTTGGGAAAAGGGTCAAAAATACCCCTCAACTTTATTTTATTGGTTGATTATGCCCTTACCGTTAAAACGAAGTTAATTTTACTCCTGCCGTCTGCAAACTTATCATATATACCCTCCAAATTAACGATTTGCCCCAAATCAATCTCAAATTCTCAATTTCGACCCCGAATTTACCCCATTTAAAAACTCATTTAGAATGAAATTCTTTTCTAATCTGATCCGACCCATATAAAAACCCACCACCATTATAAACAAAATTTAATTAATTTCAATTTCTCAATCTTGTTGAGTCCACCAAAACTAAAAAGAATGGATTTCTCCCTTGTCATTGAATTTATTGTAGTGTTACTCATTCTGTAAATATCTTCAAAGTCATTGTTAAAAGCTTCTAAGGGTACTAGTTTTTGAATTGGAGCCTGAAACTTGAAGAACCAACCATGGAAACTTCATAGCCATTAATGGAGCTTGGAGCTTGAGTTTGAATTTCGAATTTTACAAACGAGTGCCAACTTCGAAAAATCAATAATTTCAACTTCTTCCCCAAAATACCCAAATCGAAAACATCCCACCCATTTCTTCACAACTGAAATCACAGATCTGAATTTGTGTAATTACATAATTCCCACCCAAAATTGTAGCAGCATGAACTTTTTAGTTTCTTTCTTCTTGTTGTTTTCTGGTGGAATTTGACTGCCTAGTACTGCCTTTTCGCCGTCGTGTGCGGCGGATTTGAAGAACTAGTGAATACATCTATACAAGTGACTTTTGGGGAAGAAGGTTATTGGATTATTTCAATAGCAATATTGTTCTTATTTTTGTGTATGAACATAAGGCTGGCATGTTTTCTTCCTCTGCTTTTGCTCGTAACATTGCTTCTTAAAAGCTCATTAATGGCTGGAAATTTATTTGTTCATTAGGAATTGAAATGGGTTTTGGTGAATTTATTACTTTTTTTTTATACATTTGGTATGTAAGATCAGATTAAATGGGTTATGGGTCGGATTTAATTGATAATTTGTTTTAAATGGGTAATTCGGATCGAAATTGAGAATTTGAGATTGATTTGGGGCAAATCGTTAATTTGGAGGGTACATATGATAAGTTTGCAGACGGCAGGGATAAAACTAACTTCGTTTTAACGGTAAGGGCATAGTCAACCAATAAAATAAAAGTTGAGGGGTATTTTTGACCATTTTCCCTATATTTTTCATTTAAGGAATTGTGACTAGGGGTGTTCACGGGTTGGTTTGGATTGGTTATTGGTCAAAATCAAAATCAAAACCAAACCAACTTAATCAGTTTTAAAATTACCAAAACCAAACCAAAACCAAAGTAATAATATACATTTATCGGTTTGGTGATTATCAGTTTCAGTTTGGTTTGGTTCGGTTATTCGGTTATTAACCATACACAAAAATAAAAGAAACAATTCATTTAAAAATGTGAAAAAAAATGACAACAATCCATTCAAAACGAAAATAGTTAGAAATGACTTAAATTACTGAACTTTCGATCACTAAATTTACTATCAATAAAACTTTAAAATTCACTATATTGGCCTAGAAGGAACAGACAATAACATTTTCAGTCCCACAAAGAATTGTCATAGACACTCATATATATGAAATCAATAAGATAAATGTTTCATCTTGGGCATTTTTGCTTTCAATAAGTAAATTATAAAGAATTTTTAATGAAAATATGTATAAGATCTTTAAAATTGTTTATAAAAATAATATATTAAATAGGTATATTAATAAAATATATGTATATAATTTATCGGTTCGGTTCGGTTCGGTTCTTTCTTCAGTTTTTTTCGAATAAAACCATAATCAAACCAAATACTATCGGTTTTCAAAAATCTAAAACCAAACTAAACCAAACCAAACCCAAATAAAATCGATTTGATTTGTTTTTTCGATTTAAATCGATTTTTATTCAAACCATGAACACCCCTAATTGTGACAATCAAAGATCAAGTGGTAGTAGAATTAAATATGAACCATCAGTAGTATGATTTATTTCGACATGCTTTTATTTTGTTTAAGTAAATAATTTCTTTATAATGATTTTATTGCTTTAGTATAATAACATTTTATTTGGATAATTATGGTTCAAATGAGAAATTACATCTTTGGAGATTTATTTTTACCAGAAGAAAAAATAATCAAATCCATTAATCTGAAATCGCATTTAAGAAAATGATCCAATTCAAAATATTACTACAATTTTTTAATTTGAAAACCAAAAATCCAAAATGAAGTTTCCATATCCAATCTAACCAACCACCCCCATACGGTACAATAGGCGAGAAATGACAAATTGTGTGACTTGGGTAATGGGTTTTACTAGGGCTTTGTAAACGTGAAAACTCTCCTCTGTCGGACCGATCGACCGTCCTTTTCTCTCTCCACCGTCCGATTCCGGTATCCAATTCATCTACCTCAATGAACACGGCGAGATCGAACTCCCTTAGCAAGCTCCGGCTGCTGAATCACTTGCTGCAGTCGACGCCTGTTGCTACCTGCAGAGCCGTCTCCACTCTCTCTTCGCCGATTCTAAAGCAGTCCTCTCTTCTATCCGGTCAAATCCCTCCACGTCAGCTCTCCCCGTTCTTCACATCGGTCCGCCATTTTCGCAATGCTCGTGACCCTAGTGTGAGGTAAAAAAAGTTAATCCTCTTTTTCGTATTGCTAGAATTTTTAGTGTTATATTGTTTTCTGTGAAAACGTTGTGTTTTTTTTATGAAGATATGAAATTCCGCCGCCTGTTAATTGGGGAGTACGAATTGTGCCTGAGAAAAAGGCATATGTTGTTGAGCGGTTTGGGAAGTATGCTAAGACATTGACTCCTGGAATTCATGTGTTGATTCCTTTTGTCGATAAAATTGCTTATGTTCACTCTCTCAAAGAAGAGGCTATTCCTATACCTGATCAATCCGCCATCACCAAGGACAATGTCAGCATTTTGATTGATGGTGTTCTTTATGTCAAGGTTAGAAAGCTCTAACTAATTTTGGATTGAGACATTATTGATTGTACACTCTTGGAAATGTGAAAATGTTTTATGTTTGTTGTTTAATTGTAGATTGTGGACCCTAAATTGGCCTCGTATGGGGTTGAGAATCCACTCTATGCGGTAATTCAGCTAGCACAAACAACTATGCGCAGTGAGCTTGGTAAGATCACACTGGACAAGACCTTTGAGGAAAGGGACACTTTGAATGAAAAGATAGTGGTGAGCCTTTTACTAGTGTATGTTCCAAAAAAGTCTAGCCCCGTCCTCACTGTTTCTCCTCATCCCCATTAATAGCATGTGTCAAGTATCTATATGTTTTTTGTCAAATAGGATAACTTGAGGGTTGTTTGATCAGTTCTTCCACTTACGATTGTGGGTATCTGAAATTGGAAGTAAGTGAATTGCCTATGTAATATATTGGATGTAGTTCTTCATGCTTGAGATGCAGGTTGTATATATTATCCACTTGTAAGATTTGAGCTAGTTATTTATAGAATTGATGATTAACTTATCTTGAATATTACAAGTTTCACATAAGGTTGATAGATCCACCTGTTAGAACCTTGTTTCATATGTTAAACAACTCTACTACTCAAGAAATGCTAAATTTGATGGGAAGGATAGATTTTGCTCTGAAATTTTAAAATGCCAAAAGAACACATTGTAAAGGCATGTACTTTGGTTCAACTAGTACATGTAATGTTAATTGTCCACTATAGGTGGTTTTGCAACTTTATAATGGACTAATAAATGGTTGATGATTCACATCCTCTCACAATCATTTGCACATGAAGCACCAGTTGACATGTTATATTTCTTTCCTTATATAACTAGTGGTTAGTATCACCGCCTTACCGCCAGCAACGTGAACAAGCAAACCTTTCTCGGTGCTCTTTGTATCCAAACAGAGAAATATTGACAGCCCTATCCTCTATTTTCAGTAACTTGTGTTAGAAGAACTTCCTAGGAAAAACCACTTCCCCTACCTATAGGCTTCCATGTGTTCACCTTTGCTCGGGTGATAATTGGTCTACAAAGTAATTTATCAAATTTGTACTTCTTCTATCTTTTTCTTCTTTTTTCTGGGTTCGATACATTTGAGCCGAGGGTCTTTCGGAAACAATCTCTCTACCTCCACATGGTAAGGTCTGCGTACACTTTACCCTCCCCGGACCCCACTTTGTGGAATTTAACTGGGTATTTTTTTTTGTTGTTGTTGAAGTTCTTCTATCTTTTGATCTTGTATGTTCATTTTGAATCATAGGCTTTATAATGATCCACCATCTTTTTCTCTGTATATCTGGTCAATGCTATCTTTTCTGGCTTGATATGTAGAAAATTACTCGAGTATTTGACACTTACGAATTCATCCACTCACCGGCAGTGCTTTAAGAAGCTTCTCTTGGTCTATTAAACGTGATTTTACGGCTAAACACTTCCCATCCTGTAATGATATTCCACTATAGTTTGCATTCATAAGGTAAAGTGGTGTTTCCCGTTCTGTATTCCTCCTTATCATACTTTTCTGCATTCACTGTCTTCCCTACCTAGTGTTCTCATAACTGAACCTCTGAGTCACTTTCTTAAGTCTGTGTTACTGAATGTTCTTGAGTCTTCAATCTGAGCACTCCATAACTAGATGTGACAACATTTCAATTCATTAGATGAAACTTTTTTATCCCGTTATGCGTCTTCCTCAAGAAATTTCATTGTAGTGTCTTCAGCTTCTCTGTCCCTCTTGCCGATGCATGCATGTTCGGGGGATCGGGGCACTTGAAAATGCCTTTATCAGGACTTCTTTACTCATTTAAACAAAAACTTTTTCTGCCTCTGTGTCACCCTTTCTCAACTTTTTCTACTTTAGGATTCCAAACTGCAAGTAATTGGTAGTCCTAATGATCTTCCTGATGTTTCTACTAAATTTATCTTTTTGGTCTCTCTCTTAGACTTTTCATTACGCTTCAATGTTAAAGGAGAAAATTGTAGTTATATGTAATTCAGCACCTGCCTGATGCTGTTTTACTTTAATAAGACATTATTACTTTAAAAAAAATGTGATGTAAAATATATGCGCCTTGTTAACATATACAACAGAATATGAATCTTCACTGTTCATGTATCTCCGTTTAAGCCTGTCTCAGCCGTGTTGACATAGAGTTCACATATTTATTATGTCCTGTTGGTATTTCCTGTTTTCCCGAATTACGATTCTCTTTGTAATTCACTGTTAACTGCCTTTTTAAGTATCAAAGTCCTTTGTCATAGTTTATGTACCATATATTGATTATGCTTTATTATTGAGATAGGACTGAGGAATTGGTTAACTCGTGTAAAAATCAGGTCAAAATGGATATAAAATTGACTTTTTGAAGAATTTGGCAATTGCCTTTGTTAAATTAGGTCTTAGGCCTAACTCACACCCCAAAAGCTAGCTCAAAGGGAGGAGGATTGCCCAAGCCTTGTAAGGAGTCCACCCATCTCATTAACCACCGATGTGGGACTTTTGTCATTCTTTAACAACCTTTTTTTGACAATAAGATTTTCTTAAGTTTTATTGAGAAAGAGTCATTTTTGGGGAGGTGAAGACATATTATAGAAGATTGTAATGTTTTTTATTTGTTATTTTTTAATCGTTTATGGTTTTCCTTGTAGTGTTTCTGTCTTTATCTTTATTGCGTCTGTAATCCGTTGTTTTTCTGTTTTTGCCCTTCTTTGTGTGAGCTTGGTTATTTTTTTACTCCCTCTAGTCTATTATAATAACTGAAATTTTGAGCCTTTTTTCAATGTTCAAAATAAGTTAATTGCTCAATGTTCAATAGAGTTGTTGTATATTTTTTCCATTTTTCCCTTCATTTACATTTTCTAGGTGATAAGTTCAAGAGAGTTATTGTTCATATTTATGGTTTTACTTTGAATTATTTCTATTTTCAAGAATAGTTTGACTGTTTGAGTATACCTAAAAGGGCAAAAGTGGAAAGTGGTGTTCAATTTATGTCCTACTCACAAATTCACTTAACATGGACTAGAGGGAGTAATAACTAAAATGTAAGTGAATTACTACTTAAATAAATTGGTCAACTTGGCTGTTAAGAGTCGAACTAAAGGGTATCCTACCACATGAGGTGTCTAAGAACGACGTTAAGAAGAAACTCCAATATAACCAAATACTAATAGAGGATAAATTGGTAAGAGTTATGACTCCATCCATGATGAGAGTGCCAATATCCAACTACACTGATTCTTTTCTGTGAATTGCATGCTATATGAGCTTCTTCAGTCTACTTTTCTGCTGAATTGATAATATTGAGTACATTTTCATCTGGCACATTTGTGAAGGATGAGTGTAACTGCAACTTTAAAAAGCAAGAGTCTCGTGACACTTTTAGATGGAAATTTTATCAAAATAATGAAGAATTTATATGCTTAATAAATCTCAGAGAATAAGAAATGATATTTCATGGAAAGTAAAGGAGGGTAAAAACAAAACATTGGTTTGAACTTTGAAGAAGCAGTTTCAATTGTTTTTAGCCATAAAAGCCACATTTGAGAAGTTATTTGCTGTATCATGAAATCAGATAGAACCTCTGGAATGGAACTCAAAGTTAAAAGAGAAACTACTACTGGTCCAAGGTTCTATGATGATTCTGGTGAAATTAATTGTGTACTTGATAACATAATTTAAGTATCTCTATGTGCTTTTTTAATGTTTTGTCCTCACCATCAAAATACTGTTTTCTTCAACTTCACTTCACTATCAATCTGCACATGAATCCGGAGTCGCTTGTTGAATGATCATTATCATCATCAAGTTCTGTACCTATTGCATATGGTTTATTTAGGTGGTGTTTCTAGAGTAACCATCAAGTAATTTCTGCATTCTTATATGGCCATATTGACGTTAGTGATTGATCTGTATTAGTACATCAGCTTATTTAGGTGTGAGTTAATGATATGCTCATCTGATCCCTGCACTGTCAAATTTTACCTACAATGATGTGCAATACTTTTGAGTGTTGATTTAGGAAGCATCCCAGTGGTTTCCTTTTAGTTCTGTACCTTCGATGCTTGAGCTTGATCCCTCTGATGTGCGCTTTTATTGTAGATGGCTATTAACGAAGCTGCAAAAGATTGGGGGTTGAAATGTCTTCGATATGAAATAAGTATGTGGGTTAGTCTGCCGATTTTTCCATCATTGTAGAAAATGTCTGACTTTATATTGCTGAGTATGTCTGCTATCCTTCTCTTTTCAGGGGATATATCTCCTCCTCGCGGAGTTAGAGCTGCTATGGAGATGCAGGCTGAAGCAGAACGTAAAAAAAGGGCGCAAGTTTTGGAGTCAGAAGGTAATTGAACCTCTTCCTGATGGTTAGTTTGCAATGCAGTATTTGTGTTAGAATTCTGATTGGTAGGTCTGCCTTTGCGGTAGAGGAGGCATACCCAGGGGAGGAGCAACCCTAAGGCAAGGGATGTCAAGCGACACCCCTTCGTCAAAAAATTACATTGTATATATAGGTCAAAATTATATTTAATGAATATATATACAAGTGTTGACACATCTTGTCATAAGTTGAAGGTATAGTGTAGTGGTTAAGGGGTTGCAAAAGTTGTTTTGAGGTTGTGTGTTCCATCCTTGATAGCACCATTTACTTTTTTACTTTATATTTTGACACCCCTTAATAAAAATCCTCTGGGCATACCTTATTATGATATCAGGGACAGACCAGCTTATTTTACATTTGCAAGTAGATCTATCGAAAAACTTTTCCATCAACATAAAGAGTCGATCTGTTCTTACTAGATACATAGTCTCCTTAGGCTGATAACTTAGTAACTAAATGATTACCATGCCAATGTAAAATCACACTTTACTTCCTTTCTAGAATTTCTAGTATTTCAATCTGTCATGCAGGTTTTTCTTTTTCCTTTTTAATGATGATATTTTTTTGACACTATAACAGGAGAAAGGCAGGCAAATATTAATATTGCGGACGGAAGGAAGAGTTCAGTGATCCTTGCCTCAGAAGCTGCAAAAATGGACCAAGTCAATAGAGCGCTAGGTTTGTTTACTTAGAAAGTCTCTTTTTCCATGCACTTTGGTGAGACTCAACTTCCCTTTATCACGGTCGAAAAAAAGAAGAGTAGAGCTGTTTAGCCAGTGAAATTTTCAAAAGAAAAACTAGAAGTTTTGTTGAGAACATACTTTTCACCTACCATTGCGAGTTGTGACTGTTGGATAAGGTTTAATGGATTGATTAGCGTATGTGCATGTGTGTTCTCTCTGGTCTTAAAGGCGACAAATGATGTTCATCATGGTCCATTATTGTATTTGGTGGTGCCGAGGTGCCTGATAGAAAATATATAGTCTCAAGGTGTTTCAAGTTACATAAAACATTTAACTAGTCCATTTATAGTGACCTTTTATTTTTTGGGGCTAATCTCAGCTTCACTGGTTCCTCCTCATTCATTTTCTCTGCCTGTTGAATGAATCAGGTGAAGCAGAAGCAATCCTCGCCAGGGCACAAGCTACAGCAAAAGGAATTGCAATGGTGTCAGAAACCCTTAAAGAGCATGGTGGTGCAGAGGTGAGATTCTTGAAACACCACTAGTGCTGGTCCTGATATGGCTCTGATTTTTGTCTTTTCTTTCTTCTTCCTCCCTGCCCTTCTTCTGGCACGTATGGAAGTGGAATAGCGGGCTGCTTCCCACACTTGTAATGCGCCAGCTTATGGCAAAGTTTTCTTCCATTGGATTGTCAATATCTCACTTGATTGTACCTTCGCCATTCTGTCACACTTACAACTTTCAATATTTGGTTTGTAGGCAGCAAGTTTGAGGATTGCAGAGCAGTATATCCAAGCCTTCAGTAATATTGCAAAGGAGGTGAAGCACAATTGTTACATTATATTTGTGTCAGCTGTCATGTGTAAGTTGTTTGCTAACTTTGTTATTTTTTCCGTTTGCTTGTATCAATTTTGAAGGGCACAACACTATTGCTTCCTACAAATGCTTCTGATCCTGCTAGCATGATGTCTCAAGCTCTTGCCGTATATAAAAACGTAGTGGGCAAGAATCTTGGCACTCAGCTTCCTGTGACCTCTCAATCCAAGTTGACCAAAAACACCAGGCAGAGTGATTCATCTGCAGTAAGCGGTGATGACAGCTCTCTTACTGCAAATTCTGCTGCTGATGATCATCTGAGTGATCCCATTTTCTCGCTGCAAAGCCACAAAAAGGATGACTGAATTTTCTTAGCTTTGTGGAGTAACTAGCCTTACATGCATCGAATTCCTGAGTAGATAATTTGGCAATGATAAAGAGTGCCTATTCTTTTGGCATAGAGCTGTGACTTGCATGCATCATTTTGGTGATAAACTCTTTTTTTCTGAGGATGGCTGCTGAGTTCCGGATGAGGCTTCTTGGAAAGTAGAAAAATGGTAAAAAATTGAAATGGAAAAAGTGGTAGTTAGGGGGCATTATACTTGATTGACTCTCCTTCAAATTTTGAAGGATGAAGCATTTCCAGAGGTTTATTGTTTTTGAGAACTTCAAAGCGTGTGGGAAACATGTACTTTTCAGTCGCCACTTTTATATGCTGTTTTTACATACGTTCTTGTGGAGACTCAAACTAACGACAGTAAAATTTCATTGTTCAATAACTTGTTTTGTGCTCCAGGAGATGAACTCATCTTTTTTGAATAAATATAATACCATGAGACGAGCATCTTTTTGTTAAAGAACTCATGCTTTTCAAATGACTTGCGAGTTGATATCCATCAAAAAGCAGGTATTCAAGAAAGATTATATTTGATGGTAACCTACTTACTACTACTAGAGTAGAGGGAAAATTGACCTTCAAACTAATCTGTATGGTGAAAAAGAATCATGTTATTAATCCCACGAGATTGATTTACAGAATGACCATGTGTTTTGATCCCCCTTGCCCTAAACATAAACTTTGATAAGGTCTGCCTCATGGTTAACACTTTGAACTTTTGACCTTGAAGGTTTGCCAATGGGCAAGCTGGGGTTTCAAGGTCAATGGGTGTAATTTCCTACGAGAAGTTGAATCGCTTTATCAAGCATATTACCTACTTATTAGAACTGAGATAAACTAGGAAATATTAGCAACCAAAAGTAAGATGCACTGCTCTTCCAAAAAGAAAAAGAAAAACAGCCAGTGGAAATACTGAAAATCATAACCCGATTCCTAACTCCTTTCAAGTCTTTGACGCACCCTTCCCAGAACCAAAAACACAAGCATAATGAATTTGCTTGACTATCTATAATCCTCCCATTCAGATGCCTGATTATAATCTTGACACCACGTAGTTGTTATAAACTTCAAAGAAAATGTTAGGAGTGAAATGAGATCACAATTGGAGTGGAAGTAGAGTTTTGGACTCACTCCTAAGACCAGTATGCACCAGGATGAATGTCAAAAAATCTACCCAAATCATTATGATCAAAATGGAGAGGAAGGAGAAGGTACAAGGCCAGAAGGAAGGCTGAGATAAGGGATCATCCAAAGAGTTGCTATAAGGACAAAGGGAAGGTTGGATATGAGTAAAGGATTATTCTAGCAGCTGTTATGGTAAAGTTGGCAGTTGGAGGTTGAGGACGGGTTGGGGAGAGAAAAGGGGATAAAAACCAAGGGGAGGAGGAGAATAAGGAGTAGCCTAGGGGGTGAGGAAGTATTGGGCTCATGAAAATGGTCACTTTGTTCTTTGTTGCCAACTATCGCTACAAGTAACAATAAGTCCGCCCAATTAGACACAGAACGAAAATGGCATCAAGGGCAGAGTAAATCATGAATAACAGACATGTGAATGTAATATTAAACGAAACAGCAAATATACCTCCAATTTGGGTTCAATGCTTTGTTCCAAACAGACATTCATCATTTTCCAGAGATCTGGATAACATAAGTAGCTTGCTAAATGTCACAAAAGTATTTGGTTTGAACATTTCCCTAGCCAAACATTAGACTACAGTTTGACCTCATACATCAAACAGATCCAAAACAATAGAAAATTCCGGTGCATAAAGGCAGGCAGGTTCTTCAGAAACCTAGCAAGCCAATATCCCATACTTTCCTCAAAGGTTAAAGTCCAAACACACCTATCAGCCATAAGAACTTAAAAGGAGATGTAAAGCTACTGAAGAAATGAAGACGACAATCTTATAGCCTCAAGAATCAACTCATCTCTCTCCTCATCAAATTTTTCACATATTGAGAATCCTCTTCCTTTCCCTATACCACTGGGGCTCAGTTATATAAATCCTCTAAATCTTTGTTCTCTGTTGGGACCAATTTCATCTCTTTTATACATCACACATTCATTTCAGGCACTGTAAAAGAATTATCGCAGGACTATTAAGGCAATTGGGCCGGAAATTTCAATAATCAAAGAGACAATGATAAGATATATCTAAATCTCCTAAAATTGTATAAAACCAACAAAAAAACAAGAACAAAGTTGAAATCATCTAAGCCGTATATTCCCCTCATACATACAGAAGATACAGGTATGTTATACAAAAAATCATCCTATCAAGTCTAACCCTAAATCAAGCAATCAACGAAACCTGATCGATCATAGCAGCCCAAACAGCCCGACGAAACCAAGTAACACAAGCCAAACAATGTGAATCAACAATAGCGCTTGACCCGTAACCGGAGCAGAACCTCCGTTTCCCACCTCGCAGATCCCTGATTTCACAACACGCACACCAGCACAATGTGCGTCTGGGCAACCACACCAGTACGTCACACCGTTAACGCCGCAGACCGGGTCGGGTCGGAAGCAATTAATAGTGCAGGATTCCGACGGAGACGGCGTCGTAGGGCAAATGTCTTGATTCACTTGTTCGGAAGGCAAAAGAAGCGGGATGATTTCATCTGAACGGACGGTGACCGGGAAGTAGACGACGGAGATGAGCAGGAACACGACTATAGGTTGAAAAGCAGAAATTCTAAGAAATTCCATGGTTGCTATATTTGATTAAATTTTTTTCCGGCGAGCCTTTCTTAGAATAGAGAAGAAAAGCTCGCCTTTCTCTTATAACAGAAAACCTAATTGAAGAAATCGAAAACCCGAGAATTGAAATTTTGGGGATTTCCGATGATCAAAGGAAAGTATTTTTATTTTTTGGAAGAGAAAACGAAAGGTAAATTTTTCCTTTATTGTTATGACTCCGTCAAATTCGAAGTCTCTAGCGGTTGAAATTGTAGACACACTATTGGTTTGTATCCCACCTGTACTGTTGACCTACCAACAAAAGTTAGAGGTCATTTTTAATTACTCGTTTTGTTCATTTTTTTTGTCACATTTTCTATTCACCAAAAATAGTCAATTTAATTAATTTGTAAAATTAGATTAATGCGATAATAAAGTATTCCAAGTTTACAATTATTTTCATATTAAAATATGATAAAACTATATTTTAAATTGAACACATTTTATAATAAGCGAAACCTAATAAATAAAAATAAATCGAGCGAGTCAAAGTATTGGGTTATTTTGAGAATGGACCTAACCCACCTAAAGTTAATATTCTTCTAATTTGTTTTTCCTTTTTTTTTATTGGTTTATTTTCTAACGGCAGATTTGCTACTTTAGCTTTCTTTTATTTGATGAGACAAATATTTGGAAATAGCCATTGACAGGGTTGACCAGGCTGGGTTATTTTTTTATGCTATATATTATTCTTTTATATTTTAATTATGGCAATTTTTTGAAAGTTAGCATGATTTATTATTTAGACATCTCAATTATATTTTGTACAATTTAAATACCAAAAGTAAGGTCGAATTGTATAATTTCAACAATTTTGTAATTTTCACTTCAAATGAGCGCATAAAATTTCAAAAAATAGATTTTTTTAATTTTTATTTCCTTTTTCTTAATTTCTTTTCTCTTTCTTCTCCACTTTATAAAACCCTCTTTGAATGAACATTTTCATGTGATTTTCAATTTTTTGAGATATTTATATCACATATAAATTACGGATTCAAAATTATAACCTTTTGTTTTAAAAATAACTGCAGCATAATTATTTTAAAAATAAGTAAACCTTTTGAATATGTAAAAATGACATGAAAATAAAGATAGAATATGAATTAAAACAAAATTGTCTAGTTAAAGTACATTTTTCAATACTATATAGCAATAATACAAATTACAAAATGTATTAAGAAATATTTTGAATCTACACTCTACATAAAGGAAATTTCCATGAAGGACAATGAAGTTGATTAATAGGAGAAAAAAGAGATATGTGAAATGTTAATTTCAAGTTTCAACTAAAGAAGAGGAAGTTAGAAAAGAAAAGCAAGAATATATTTAGAAAGGAGAACGTTGTTATGGAAGAATACTCTTGAATTGCTTTCAAATTTTTTGTTGGCTTACAAATGACTAAGACGACCCTTATTTATACTTGTGTGGGAATGACTCCAAATATTACAAGATCTAGACTATTCTATGATTTACTACAAATATCTAACTCTCTAGAATATCTACACATTTCTTACATACATATACAAGAAAGTTCTAGTGTATCTTTTAGCAACTACTCTAGAATATCTAGATATTTAATTTCTTCAAGATAATTCTCTATGTTTTCTACACTAGGGCATTCCAGAGAAATCTATATTATTCAAAAAAATCATCTTTTAACTTTTTTCACAATTAAGGATAAAGTTTGAAATGATGACGAGAAGTTTAGTTATGAGAATAGAGATCAAAGAAATCATTTTTTTTATCCACAATACACAATACACATATCCTTGAATCACATGCTATTATCTCTTTTGATGAAACTGTTCTCACTCCCACGACTCAATTTGAATTCAATTAACAAGATCCTAATTACGTACTCTTTGCTCAATAGCTCTTGTCAGTCCAATACTGGCCTTGGTATCCACAATGTCTAGAAGGCATTTCCATATTTACATAACATTTTTTTTAGGTATACGTTTAATTTCACATTTATGAACAAAAAACAGCCTAGGCAAATGGAGAGATTAATTAATGTTTGATTTTGGAGTGCATTTGGAGATGTTGCATTTTTCTCATCAAACGTCAATATTTGTTGTGTGTCAACAGCATGATTGGATGATTGTACATTGAATGACCGCAACTGAGAATTGTTTAATCGATCTGCTCCCGGCCATTAGTTACTTCCTCCATTTCAGTTTAAGTGTGAAAAATTTATTTAGTCCGTTTTAAAAAAAAATGATAAGTTTCTAAATTTGAAAATATTTTAATTTGTACTTTCAATGAGAAATATTTGACAGTCATATATACAAATAATATGGAGTGGTGTATATGAGTGTATAATAAGAAGATAAAATTCAAAAATCTCATGAAATTATGTCATATATATTTCAATAGTTTATTTTTCCTTCTTAGTGTACATATGCATGTTTAGTATTTGTCATTCTCTTCATACTAGTATTATTGTAGTTTTTGTTTTGATATTTCAATTATCGCAATATTTTTGTCATAATTTGAGCTGAGGATCTATCGAAAATAATCTCTCTATCTCCACGAGATAGTGATATAATATACGTGCAATTAATACATTATACCCTCTCCAGACTCCACTTATGTAATTTTACTGAATATATTGTTATGATGTATGCATGTTTAATCTTTGCTGCATTAATTAGTCGAGGGAGTACTATTTTAAAAACATAGAGTAATATCCAATAAGATATGGGCACCGTCCATGTCCATACAGAAAATGAAGTGGCAATTATTTTTTTTCGAAAAAACAGATATGGACATCGTATTTATCATATTATAAAGATGAAACAAGAAAGTTGTTATAACTTTGATCGATATCTGCCACTTAATTATTGCCATCTCAGCTTTCTCCGTCATGTTACAATGAAATACTATTCAACGCATATATTTGTAACGAACTATACAAAATCGAGGCCTCCCACTTTCATTTCTTTACAAATTGTCCACAAACAGGGTGCGCATGTTTCTACGATACACCAATAAATTAGGACATCCTTCCAATTTTTTTCTATAAAAACCTCTTCATTTCTTTAACTTCAATCATAAAATAAAAAAATTAAATAAAAAACAAGCCTCTCTTTAATAATTTTCTCAATCAAATTTTCTTGTCCATCTCCTCTTAGCTCGCTAAATCTCAGACAGTAGTCATGGGAGCCTGTGCGAGCAGACCTAAGGATTTGGATAAAGAGTTCGCCCCTATTCCTGCTGAGGAGCCTGCCACCCCCAAAAAGACCGAGCAGGAGGCCCCTGCTCCTGAGGTATGTATGAATTTTCACACTATCATGTCACTTTCACTTATCGTATATGATAACCATGATTGAATTTCACAAAAACATAAAATAAAATGGAACATTGAATGAGGTTGTGTTTAATTGTGTTATTTTGCACTTAATTGTATTGAAATGAAATTGAATCGAATAGAGCATAATGGGTAGAGAAATTAATGGATCCACTAAACTCAAGAGACTAGTTATATTTTGAAACTAGAAATTTGTTGGTTTTCAAGAGCTAAATTCGACGTTACTTTTAACACAAGAACTAGTGTCCATAATTGAAAGCGTCATATTATAGTGTGTGTCAATAAAAAATACATACCATTGCTCAATTAGGGTCCAAATTCATATGTTTAATACAATTTATTTAGGATTGAGACGTACACTTTTATTACATTATGAATGTAATATGTTTCAGTTCCCTTACGAAACCTTCGTTTATCTCAGGAGAAGAAGGATGGGGAGGAGACTAAAAAGGAAGAGCCATTGGTAGATGCGTCAGAACCAGCACCAGAGGCTCCCAAGATTGAGGAAGTAACCGCTGCCGCAGCCACGGAGGAGGTGAAGCCGGCAAAGGAGGAGGAGAAGGCTGAGGAAGTCAAAGTTGAGGCTGTGAAGGAAAAGCCAGAAGAGGAGAAAAAGGAGGTTGAAGAGACCCCCAAAGCTGTTGCCCAATAAACAATAACAAAATATTCATAATCCTTAATTTTCTTTTGCATCTAATTTTTGTTATGTCACATATTCAAATGTTTTGCTAGTTTTTTTTAATTTGTTGTGGCTCATGTAGTAAAAGAAACAAAAAAAAATACTAAAAAATAAATAAGAGATTCTCCAAAGATGTTTGTTCTTTACTTTTTATTTGTTTGTCCAATTTACTGCTATGGATTTATAAGTTCATACATTTGAAAGAGTACTTAATTAGATTCAGTAATCATAGACATCACCCATTAAACATTCACTTTATGACAAAATCATAATTTAACTGCACGTTTTCCTATTTTCCTTACTCAAGTTAAAACTGGTCCCATTAATTATATGTTCAAGAAAATAGACTGTTTTTCACATCGAAATAATTAGAGAATATCAGCATAACATATTTTATGTAATATTCTACGACAATAATATACTTAGGAAAATTTTATAAGGTCTAAAGAGGGTGAAATGTACTACATTAGATCTTATCATTACCACGTAGAGATAGAGAAGTTGTTTTTTGAAAGACCCTAGACACTAAGCGCAACAAATCCCGGACAGTAAGAAAATATAGTGAATACAGCTTCCTCTGTTCAATAATGGTTGTCCACTATACTATTTGGGATGTCCAACAATACTTGTTCACTTTCCTTGTCCACTTTATGAAATCAATGGATAGTTTCACACTTAGTTCCTAATTTACCCTTAGTATTAATTATAGTCATTTCTCTATTACATTTTTCAAGACATTGTATTTATTATATTTTAATGATGATATAGCAAAATCATCCTTCTATTTATAGTTTTTTAAGAAGCGTGTAGAGTCAATAGTGGAAATTTTATGGGTTAAGCTCAACCCGCCCCGCACCACCCCATTGCCATCCCTATCCACTAATGGGAAAAATTCTGGTTATATTTGATTGGTTGCCTTTTTATTTCGGCTGATCGGGGTTGTAAAAGAAAAATATCGATGATTTAGAGTTGCCCATAAAGATCGTGGCAGTGCTTAAAGTATTTAAAGGCAAATGCAATGTCAAAGTGGCAGAAGGAAATGGTGAAAACAACCACTTTGATCTTTGGGATGATAACAATAAGTGCAATGGAATCGAAAAGGAAACCAGGAAAATCTAAGTTCTATTTTCATTTTATCCTTTGAAACTTTTCAAATGATTTTTCATAAATGTTAGGATAAATAATTCACTTGTGATGATTTTGATATGCATTTTTAAAAAGTTTAAGAATAACATATTTGGTATGTTTATTACAAATTTGTTATTTTGGGACAAAGAAAATTATTATGACATAATTGTATTGCATAAAGATCATATGAATTTTGTTTTCAAGTTATAAGATGATATATATAAATTTCATTATTTGATGGATAATACCTATACTTGAAAGTTATTCGAATAATTTGAAATTAAGAGAAATGATAATTTTTGTTAGATCATTTTGTGTTCTTTAAGTGTTGAAAACTTTATCTTCTAAATCAATACTAGTGTGTTATAGTATTGGAACACAATAAACTTGACGACAAGATGATCTATTGATTGTAATTAGACGTCTAGATGAGTTACAAGAGATTATTTGAAACATTCAAAGTGTGGGGGTGCTTGGATTATGATTAATAGTCAATAATATTTGAAGAAGTTTAGTATATAAAGTATTTCTTCAATACCCACAAGATATATCTTTGATATATTTGACATGGTAGTTATATTTATAACTTGACAATTTTAGTGATAGTTAGTTGATTAAACTACTAATGTGATGATCAGGCTATAAGTCTTGACATAAATATTGTGTATTTTCATGAACTAATATCACTTAAACTGTTGTGACTTTTCATCAAAAAAAGTATTTGTTATAAGATAACTTTTGTATAGACATGACCTTCATACATAAATGAATTGGTGTGTTGGTCTATAAATAATGATGAATCTTTTAGTGATAATGATAAAATTATATAAGTTGGATTTGTAACATGTATGAAGGTGCCCTAAGTTTTGCATCAAAATAGACTTAAATTTCATAGTGGAATAAGAATATATTTAGCATATAAATTCTTGAAAAGAAATGAAATGGTTGAAAAAAAATATGATTTTGATGAAATGTTGTGGCCACAACTGATGCAATCATTATAAGCTATTGAGACAATGATGGCATCTATGATATCCCAATGTGAAAGATTTGTTTATGATTTATATTAATCTTATATAATTTAGTTTCAAAAGATGCAATATAAATGTGTGAAAGAATAAGGCTAAAATCTTTAAACTAAACACAAATGACGGGAACCCAACTTTGAGTTAGTATATACTCTAACAATACAAGTTCAACGGGTATTAACAAGTTACTTTGTGTTGCTAAAGCACAAATCTTCTCTTTTAAAGCTTTGATTCAAGTGTAGCATACTATTATTTGAGAAGTTGAGGAGTTGTTAAATGCTTGAAATAGTAGGGGATTAATGGCAAACACCATTGTGCAGACTATTACATGGAGGTTGAATTAATTCTTAATGAAATGTGTAAATGTTTATAGTAACAGGGACATAGTAGCTAATTTCACCTATATGTATATTGAAGTGGTGCCACTTCAAGCAAGATCTAAAGGATTGATCTTGTAAATATTCATGAAATCAGGAGAGCACATGACCATAAACGTACTAAAGCAAATACTGGGATTTCTAAGCTATAAATAATATTATATGTGTGATATTTTTTATTTTGACACAAGGAGTTGTGGTTCAAATCTTTTAAGATACTAATTACTTCGTCAGAATTTTAAAGTACTTGCACTAACAGAAAGTTCAAATCTATTATAAGATACTCTATGGTATGCATTATATCGTGAGAAATATTACAAACTAGTGGAGGAATTGTTGGATATTTTGTAATATATAAATGTCTTAAATTGAATAGACACATTTGATCATGAAAGAACATGACATTTGTTCATGAAAGAACATGACATTTATGAAAAATCATTTGTTCATAAAAGAATACGACTCTTATAAAAAGTCATATGTTCATGAAAGAACTTGACTCTTATGAAGAGTCATTTCTTAAGTTCTATAAATATAAAAACTCCCTAGAAGTAGCCTAAGAAAAAAATATATGTATAAACAAAGGGCTTTGTTATATCCTTGTATAGAATTGTTCATATTTACTCCAATATATATATGGACAATAACTCTTTAAAAAAAAGTAATTACACGCTTCAAAGCCAACTCCTTCAAATTATATTTCCTACTGTTTTTTTTCTAACATAAAGTCTATACAATTTCGAGATACTAATTAATTAGAAAACACAATCTTATCATTTCTTTGGGCAAAATATAAGACAAAAAGTACCATGCTAAAGCAAGAGGATAAATTCAACATTTCTGGAGAAAGTAAGAATATATAAAAAAAATTATTGCAGAAAATAATTAAACATACATTAACAAATAGATTTCACAGTACTAGTATGCTAGAAAGTCTTTGATGCATAGGGTTACTGTTTAGGATAGGTGGACGTGGCGCAATAAATATATAAAGCTCAATCTATCTCATCAACTCATCATCACATTCATCAATAATTAAATTTTTCGAAACTTACGTATAATATCTTTTTTTGTCATAGATAATCTCGTTGATACTGAATTTGACTTTTACACAATTGATACATTTTTTGTTTTTAATCATAGGTACAAATTGTGTAATAATCAAACCTATTATTAACAACACTAATTTTATGTTTAATTTGTGTTCAAATCATTTGGTCAAAAGTTTATTCAGAGCTAGCTATCATTTTTCATACCTACTGTATATTATATTCGTACTAATTGTGTAATATCTTTTTATAAGCTACATTATTTTTAAGTTTATAACAAGAATTTGGTAGAAATAACGTTATTAGGGTTATTTCAAATTAATAAATTAGCATTTATATGTAATACATTACCTTAGATTTTTGTCACGCCCCAAACTCGAGGGACGCAACTGGCTCCTAATGCCAAAACTCAGGCCCGAGCCAACCCTGCTGATCCATTTGCTACTAGCGCATGGCAGCCACACGCAATCAAGAAATCAAATAAGTATATCTCGGCTTAAAGCTAAACCCTTGGCCGGCAAGACCCCTGTCAACAGATCTACAAAAGAAACAGCTACTCCCAAGAGTTTATATAAAGAAATTGTCAGCTAGTACAGAAGTCCTGATTGGGCCGTCAAGGCCACCATGATCTCTATACCAAAACTAAAAACATGTATATAACCAGTCAATGCATCACACAACTAACAAGCTTCAGCAAACCAACAAACTAGGCCAGCATGGCCATAACGTAGTTGTAAACCCCACACACTAGTCTGCAAGCCTCTAAGAGAATTAACGATTGGCGGGACAGGGCCCCAGCCTACCCATAAAAATATGTACAACAAAATCTAACAAACCTCCAAACACTGGCAGCTCCGGAGGAAAGGGGCTAGCCAACCGGATATAAGTCAATCCTGCTGCTGAGGAGGTCTACTCAGTCGTCTGTCAGGACCTGCATGCATGAATGCAGCGCCCCCAGGCAATGGGGCGTCAGTACAAAATAATGTACAGAGTATGAAAGGCAATAGGCTATGATCAAGTATCCTAATATACTGGAATAATCCGATAAATAAATCAAGGATAAGATAAGTGTACTGACCTGCTCCTA